>NC_137933.1:13990058-14505058 GCF_963969265.1 Rhamphochromis sp. 'chilingali'
ACAGAAAATCGTAAAAAAATGTCTGGTCTGATGAGATTTCTGCTGATACAAGTGGATGCCAGGGTTAGAATTAGGATAAATTACATATAACAATGGATTCATCCTGCCTTGGATTAATCGTTTAGGCTGCTGGTGGTGTGGGAGATATTTCTTTGGTACACTTTGGACCATTTAAGCACCACAGCTTACCTCAATCTTTTTGTTATCAAGCCGTTTATGAGCACAGTGTGCCCATCTTCTGTTGGCTGCTTCCACCATGCTCAAGTCATCTCCAGTTGGTTTCTTGATCATAGCAATGGCTTCACAAGCACCAGATCTCAAGCCAATAGAGTGCCTTTGAGATGTGGTGGAACAGGTAGGTTCTTATCATGGAAGTGTGAAGCAACTGTGTGGTGCTGTCATGCTACTATGTACCAAACTCGTTGAGGAATAATTTGGGCACCTTGTTAAAACTATGCCATGAAGAATTAAGGCTGCTCTGAAGGTTCATCCTGGATGTTGTTCCAAAAAAGGGATTTGAGAATTGAAACTGTAATAAATGACTATGAATAAATGGCCTAAAATCTGTGAAAAAAACAATATGCTAAACATAACTCTCATGATAATATTAAGTCATGTTGAACCAGAAAGAACATTCCTATCATGGGTAGAAGCTGCAATCAGTTTCTGACAAAGTGACTCTTTCATTTTATTTATTTATCCAGGTAAAAAGTCTCATTGACATAAAAAATGTCTTTTTCAAGAGAGATCTGGCCAAGAGGGCAGAATATATAACACATATAACAACAAAAAGTTTTATAAAGATAACTTAAGTGATTGATAATTTACAAGAACGCAGAGTTGTGAAGATACTTGCAAAATTTTCTTTTTATATACATTCTTCATGAATCCTGTTTATTACAGTATAATATTATACTTTATTTATTTACCAATATAAATAAAGATATTAGACATTTAAAAAACCCCACACAGGAATTCAAAAATTAATTTTTCAGACGATTACTTTTTGACACAACAAGTAGCAAGGTGTACCTAATAAAGTGGCCAGTAAGTGTACACTCACTGTTCAACGCTAGGTGGTGCACTTCTAAAAACAACGAAAGAATATGTTTCCTTGTGGTGAACAGCCCTGTGATGGACTAGAAACCCGTCCGCATTGTGCCACACCTCTTTCACAGTGACATCTGGGATAGGCTCCAGCCCACCCCCACACCCCCCTCCCACAACCCTTAATTGGATGGATGAGCAGATAGGTGGATGGGTGGACGGTGAATCTATTGTTTATACAGCAAAACTGCCTTTACCAGCATGACAGTGCAGAGTGGTGTTGAATGAATGCCTTGTTGTTACACGGAGCCATTATTGTCTTCACAGAATGAAACTGAAAAACTAGAACATAAATAAGTATTATTGAATGGACCCTATAATATGTCAACACACAGTGTGTGCTTGTGAATATCTAGCTTTAAATAGACAAACATACTCCAGATTACTCATAATTATGCAATGGAGCATCAAAAGAGTCATTGTTAGAGGCTTTTATACACAGAGCAAAGTTAATGTTTAAAATGTAGACATATCAGAGGTTAAGTACTGACAATATCAAAAAAATCTAGGAGTGCCCCAGTTTCCAGGCAACAGCTTCTTTATCAAAAACCCCTGAAGCAGTGAACCAAAGGCAGTCTGGCAAAGGAAGAACTGTTTACAGCATGTACCTGTCTGCCTTACCTTACTTTAGGGGGCCATAAAACGCTGCTGTTGTCTCTCTCCTGTTACAACCAACTACTACAGTCGCAGCATATCACACTCAAGCTCACACACATGCATTTTAAAAAAATACTAATTCAGAGACAACAAGTGGCAGAAGGTAACTTTTTAAGTCTTAAAGTTGTACCCCTGTTAGCTGAGGAGGAAATTCCATCTCTTATTTTTTTTAACGTGCCCTGCAAACAATACCTGCTTTGCTTGGACGTCACATGATTTGTGGTGTCGTGATGTGTTTCATAGTCACGTACACAAATTCCAACACCACGTACGAGCGCACACACAAACACACAGAGACACAAAATATCCTTCCTCTTCTGTCATTGTTCCCCTAAATAGGCTTTCAGCTGCGCTCCCCTTACCTGATAAAAGAAGCATGTTGTGACTGTTGTGTGTGACCTCTGCCCCTGTAGTAGCCTATATTTGACATGAGAGCACTTGTAGCCGGCAGCCTCAGTGCAAGTTGGCGCTTGTCCACAGTATGTGTAGTATATATATATATACACCTCTCACGGCACATGTAGCATCAGAGAAACAGAGGAAGGAAATGTTTTTTAAGATGTGCGACATGTGCGTTAATAATTCAACATGTAACTGAAACCAAGCAGAAAATGAACTTCCTGAAAAATAAGCGCAGCCCAGACAGACCAGGAAACAAAACCCACTACTCGTCTGCTTACTTTCTCTTTGTTTAGTGGTTAATAAGTCATAAGACTCATCCTTAAGGACCATCACTGTTTCAGCAGGCTGTGGAAGGGCACGTGGTGCCTTGAAAGGACGGACACTTTCTGGTGTTATCGCTCTTTTATGAGATGCAGTATGGGTGTTAAGAGGATTGTCTGTTATGCTGAAACACAATGGGAGCACTGAATGCCCACTCGGCCATAAAAGGAGCAGATGAGTGGAGATTAGATGGTGAAAAAAACAAAATGGAATCCTAAAAGTTCATCCTAAACAATTCTAAACAGCCGTCTAATGCTGAACTTTAAGTCTGAGCGTCTTGTGCAGCAGATTGTTTACTCAGTTGCTGTGGATTAAAATTGCTCAGATGACAAATGCTTAAAAACCCAAACACACACCTATACAATTGCATGCAAGCTTTGGCAAAGCTTGGCAAACAGTTTAGTTATGAAATCATGTAATATGATCAAAACCTAGACAGTGGCTGCTTGAGGAAATTGAGGGAATCTTCCGTGTCACTGCTGCAAAACGACAGGTGGGTCTAATAACGCCCATAATGGCACCACGCCATGTCCCAAAAAGCTGCTATTGTACCAAGCTGGCATGTTTTTCAGTTATGCTTGAATACAGAGCCACTGACTGTTACTAGTTACACCTGTTCCTTTCATATCCAACTATTTGTGGGGGAGTATTTTTTTTATGACATATTCTTAAGGCTATCCTTTCAGGAAGGATTCACTCATCCAAACAGAGGAAGGGGCTCATGTAGCTGTGTGATAATAAGAAGACCTGTACATTGCTCTTAGTCAGCATCACAGCATTATTTTCACCATACAGAGAAAAAAACCCCAAATCAACAATTCTTAGTCAAAATATTCCAGCACGTAAATGTTTTTTTTTTTTTTTAAACAGAGTATTATTTCACGCCTGCACACTTTGAAGCTTCGGCTATCATATCTTTAGCTTAGCTTAAAATAAATACAGACATGTCTTCCTGCCCCGTGCTCACAAAGCACTACCATAGGGGCTTGTTTGTTTGACCAACAGCTGCTAAAAGAATGGTACCATGATGCTGGTCACCTCTACATGCTCCATCAGCATGCACCTGGCTCTGTGCTTGTTGGAATTTGGCAAAACTTTTGAAATAAGATGAAATTACCCACATTCAAATTATCTTAAAAGCAACAAGATATAATATATAATATTATATAATATTATATTTATTTTTTATAATATTATACTGTAATATATATATATATATATCATTGTTTATTTGTTATTTGTTATTATTTTCATAGATATTGAGATTATTAGCCTCTATCTCTATTTACTTTTCTGCTTGAGCATTGTTGGATTTTGTGTATAATGGTCATGTGACACCTGGGAAGCATTGGAATGGAGCTGCAAGGTTAACGGTGGGGATGGAATGGGAAGGGGGGAGGATGGAAAATTGCATACATCACCATTGGGACTCTGTTGCCATCCTTTTTTTCTGTTCTTAATTCATTACACACAGGCCTAAGAGGAGCTTTAAACCCCCCAAATGAATGTTCCTTATATAACCAGTGTGCTGGAAAAAGATAACCAGCTTATGTGAAAGAGGCTGTGTGCAACAGCGATTCGTAGTATCTTAGTAAAGCTTTTAAAAATTCAACAGTGGATTTTGTGGTCCAGCCTGGCTGTCCGGCTAATTTCTTGCTGCCTGTGCAGATCTGCTCCCGTGACCCATTTGCTTGCATCTCTAATTTTATAAATTAGCTAATAGGTTTATTTTTAGCAGTGTGTTTATTTTGGAAAATGTCCCTCATCAGTTAAGAGGGAACTTCCTTTATTTTGATTGCCCTAAATTTCCTATGTTCACTTGAAAAAGTGTAAAGGTGAGTTTTGAACCGTTTTTGGTGTTCTGCCTTTTTAATGAGATATTTTACAGGACGTATCACAGATAGCATGTGGACATCAGGTGCAAACACATTAGAATAATGAGACTGAATTCCATTCAGCTGCCTTTTAGCCCCGGGGTTCTCGTATTGCTAGTTAAGCTTATTAGTAACACCTGCACCCTTCCTGTTTTGATGAGTTGGCATGTTTGGTGTGAAAAACAGCAGCGTTGATGTCATGAAGCTGCTGTTATAAGAAAAATGCACAAGAGCTTAAAACTAACCATGTGTGGCATCTCTTTTGGCTACATTTAACTTCATAATGGATTTCTAGGTCAAACATACTCTCAGAATTAAATGATGCTTATAGTTTTATAGCAGACAGCACATTTAAATACGTTAGTTTGAATAAAGCACAAAAGCAGCACTGGGACAGAAAATTTTTAAAATAATTTATTATCACTGTACAGTACATTACAAAATAAATCAACATTCTGTGTCTTTTCCATTAAAACACTATCGTACATTCACATCTACAGCAAGAACACGTGGACCACCAACCTTGGTAAAATAAATTCAATGATATATACTTCTGTAATAATATATACTGACAGAGACCCAGAGAAAGATAACATTATCATCCTCGGACTCAAAGGCTGCACGGTCGTCAGTTACCATATTTGCCTATTGTGGTGTGATGTGATGGATGTCCTTGAGAAAGGTCAGTACAGAGCAGGGTGAACCCCACCAGTTGAGCAGAAGCATTTCCGCACACTGAGTGTCAAAGCGTCCTAGTTTGTGCAGAAACGATTCTGTTAGACTAATGGGGGGGAGGGAGCGGAGGCGTGTCGTCAGACTCTCGGGAGAAACCCGGGCTCTTTCACTTTGTGAGGCTCTTCACGATCTCCAGCTCCTCCACGGGCTTCCACTGCTGATTGATGGTGATGAGCTGCAATGAAATGCCAGAAATTTAAAAGAAAAAAAACATGACGAGGCTTCGTCTGACCTATTTATAAGTGTTACACTGAACAGACTTAATGATGTGGCCGCACCGGGGCTGTGCCATTACTTGTGGTTAATGATAAAATTCTTTCCTCAATGACTCAGCAGATTGAAGCTGCAGGAGGAGAGTCTGCTTATATTTTGGTGCTGATAAGAACCGGAAGGCTTATTAGCCAGAATATAAACATTATTAAGTGCTCTGCAATGTTATTACATTACCTTCTGGGGCTTTGACGGGTCCAGCCTCTCCCATGGCTCTGGGTTGCTGGTCTTATTCAAACTATAAACAGTAAATTTAAATGCATTCTTAAGTATTTGTACACAACAGAGTTTAAGCAGCTGTGAAAGTAAGATAGAAGTGCAAATGAATCTAAAAAAAACATAAGACAAATGCATTATTTTAATAAAGGAGAAAGAGCTTTGTAACACTCACATAACGTCAGGTTTAGTGAGCAGAAAGTAGATCGATGCAGAGGTGGCTCCTGTTGCAGCAAAAGCCATAAACCCTATCAGAGGGATGAGCTACAGCACAAAAAACAATCCAACAAATTAAAACACACAATGCCCCCCACACAGGATATAACTCAACGCAACAGAGTAATAATAATAATGATGATCTTACCTCCTTCCTTTTTCTCAACATTTGGAAAAATCCAGACATCTTTCTGATTGGTTTTAAGCACTCAAAGAGGAGTTAAGTGTATTTCCACTCAACTGTGGTTATTCTAAGGCTTCAAGCATCCACTTGCAAAACTGAAGAGGAGCAGTCTCACACGCAGCTATGTTGTGACAGTTTACCTGCTGCTGGGAACTCCTTTTAAGTGCGACACGGTGTGAGCTCATGAGATGGAGGCGGGACAAGAGGTTGTACGAGGTGATAAGCACGTACCTGTACTGAAATGCACCACTGGAGGTTAACCCATCTATAGATGATGATCAATATATTTTCTAAGTCTGCAGCACCCTCCCATGGCCATGTTGTAAAAGTGAAGGTCAGTAACTGGTGGTTGGGTTTCGAGCCGATCTCAAAAAGGATGTTATTTGAAATGACTAAAAGAGAGAGAGTGTGTCAAATTTTAGAATTTTTTATTTTATTTTAAAACAATATTTGAGTAATGATACAATTTTAAGATCAGTCAAACATTATGTGTGTCATCGGGGAGGAGTTTCATATTTGTGGATCTGCTGTGCAGTCAGAGAGGAGCTCATTTTGCTGAGGGATCGCAGGAAATGCGTGTGTTTGATGTCTGAGGCTTCCATGTTCCCGTCCAGCAATGCCAAAAGAGCAGCCTGAGGAAAAAAACAAAAGCAAAACAAACAGATATTTTCAGTTATTTCAAATCTATCCGCCAAGAAAGGATTTTACATTTTACAAGTCTAAGAATTCATTTCATAAGTTTATGTCACCTCTTTGCAAAGATTTTCCAGGTCAGCTCCAGAGAAAAGCTCGGTCTTTGCTGCGAGATCCTCCAGCCGCACATCGGCACCCACAGGCATACGCTTTGTGCACACCTTCAGGACAGCAAGTCGAGCCTAAATATTAGAAAGTGAGGGTCATTAAACACAGATACGCTGACAGGAGAGGCGCGGTTACTTTATTTTAAATGACCTCTTCATGTTGTAAGTCTTTCTTACAACATTGCTGGTATATGTAATATATTTTGTCCTGTTTTGAGAAGTCCTTTACCTCATGGTCTGGTGGTGGGACATAAATGATGTGATCAAGTCTGCCGGGCCTGAGGAGGGCGCTGTCTAAACAGTCAGGTCTGTTTGTGGCGGCTACAACCATTACATCTTTGTTGCACACTTCCTGGCAGTCCAACTGTCAAACAGTTAAAGCACATAAAGTGTTGATTAAATTATGAACAGATGGATGGATGGTGTGTCACAATGAACTGCAGGATGGTATTATGTCCTCTTTCATAAAGGATGCTCCAGTGTGTCCTCCGCTAAAAGCTGTAATAAAGGAGCGTTTAGCGCATCTTTGTTACTTCCTTTAGTATCTGAATTCAAAAAGCTCTTATTATGACCGCCACACATCTACCTCACTCATTAAGAAACCGACTGATAGTGTTGACTGATCTTCAGGGCAGTTACTTTGGAAAGCTGTAACAGCAAAAACCATTTATACAGAATCAGCTTTACGAGTTTGCCTCAAAATAGGGTTAAAAAAAAAAAAAACAACTTTTAAAAATTCAGCTGTTACAAGCAAATGTGGAAATTTTGGGGGCGATAGGAAAAGGGTAAAGCCAAAGATCAATAGATGTCAACCCCAAACATCTGAAGTCTACCCCTGAAAAAATCTGTGCTATTTTTACATTCACCTGTGTGCCACGAAAGCAAAATGAAACAAAACAAATTGGAAATTCAAGAGAAGAACCAGAAGCTGACCTGCTCAGGTGTGAGACTCTCCTCGACTCCCTCTGCCTGGAGGATCTTCTCCGTCCCTCTCCTCTCATGAGTCTTCAGGCCGATCCCATCCATCTCGTTGAGGAGCACAGAGAGAAGACGAGTCTGTACGCTGTTTGGTGTTTGACTGTGTGACCGTGAGCCAATCAGTGAGTCAATCTCATCGAGGAACAGGATGCTTGGAGCGCAGGCCCGGGCCTGATGAAACAGCTGCATGGGGACAGACAGACGCAGGGCTTAGTGGACGAAACACAAGGGAGGACACAATCATTAATGCTCATCTGTTCGAGATTATAAAAAGGAAGAACCTGAGCTAAAGCCTTCTCTGAATCTCCGACGTAGGGAGAGTAGAGGTCAGCGCCACTGACAGACAGGAAGGCACAGTTGGAGGAAGTAGCGGCAGCTTTGACAAGCGTCGTCTTTGCGCATCCCGGAGGCCCGTACAGCAGCACACCTCGAGGTTGACACAGACCTAGACGAACAAAGGCTTCAGGGTGCGCCATCGGCCACTCGATGCTCTTTGACGTGGAGACAATGAGGGAAAACAAACCTCCAGTAATAAGGTTTTTTCTCCGAATACATAAATGTGCATTTTTGAGCAAAGCCACTCAATTAGCTACCTGTCTTAGTTTGAGTTTGACGTCATCCAGGCCTCCAATTTGCTCCCAGGTCACCGGAGAGAGCTCCGTCCTGCCCATGCTGCTCCTAAGGCAAGAGGGACGCACCGACTTCAAAGCCTCATGAAAGTGCTTCATTCTCACCAGCTGCTCCCCTGAACACTGCAGACAGTGACAGAAACAGCAACAGGTTTTTACAGCTGTCATCCACTCAGTCTCCCTATTATTTCCTATGTAATCTTTCACACATCTAAAGAACACATTCACTGTGAGCCTTTTGAGATGAATTTCTAAATGTGATTCTTATTCAGGCTTCAACTTTGACTTTACAATTACAACACAGCTGCACAATTTGCAATAAAGTGAGTCGTTCCTGTAGCAAAAAAGCAAAAACTAGTGTTTTGTTTCGCTGTGACAGGTCGCTGTGGTTACTTTGGAGTCTTCCCGTATAGCGTGCATGGCGGCCTCCCGGCACAGGGCACTGAGGTCTGCTCCCACGTAGCCTGTAGTTGTTTGTGCAAGCGCTGTCAGGTTCACACTGGGACACACAGGCATCCTCTCACACAGGACAGACAAGATGGCCTTTCTCTGCTGCAAGGTTGGAGCTCCGATTATAATCTGTGGGAAAGGCGAACACTCAGAGACTAACGACTCACGTACACATATCTGCACCAACTCACCGACCTGGACATTTATTTTATATAAAAGTAAAAAAGGTACATCTTGCCTTATAATCAGAAAAAACAAACAAAAAAACCCCAGCTGAAACCAATTGAAGAATTACAAACGTCATCAAATGTCATCTTTCTCAAGAAAAATTAAAAACACTGGATCCGTGACAGTGAGCGGACACGCACCTCTCTGTCAAATCTTCCTGGCCGGCGCAGTGCTGGGTCTAAGCTGTCGGGCCGGTTGGTGGCTCCGACGATGAGGAAGCGGTCAGACTGATTCATCCCGTCCATGAGTGTGAGAAGCTGAGCAACCAGCCGGTTCTCCGGTGCCGACGAGCTGGTTCTCCTCGGACACAGAGAGTCCAGCTCGTCTAAGAACAGCACACAGGGACCCTCATCTGCTGCCGATCGAGCACGCTCGAACACGGCCCGCAGCGTCTCCTCGCTCTCACCCGGCCGAGCCCCCACCACCTGAAATTATTGTTCAGAATTACTGGTAATGCATTTACATGCAAAATGCTTCGTGTATTACGAGGAACATTAGACGGCATCAACATTATGATGAGGTGTGATTAGTATCGTCTTTTTTACCTCTGGCCCTCTGACCACCACCAAGCTGGCTCCCACCTCACCCACCACTTGGCGGACCAGCAAGGTTTTGCCTACACCTGGAGGCCCCACCAGAAGCACCCCTCTGGGACAGGATACACCGAGAGAGCTCAGTGTGCTTGGATAGAGAAGTGGCAGCTTCAGCATCTCTCTAAGTGATGCAGACACCTAAAATGTTGTAAAAAAGCAAACAAACAAACAAACAAACCAAACAAACAATCAAAAAGCCCACACACATTAGGTGCTGTACAGTGGGAAAGAAAATGCTGTAAGGTGTCATTTAAATTGATTCACCTCCTCCAGCCCCCCCAGCTGCACCGTGTGCCGCTCCTGCAGCTGACTCCTGTAATGTCGGAGTGTCTGGACGCCAGCAATCTCAACAGCAGTCTTCGAGGTGATGAATCCAGCACTATCCGACTCTGGACTTATGCTTTCAATAACAACATATTTGATCTCTGTGTCGAAATCCTCCAGGTTTATTAAAAACCCATCATGGACACAAACACCTTTCAGCGTGTCTTTTACGAGCTCATGAACAAGGCGATGCGGTGTGCGTTTCCTGAAATCGACACTCTGGACTATCACGGTTATCCTGACGCCTTTCAGTTTGGAGCAGACCACAGGTGTGAGCTGAGCGGGGTCCAGGCTCAGGTGCGAGGGGAGCTCAGAGAGAAGACTGGGGGAGAAACATTTCAGGTCCATCTGCAGGAAGCCCTCTGCCAAGTCAGCCCGGGGCCAGGCAGTGCACAGGCAGCTTCCTCCGGAGACAGACACCAGCAGAGGGGAGCCCAGGTGCACACCCAGCGCCGACATCATGCCCGGACCAAGCCTGCATCTCTGAGAGCCCCGGTCTGATGGATCCACGGAAAGCAGCCTCAGAGGCTCCATACTCCACCTGATGGGGAAATAGAGACAGACACGCACGTAACGTTAGTGAAGCAGAGAGACGAAGCAGAAACTCAGAGGCAGCATAAAACTTCACCGTGGCTACATGCTACATGCTAGCCGTTAGAGCTTCTTTTAGCGGCGCTAAATGGACAAAACTCTGATTAAGATGGGTCTAAGCCAAAGAGGTTTAAGTACCGGAAACGGCTGAAACCAGCCGACAGCAGCCAAACAATCAGAAATAAAATGGGTGATAATACCAACTATATACTACACAGAACATATCAACTCCTACTTTACTGTTTACAAAATCCATGTGGCATTAAAATAACAGGGCCAACCAAAACAGCCTCCTGCGTGAGGTGACGCTAATCTTCCGCGTCTATACTTTACTATGTAAAAGTCTTCTTCTAGGAAATACAGTATATAAGACAAAGACAGTTTTTAAAATTTTCGTGAACATAAAAGTCAATATTTGGAATGTTTAGGAATCTTTATTCTTCAACACAGTCTGAACTATCTTAGTCAGGTTTTCTTGTGATTTCTTTACGTAGTCTTCAGGAATAGTTCCCCAGGCTTCTAGACAGACATTCAAAGCTCTTCTTTGGATGTTGGCTGCCTTTTGTTCTGCACACTGCTTCAATAATTTAGAGGTCCAAGCAACTGAATGGTCACATGAAACTCTCACGTCCTGTGTGAGGCCTTTGCTGTTTCCCCCCGTTTCTTAAGGACATTATTTTTTAGATATAATTTGTCTGCTGCATTTGTTTTTTTGTTCTTTTTAGGCCTGTCACTTCTTCTGTTGTTCTCCACTTGTCGATCTAATTTTATGCCTGTCAAACTTGTTATCTTTGGCTTTAATTCATAAATTCAACCGAACAAATGAGAACAAATGATGTGTTTTGTGACAGGCTGCTGGTCTAAACTCTCCAAAGAAAAGATTTGAAATCGGTTCTTTGCTAAATTGTCTGTAATGTGTAGGCACAACGCTGGTTCATCTCTTGAGTAAGGTGCCTTTTTATGCTTTTTCTTTTCTTTTTTTGCCTTTTTATGTTTGAATGATTCATAAGTCAGAGTTAGGTTAGCTTAACAAAAAACACTTCTCTGAAAATGGTCAGGTTTAAGGATTGGAATGAAAATAAGTGAAAAAGAATTTGCCATAAACAACAATCATTAGAAAACTATGGATAAGATACTTTAAAAACCCTACCTGCTAAAAATGACCTATTATTGTGTGAATAAATGTTTGGCTACATGTTTTGTACTGAGGTTATTCCTCAAATATCAAGTAAACATTAAAAAAGAATAATATAATATAATATAATATAATATAATAATGATTTTATTCCCGTAATTACCATTATTATTAATTGTTCCTATCTATCTATCTATCTATCTATCTATCTATCTATCTATCTATCTATCTATCTATAATGCAATTATGGGATTTTATGTAAATATAAATGTAAATATTAATTTATAAACCGATAAGATTGCATTATCACGTGACAGGGACTAACAAAGAGAGGGAGCAGTAATAGTTTTTGCCGTCCAACCATTTACAGGTGGGACAGCGTTCTTTGACTCTCTGGCGTCACCTTGTGTGCAGAAACGAAAATGCTCACTGGCCTAATTAACAACACCGACACCAGGTAGTCCCCAATTACTTGTGCCCAAGATAGACTGAAAGTGTTTGTTCTTACTGATACTGTTTTAACAGCTACTTTATTGCACAGTAAGGACCATAGCCGGTCGGTTCATCCGCTCTAAAATAAAATGACCAGCCAGTGTCTTCCTTCCCGGGCGTTTTAATCCAGCCCTTAATTCTGTGGGAGTGTGGCAGTGTATCAGCCTGCGCAGGGCCTGAAGGAGTTTAGCTGCTTCAGAGGTGGTGATGACTGAAGTCACGTGGGCTTACTATTTATACTCAAATAGTCCGGCAGTGATAAGGAAACTGTGGAAGGTCGTCTGTCTCTCCTTGCAAGCAGACGGGAAGGATTTTGGGGGTATAGGAACCTCGCAGGTGACACTGCTGTGAAACCCGCTCTTTCTGGAAACCTGAAAGGCAAGTGTGAGAACAAGCAAGTCCATCAGCCGGTCTTTGAGTGTGTGACTAGATTACTGGAGAATGAGGAGCAGTGATTTGAGTGTGATTCAGTAAAATGAATGAATGAATGAATGGGAGGGAAGGTAAACAGCAAAACGTTGTTGTGACTCAGAAATCAAAACATCAACCAAAGTATGACAAGTTTCCACAGTCATGTGTTTTGTTTTGTCTTTCTGGTTGTGGCATTATTTGTCTTTATATAAGACAGACCAACATTTGTAAACACCACATTTTTTCCAGTCTTGACTGTATCTGAGCTGTCCCCCCTCCAGCCCCCCCTTTGTTATCTGCACACTGGTTGCTCTTCTCCGGCTCACAACAACCAGGCCACACTTGGCACACTTTCCCCCCTGTGCCGTCATAATTCCAGTTCTCGCGAAGAGAAGCCTGGAGTGTGTAATCAACCCTGTGCTCTGCATGTGTGTGTGCGGCTGAAATGTCACTCTGCTGTTTGTAGGCCTCGCAGCACGCATAGTCTGAGTGTGTGACTTGGGGAAAGGGGGGCCCGGGACTTGCTTTGAGGGTATTTTTAAAAAATTATGTTCTTTTTTATTTGACTGTAGATGTAGTGTCGCCTTATCGCCAACCTCTACTTCTCCTTGTTTGTGTTCGTAATCAAGAGCTTAGTAGGAGCCTCAGGGCGGACGCTCAGCAGCCATGTCGACCCTTCTCCGCTGCATCTGTAGCTCCTCTGTCATTCTGTCCCAGCGAGGGGTCCATCTGAAGTTCCCTGGAAGGAGGCATTTCAGGACTTTCCCTGTGTTATGGGACCAAAAGGCCTCCAGAGGTAGGAAATTTACAAATCTCTCTGCTTCACAGAGGACAGGCTGGGCTTGCGTGCTTTCTCGTGTCTGACTTGAGGAATGAGAGCGTAACGGTTCACTCAAGGACAAGCTCCGGCCGGCCAAAGGAGTGGAAAACTTCCACTGCAGATCACAAACTGTTTGCAGCAGGTTGCTAGAGATGTTCTCAAAATAGGGAAAGCTGCTATAAAGCAGACGGCGGCTTTGCTCGTGAGAGCTGCTAACATGTGAGAGCGGACGAGAGGTCAGTTAAAGGTGACCTGTAAAAACTTGACAGCAGTGCGGCTGATTCTGATGACAGCCTTTTGTGTATGGAGCCTGTGCTGTGTGCGAGGCACACGGCACAGAGTGCTCGTCAAAGTTTTGAGTTGCTGAAATCTTTTGAGTTTGACTTTGGAGTGTGTCTGCATAGGACTGCAGGGCCTCTGTGTGTGTGCTGGCCTGGTGCCAATCACCTGCTAATAATGTCTCCATGGTGGCGAGGTCACTACACCATGTAGGGAGAGAAATGTGTAACCTGACACTGTTTCCAGCAACGCAAATCTCAGCTGTACGCGCATGCCTGCTGCGTTGTTGCGTAAAAGAAGATAAACTTATGTCTTGTGCATATTTTTTTTGTGTGTGACAAGTTCCAAGTTCTTCACTCTCGGCTGCATTGTTTTATTTCCCCCTTTTTCTTTTTGTTTTGTTTTTTTGACCTCAGGTGTGCTCTACAAGGACCTGGTGGTTGGAGTTCCTAAGGAGACGTTACAGAATGAGCGTCGCGTGGCGCTGTCTCCGGCTGGGGTGCAGGCGCTGGTCAAACAGGGCTTCAGGGTGCAGGTGGAAAGCGGCGCCGGGGACGAATCAAAATTCTCCGATCAGCAGTACAGAGATGCTGGAGCCACCATTACTGATGTTAAGGGAGCCCTCGGCTCAGACTTGGTCCTTAAGGTTCGTACCCGGCATGCTTTGGGCCGCAGATCAGACTCTTCTTTGCAGCTTCACAGCTCAGAAACCGTAATCACCAACAATCTTCTTAAGGCCTCATACTATAGACTCATCTCAGTGCAGCATCTGACACCAATGATCACTTTGAGCTTCCTGATATGTTCCAGTCAAAGTAACCACTCTCCTCTGGTTTGAGTAATCTGTATACTTTGTGAAAATGAGCACTGATGTTTTGATTTGCTGCTACATAAGCAAACTAGATCCACATATCTGTCAGTTATATTTAATTGTGAGTGGAAAATAGATTTTTTTTTTTTTCTTTTTAGGTTCGAGCCCCCAGTTTGAGTGAGGTAGATCTCCTGAAACCCAAATCCACCCTGGTGAGCTTCATCTATCCAGCACAGAACCAGGAGCTGATGAATAAGCTGTCACAGAGGCAGAGCACTGTGCTGGCCATGGATCAGGTGCCCAGAGTTACCATTGCACAAGGCTACGATGCACTCAGTTCCATGGCTAACATTGCTGGGTAAACAAAAATGTATTTTTAAGTCCAGATTTCATCTGTTTGTTTAGTTAATGTAAATGTGACTTGAGTTTTTGTTATGTAGGTACAAGGCTGTGGTTCTGGCTGCCAACCACTTTGGCAGGTTCTTTACTGGTCAGATTACAGCTGCAGGAAAAGTGCCTCCAGCTAAGGTAATAGTCTATGTTTTACTCAACCAAGCATGATCTATTTCGACAGTCAGTACAGCGTTTTCTTTCCTTTCAGTATACTTAAAATAAAAAATGAAGTGTGAAGTGAAATCTTGGTACATTTGGATGTTTCTGTTGTAAACAGGTCCTGGTTATTGGAGGTGGAGTGGCTGGTTTGGCAGCAGCCGGGGCAGCTAAGTCAATGGGAGCCATAGTCAGAGGGTTTGATACCAGGTATAAGGTTGGCAACGCCTCAAACTGCAGGCTTATTAATGATGGACAGAATTTTGCTGATAGGCTGGCTGCTTCTTGACTTTCAGGCCAGCTGCTCTGGAGCAGTTCAAGTCGTTTGGGGCTGAGCCTTTAGAAGTAGACCTCAAAGAGTCTGGCGAGGGTGTTGGCGGTTATGCCAAGGAGATGTCAAAGGAGTTCATCGAGGCTGAGATGGCTCTTTTTGCCAAGCAGTGTAAAGAGGTCGACATTATTGTCAGCACTGCCCTGATTCCCGGTGAGTCACATCGGTACTTTAAGCCACTTTTGCCTTTATCGTTTGGCATCAAAAGTTTCATCACTATTTGCTTTTATTTCATCTTTTCCACAGCAACACTGAACGTCAATTAGAGATAAACATATGAAATATTGCTCTGCAAGTGTGCTGAGAATTTCACTCGCTGTTGGCTTATTTTATTTAATCTAGCAGCTAAGGACTCAGTAGGCTTCGTGGGAGTTGGTCCTAAACATAAGCAACGTATAATTTTATCTGTTGACACTTGAGTAAATTGTCTGCTAGTCTGCCCCTCACTCATCACTTTCAAAAGAGGTGGCGATGGCGAAAAGCCTCCGCTTTGGACTTTGCAACTAGATCTAACTAACCAACGTATGATGGCACAGTGGCCTCGTCCAATTTTTCTATACTGTCTATGGCTTAAGCCCCATCAACCCCATAATGTCGCTTTCATGAGGGTCACTACATCTTTAATACGGATTGACTATCCTCTTTGTTAGACAGCATGATGCTGTTTGATGCATCTCATTCCTTTCTACCTGTGGTCCTATGCTCACTCAGGGAAGCGTGCACCCATACTGATCAAAAAGGAGTTTGTAGAGTCTATGAAGGATGGCTCTGTAGTGGTGGATCTAGCTGCAGAGGCAGGGGGCAACATCGAGACCACAAAGCCCGGACAGCTGCATGTTTACAGGGTATGTTTTGGCCTAGCTTGCACATTTGGATAAACTGGATAATTTTAAGGAATGCAAAAGATGTATTTCTGATTTGGGATATATATGATTTATTTATGTATGAATAATGTACTTTTTTGTTAACTAGGGAGTAACACACATCGGCTACTCAGACCTGCCCAGCCGCATGGCCACCCAAGCCAGCAGTCTATATTCAAACAACATACTGAAGCTTCTGAAGGCCATTAGTCCAGACAAGGAATACTTCCACTATGAGCCCAAAGAAGAATTTGATTATGGAACAATTGACCACGTCATCCGTGGGACTCTTGTTATGAAGGTGGAGTTTTGTTTTTTTTCGTGTGACTGTCTCCTGTCAGCTTCCATCCCCACTGGCATCCCTCCTTCCCTCTCAGCATGCGCTGTCAGATCCTGTCATGCTTGGCTAGAGCGCCAATTGAGTACCAAAACAGAGTCCCAGCTGGGAATAGCTCAAGTTGGATCCCAGCAAGAATGTTATGAACGTTTCAAAATACACTTTTCCAGGAATTTAGCTTTGACACATTGTTTATGGCAGAATAAGCACGCAACCTCAATAGGACATATCAGCTTACCTCTTGTTACACTAAGCATTATTCAGCCCCTTAAAAGAGAATTTCTTTCAAAACCACTGCTAACTGGTTTGTGATTGCTTTTTTGTTTAGCGTAATCCCCTGTGCCGTCCACGAGTTCGTGTTCGAGAGCTCACCCACTGTGTGAAAGTCTTGCTGTCTGTTTCTCACGCAAATCTTTTGTGGACTCCTCTCTCCTCACTCTGGTCTTCTTGTGTGTTTTCTGGTGCATTCAGGAAGGCAAGAACATGTTCCCATCACCCCTTCCAAAAACAGTCCCGCCATCGCCGGTGAAACAGAAAACGGTTGCAGAGTTGGAGGCCGAGAAAGTGGCGTCCGTTTCGCCCTTCAACCGCACCATGACCTCTGCTGGTGTCTACACTGCAGGTTAAACACAAACACAGAAGTATTCAGACTTCTGGGACATTTGGCTTCACTGAGAGGATTTGTTCTGTGTAAAACATTAATTTGTACTGAAATTAAAGCATGCAAATAATCCAATTAAAGTAAAATATCAATTTTCACTATCTTTTGGTTTAAATCAGGGGTGTCCAACTCCAGTCCTCGAGAGCTACCGTCCTGCAGCTTTTAAGCGCATCCTTGTTCCAACACACCTGAATCAAATACTGGCTTGTTATCAGACCTTTGCCAAAATGGATGGCATGCTGAAAAGAGGTAATCCAACAATCTGATTCAGCTGTGTTAGAGTAGGGACGCATCTAAAACAGGGGTAGACAACTCCAGGCCTCGAGTGCCAGTGTCCTGCAGGTTTTAGATATCACCCTGGGTCAGCACATCTGAATCAAATGATTAGTTCATTCCCAGACCTCTGGAGAACATGGGCTGTATCCCAATTCAGGGTCTGCAGCCTTAAAGTACGCAGCCTCAACGATCCTCAAGGGCCGCGTACTTAAAGACCGCTAAGGCCGGAAGTGCGAGGCTTGTGAAATGGGACGGTCTAGCCTCCGTTGCGCTGCCCAGGTTGCCTAGCAACCATGATACTAAATCATACAGCTTTGTTTGACAGAAATGAAGGAGAAAATCTTTTGTTCATTTCTTTGTTTGTTTCTACATGAGCTTTGATCATTCTCTGTAAGATTAAGGTCAGCTATTGAACGGCGTATATTTTAAAGTAAAGGCTTTAAAACCAAGTTAGTACAAACGTCACTAATGTCACATAACTTTGCCGACATGTGGCCAGCAGTAATGTTTTAATGTTCTTCGTTATTAAACATTTGCACATAAATAAGTGACATGATATTCAGTACTTGAAGTTTACTCTTCGGGCAGCCCTCATCCGCCGTTTGTTAGGAGAAAATTTAGCCATTTGAATCAGCTGCGTTGGATCAAGGACACATCTAAAACCTGCAGGACACTGGCACTCGAGGCCTGAAGTTGCCTACCCCTGATCTAAAAGCTGCAGGACAGTAGCTCTTGAGGACTCAAGTTGGACACCCCTAGTTTAAATGGCTTGTGTTAGTGTGACATTAATATTAGACAAAGATAACTTAAGTAAATGCAGAAGTTTTTAAATGATTATTTCATTTATTAAGGAAAAAAGAATAGAATAGAATAGAATAGAATTCAACTTTATTGTCATTGCACATGCACAGGTACAGGGCAACGAAATGCAGTTTGCATCCATCCAGAAGTGCTTTAGTGATATAGATATATTACAATATATATTAGCAATAGTATAGATATGTAAGTATACTACAGAAATGGGTCTATTATGGTATGTTATAATGTACACGGTATGAAGTATGTTGTGAATATTCTATAACTAAGTATGTAAAGGCTGTAGTGAGTACAAGCTATGTACAGGCTATGAACAGGATATAAATATGAAAAACTATACAGAATATGAAATAAATAACTTTACAGAAATCTGAGATATACAAAAAGCTACCCAAACCTACCTGGCCTTTCAGGTAAAAGTTAAAACAATCTTTGGAAGATCTGAGTCCAGTTACATCTGGCATACACAGCCTTTAATGAAAAGAACATCATACCAGCAATCAAACATGGTGGTGGTAATGTAATGGTCAGGGGTTGCTTTGCTGTTTCAAGACCTGTACAACTCGCCATAACTGATGGAACAATGAATTCTGGTCTCTACCAGAAAATCCTGAAGGAGAATGTCTGGCCATGAGTTTATAGCCCAAAGCTCAAGCACACTTGGGTTATGCAGAAGGACAGTGATCTGAAAACACACCAGAAAGTCCATCTGTTGATGTCTTAAAAAAACAAAATGAAGGTTTTGGAGTTGTCTAATCAAATTGTGGACTTGAATCAGATTTAGATGCTTGACCTTAACCTCCTAGGACCTGGCATCCACATATGTGGACATCACATTTTGGGTTGTCTAGACCAAAATACTAAACTTTGCTCTACAAGGGCCTGATATCCACTTACGAGGACATCATGCTGCCACTGTTCAATCGAAATTTAATGTGAATGTCCTCATATGTGGCTCTCATTTTTCTCAGAAACAAAAATCAGTTAAAAAAAATAAATTGCGTAACTCTTTGTTGTTACATTCATCAGCTCCCAATCAGCCCAAATGGCAAAGCGAAATTACAAATGCATACCATGAAGTTTGGGTCTTAGGAGGTTAAACAGGTTATTCGTGCTCAAATCCTCCAATGTGGCTGAATTACAATTCTGCAAAGAAGAGTGGGCCAAAATTCCTCCACAGTCACGAGAGACCCATTTCCAGTTCTTGCTGCCAAGGGTGGCTCAACCAGTTATTACATTTAGGGGGGAGGTGGTTTTTCACATAGAAGTTTCAGGTAGGTTGGGGTGGCTTTTTCCCCCTTAAAAACCTGTTTACTCAGGTTATCCAATATTAAAATCTGTTTGATCTGAAACATTTGGGTATGGCAAGTATGCCAAAAACTAAGAAATGTAAAGTGGGACTGCTTTTCTACATAATGGATATGTGCTGGAAACCTTTGTATGTGGACAAGAAAAGCAATTTGCAATTTAAGCATGTCTCTTTGGGATTTCATTGTAAGATTCATGAGGGGAAAAATCCTTTACTTTCCAGTCTGACTTTGTAATTTTTCCATTTTTAAAACAAGTCATTGTAACAGATCTTACTGTGACCTTTGGAAGCCCCCCTGTAACTGAGCACGGCGATGAATATATTTTTCAGTAAATCCAAACATTTCGCTTCACTTCTTTCAGAGAAACTATGAATCATAATAGCTGGTAATAAAACGACATGTTTATTTGTCTTATTCAGTTATTCCATTCCTTCAATGGTTAAGAAGGGACTGGAAACCAAACTTGAAACTACAGCAGCAGGGAAAGCACAAACATGGCAACAGCAACACTGCCTTGCTCTGTCTCTCTCTAGGCCTGTCTACCTGTCTGGCTCTAGGCATCATCTCGCCCAATGCTGCTTTCACTCAGATGGTCACCACCTTTGGTTTGGGTGGGATAGTGGGATACCACACTGTGTGGGGTGTGACCCCCGCTCTGCACTCACCTCTCATGTCCGTCACCAATGCCATCTCAGGTCAGAACTCATTAAAGTCATGAAAATCTGTATAGATGTGGTGATATTTGAGTGATTCCTTTTTATTTGTTAACAAATTCTTTTCTGTCAGGTCTGACTGCGGTGGGAGGCCTGGTGCTGATGGGTGGAGGTCTCACACCTTCTTCCCTGCCCGAGAGTCTTGCTCTGGCTGCTGCCTTCGTTTCCTCCATCAACATTGCTGGTGTGACATTCAACACTGGACACAAAAATGGCTTCAGTGAACATAAAAAATTTCCCACCCAAACAAATGAAAACGGCTAATTCATTCATTTATTTCTGCACCTGTGCAGGTGGTTTTCTGATCACCCAGAGGATGCTGGACATGTTTAAACGGCCCACCGACCCTCCTGAGTACAATTACCTGTATTTGCTGCCTGGGGCTACATTTGTTGGAGGATATGGAGCCTCTGTGGCTGCTGGGTACAGCATCGAGCAGGTGAGACGATGCACATCATGTCATCTCACTCAGATTTGTTTCCACTGACAATCCCCTACTTAATGTAATGTGCATTAAGTAGCGTGACAGTGAAATTAATTGTTTGTAGAGCAGCGGTCCCCAACCTTTTTTGTGCCACAGACCAGTTTATGTCTGACAATATTTTCACCGACCGGCCTTTAAGATGTCTTGGATTTGTTGTACTAATCAACAAAATAAAACCTGTACTGGTAGCAAAAAAGTTTTATTCATAAGACACTGGAAAAGACTGAGGGAAACCGACTTAATGATAAAAACCCTGAAAACCATAAATTTCACACCCGAGCCATAACTCTCGCGGACCTGTACCCAACGACTCATAGACCGGTACCAGTCCGTGGCCCGGGGATTGGGGACCGCTGTTGTAGAGTAGATGGTACTCTGTCTGGTACTTTAGTGTGGTGACCTCTGCTTGCTAGAAAGTGCATCTAATTTCATGTATAAATTTGTATCTTACAAAATGAAGATACCATGAAATAAATGCATAATTTAATTTTTATATTTATTAGACTGAAACTGAAATATTATGTTAACTTTAAATATGGCTTACCATATATGAACATAAATGCAGTTATGTCAGTTTAATAGAAAAGTTAAGCGCGATCAAAAAAGGATTTCAAATACAGAAATGTCCAACTTCTGAAGAGTGTGTTTGTTCTTGCTCTCAGTACTGGATTGTTGCATGAATTACTGCATCAGGTTGCCATGGAGGCAATCCGCTTGTGGATCTGTTGAGTTGTTTCTGAAGCCCATGCTACTTTGATAGCTTGTCTGTATTGGATCAGGTGTTTCTCATCAGGTCAAGTTGTCTGGCCCGTCTTGCACAGTAATAACATGGTCAGCAGGCCATTTGGTACTAGTTTTGGCACGGTGTGAAAGTGACGTGTCCTGCTGGGAAAAGAAAATCAACATCTTCATAAAGCTTGTCAGCAGATGGAAACTTGAAGCTCTCTAAAGCCTCCTTGCAGACAGCTGCACTGACTCTGGAGTTGATAAAACACAGTGGGCCAAACATCAGCAACACTGGCAGATGATGTGGCATCTCAAACCATCAGACTGCAGGAAATTCACTCTGGATTTCAAACACCTCGGCTTGTGTGCCTCTTTGCGCTCCCTCCAGACTCTTGGACCTTGATTTAGAAATAAAAAGTGAAATTTACTTTCATCTGCAAAGAAAGGCTTCGGACCACTGCACAATAGTCCAGTCATTTTTTAGATTGACCCAGGTAAGATGCTTTTGACTTTGTCTCTGATCTTTGTTTGATCTTAGGAAGATCAAACCCCAGCCTCAGTCCACTCGTTCTCCAAAGCTCTTGAATCAACTTCTTTTTTAACAAACCTCTCAAGGCTGCAGGCGTCCCTATTACCTGTGGACACTTTTCTTGTTACTACCACACTTTTCCATTTCAGTCAACTTTCCATTAACGTGTTTTGATGTGCTATATTAATGACCTTCTATGAAAAGAGTCAATGATCCTGCTTGAGAAGAGACTCAGTGATAATCATCTATACAAGTGTCCAGTCAGCAGTCTTCTCCATGATTGTGGTTGTGTGTATTAAGTAGGCTGAATCATTTACAGGTATTTATACTGTTCTTCTAATGACATATTTTTTTGAGTCTACAATATATAAAATTTTCACTTGTTGTAACTAACTGATGGGAAATACTGAACTTCTTTTAAATATTTGAATTTTCTGAGATGCATCTGGTTAGAGACCGCCAAGGTGAAGTGTTTGGGCATGCTGTACTGGGAGGATCTCTCAGCTGGTTTTGGAACGATGCGCCCTAGAGAACCTATTAAGCTTTTTATATATATTTTTTTCTCTCACATAGATTCTGTTACTGCAGTAGTGGATGCGTTTTAAACATGTTTTTTTCCCTTTCTACTCTTGGCTCTGCATGAGTCAGTGAGATGGGGAAACTCTCATTATGGTCATGTCAGGTACACAGTTCTGGCTTGAGCACAGAAACCAACCCACCTGCTATTCAAATCTTTTCTTTGAGGGAGTTCACTGTGGGGCTGTATCAAGGCCTGGTAGAGGCTATATAGGGATTTTCTTTAAGTGTGAGCCATACAAAGATGATAAGTAGAATGTAAGACTATTTTAAAAAAAAAAAAACAAAAAAAAAACAAACAAACCCTGTAGATTAACAGACTGGGTCCACTTTGATGTCAGGTCTAGATCAGAAGCTTTCATTTAATTGGGATTACCTCTCATCTTTAAACTAATTTTCATCCTGCTTCTCGATTCTTTGATGACTTATTGATCCATTCTCAACATGTAGCTATGATAAAATGCTGATTCTCACTTTTTCTCCTCAGATGATGTACTTGGGCTCAGGTTTGTGCTGTGTCGGGGCGCTGGCCGGCCTGTCTGCCCAGAGCAGCAGTCGCTTGGGGAACGCCCTCGGCATGATGGGAGTGGCAGGGGGCCTTGCTGCCACCCTCGGTGCCCTCAAACCCTCACCGGAGCTGCTGTCTCAGATGTCTCTGGCTATGGCCGGTGGGGGAACCCTGGGTAGGTGGCTCCATGCATTCAACTAAAATGGATATAATATTGTGTTCACTGATATTTCTTTACTTAAACTGCCCCCCAAAAAAACCTCTTGTGCTGCAAAATGCCCACTGTAGCTTCACAGCGCTTCTAATTTCATCTTATAACAACTCAAGCGGTATGCCCTGCTGTTTCATTGGGTCATGTGAAGGAGACTTGCAAATAACGTAGCACCTCAAGGTTTCAGTTTTCAATAAAAAACAAATTGATCAAGTTTCGGCATGACTCCTCTGAAGTCTAGCGGTTTGTTTCGTTATTAGCTCCTCCTAGCTAATTCATAACATGCATCAATCACTCTGTTGTACATGTTAATCGTAATTTAAGAAGCAGGAAGATGAATGGCAGTGTAATCATCCTAAGAATGAGCGCATACACACAGCATTAAGAGCCGCTTAGTTTTCAAGAAAACGCAATTAAATCCTCAACTTTGAACTCCTGGGATTACCTTTTGAAGAACAGGCCCCATAACTAGAAGCAGGTGTCTGCCTTTTAACCATTTTTTCCCCTTTTTTCTTTCTTCTTTTTTTAATTTCATGTTTTTTTTTTCAATGCCCTAAATGTTTCTAGCAGTCAGACTCTGCCAATGTGCATGCGAAGTGTAGTTCTGGTGTTTAACTTTTTTTTGGCTGCTTTTTTAAATTTTTTTTTTTTTTTAAACTTTCTTCATATCTCAACTACAGGTCTGACCATTGCCAAGCGTATTGAAATCTCAGACTTGCCCCAGCTTGTGGCAGCTTTCCACAGCCTTGTGGGCCTGGCGGCTGTTCTCACATGCATTGCCGAGTATATGATTGAGTACCCTCACCTGGATACTCACCCAGCTGCAGGTGTGCTCAAGACTGTGGCTTACCTGGGCACTTACATCGGAGGCGTCACATTCAGTGGATCACTGGTGGCCTATGGCAAGCTTCAAGGTAATCGATCTGACACTAATCTCTCATTTGCACATTGTCAGTCCATATCTGACGAGGTCAGTCCCTGTCAGATCTGACCATAGCTCTTCTTATTACACACAAATCTCTATGAAAACACATCAGGTTGTCTGGCCGGCTGCTGATTGTTCCTTTCATCTACTGAAAGCCAAAGATCCCCTCTTAAATCCAGGAGTTTCTGTGTAAGTGTCAGCACTCTCTAATTTGCGCTTTAGGCCGACCAATCAAGAGGAACACATGAGAAGCTCTCTGGTAATTTGCCATGGGAAGGGCAGGCCAGTGACTGGATGGCTGTGGTTGGTAGAGGGTTGCTGGCTGATTTGTGGATGAGACAGATGCTCAGACAGCTGATTAGAGGCTTTCGCAGATAAGTCTGAGGGTTCAAAGACACCTGACACTGGTTAAAGAAAAGCACGCTCACTTGTTTTGTCTTGTTCCTTTTAAACCCTACAAAAGTGTGAGAACAGTTTCTCTTCCCTCTCTGAAAAATGTGTTTTTTGGTTGTAGGTCTTTTGAGCTCTGCCCCCCTGCTGCTACCTGGACGGCACATGCTGAATGCCAGTCTGATGGCAGCATCTGTTGGAGGCATGGTGCCCTTTATGCTTAGTTCCAGTTATGGTACTGGCATGGGGTGCCTGCTGGGAGTGTCTGGGCTTTCCACTGTCATGGTGAGTTTGTGACCATTATTAAAGCTGCCAACAGGCAGGGGGTGGGGGGGATTGGCAACATCTCTTTCAGTGAATTTACATTTCAGCAGTTGATTTTTAATGTAAGAATTGTTTTAGCTAACTTGGAATATGTTAAAATACTTGTTTGTTTTTCTGATTCAACCTGTCATAGGGTGTAACGCTAACAGCAGCCATCGGAGGTGCTGACATGCCCGTGGTCATTACTGTGCTGAACAGCTACTCAGGATGGGCACTATGTGCCGAAGGCTTCTTGCTTGACAACAATCTCATGACAATTGTTGGAGCGCTGATTGGCTCCTCTGGTGCAATCCTCTCCTACATCATGTGTGTGGTGAGTAGATGCACATTTCCAGCATTATGCATGAAGTAAAAGGATACAAACGTGTCACTGGGCTGCTTCTTCCTCAAGGCTATGAACCGCTCCCTGCCAAACGTGATCCTGGGCGGGTACGGCACCACCTCAACATTGGGTGGTAAGCCCATGGAGATTGTTGGCACTCACACCGAGGTCAATGTGGACCAAACCATTGACATAATCAAAGAAGCCAACAACATCATCATTACTCCAGGTACACACTGTTTTACAGATGTCTCGAATGTAATTTTCAGCTTTGTCATTGGTAACTTTTTCTAACCAACCAATCTGTGAAACTGATCTTTTATCAGTTTGTTTCGTTTAATGTAGGTACCTATATTACCACAATAGTACCCCACTTGTAAGTGACTGTATTTAGTTATTAGGTTGCACTATCTAGTTTGATTAGCAGTGTATCCGACCATCCAAAAGCAATGGACAGTGCACAAGAGAGGTGAAGAAAAGGGTTCAGGCAGGGTGGAGCAGGTGGAGATTTAGGATAGTGGAAAGACTGAGATGATTTTTGACAGAAAGATAGCAGCAGGAGTGAAAGGAAAGGTTTACAAGATGGTAGAGGGACCTGCTGTAATGTATGGTTTGGAGACTAGGAAATAGGAAGCGTAAATGGAGTTGGCAGAGCTGAAGATGCTAAGATTTTCATTTGGGTACATCAGAGGAACAGAGCAGGCTGATCAGCTTGGAAACAAAGTTGGAGACGCAAAGCTGATATAGTTCAGAGATGGGCAAAAGAGGAATGGTGGATATATTGGACAAAGGATGTTGAAGATGGAGCTACCGGGCAAGAGGAAAAGAGAAAGACCACAGAGAAGATTCATGGATGTAGTGAAAGACATGCAGAGGGTGGGTGTGACAGACGAGGATGCTGGGGAGGGGTGAGATAGAGGCAGATGAATTGCTGTGGCGACCACTAAAGGGAGACGCCGAAAGGAGAAGAGAGAGGGAGAGCGAGAGAAGAAGAATCCTGTGTCGTCATGTTGGATCAAGTGAATGAAGACCCTATTCATAAAAGCCTAGAGGTTAGACTTTCTGGCATCTACAGGCTGATAGGGAAAATGTGCTGTTTTATTTTTGTTTGTTTCCCCCCAACCTGCTGGTGATAACCTTGCGCTGCTCTTATATTTAATGGTGGCAAAATATGGTTGACCACAGCAATCTAGTGACCAAAGCTATTCTAAGGAGGTTTTTGGTGTAACACCCTGTTTGATTGGGGAGGGATTCCAGGTTGCAGCGAATGAAGATACATCATTTCTTTTAATTTTTTTTTAAAATGACGAGTCATTGGGCCATGTCCAATATGGAGAACAACTTGAGCATAATGCACTAAGAAAATGCATAATAAACGTCTACTGTGTATACTATGTAACATGCAGGTAAAATAATGCAATCTTACTCACTGAACTGGATCTTGGATTTTATTTAATTTTTTTTAATTGGCTGTCTCAGAGCGTGCCATATTATTTATCAGATAAGCATTACAAATGCAGGGCTAAAGGAAGGATGTCAAACTCATTTTACATTGTGCCACGTACAGCCTACTTTGACCTTAAGTGGGCTGGACTGGTCGAAATCCCCTTTGTTTATTTAAGAGACTGATAATGTCCTTTTAAAAAAAAGATTGTAAAGCATAAAAACGGGAAGTTTCTGTGATCTGCTTATCTATTAATTTACTTTGGTATAATCGATGTGGAAGGTCTTTATTAGTAGGAAAAGCTGTAAGTCTTTTCCATAGCTGATTCGGTGGGCTAGCTTGGATTCTTTGGCTGGCCAGTTCTGGCTCCCTGGGTCTCACGTTTGAAGGGTTTCCAGCAAAATGAATTAGCTGAGGTGAAGGCCAGCAGACAGATATATAGCCACCTGTAATGGCATCTATGTGTTAATGAAGCCATGTCTTTAAGCTCAAAGATTGAATTTAAACAGATGAGTTAAAATGGAGACAAAGTGTTTTGGTATGTCTATTTCTTTGTGTTAGCTTCAAATGGCCATTTAAGAAACTGTTTTTGGCACTCCAACATTGGTTTCAGGTGTGTTGTGTTATCAGTTGTTAATTCAATCAGAATCAGAATCAGAATACTTTATTGATCCCTGGGGGAAATTATTTTTTGTTACAGTGCTCCATTTTAAACCAACATTAAGACAAGACAGACAATACACTAACTAAGAATAGTACAATATATACATATATATACATACATACATACATAAGTCACTCATAAATAAATAGTTGGAAAAGAAACATGTGTAGTTGTAGCAGCAAACAGTGTGTTAAGTGGATGCGTTGTACAGGGAGATGGCCACAGGCAGGAATGATTTCCTGTGTCGTTCAGTGGTGCTTTTCGGTAATCTCAGTCTCTCACTGAACGAGCTCCTGTGACTGACCAACATGTCATGGAGTGGGTGGGAGGTGTTATCCAACATTGTCTTTATCTTGGACAGCATCCGCCTCTCCGACACCACCTTGAGGGAGTCCAGCTCCATCCCCACAACATTGCTGGCCTTACGGATTAGTTTATTAAGTCTGTTGGCATCTGCGACCCTCAGCCTGCTCCCCCAGCATGCAACAGCATAGAGGATCGCACTGGCCACAACAGACTCATAGAAAATCCTCAGCATTTTCTGGCAGATGTTGAAGGACCTCAGTCGCCTCAAAAAATAGAGACGACTCTGGCCCTTCCTGTAAAGTGCTGTGGTGTTTTTAGCCCAGTCCAGTTTATTGTCAATGTGTACTCCAAGGTATTTATAGTCCTCCACAATGTCAACACTGACCCCCTGAATTGAAACAGGGGTCAAGTGTTTCCTTAAGTCTTAATTAAGTCTTAAGCAGACATGAAGAGCAGGTAGCAAGTTAGATAACACTGTGCTTCATCCAAAGTTTCCTCATTTTTGAAGTCCTTAGCTATAAGTTGTTTCATCTGGGGAATTTTTTTTTTTTTTTTTAGTGCTGCACAAAAAATTATGTAAACTGATATAAACTGTTAGAATTTGGGCTAAAGCCAGCTTGCAATCAGTGCATTGGAAGAATGCTCCACCATGATTTATATTTTTCTTCAAAGGTCAGCTACTTTTGTCATTTGCCACTTTGTCTGTAAGCAAATTTTGGTGGAAGCTTTAAATCTTCTACATAAGTAGAAAAACTTTTTTCCCCCAGTTGTGGGTGGAGACGGTGCTGGAAACAGATGGAGCCCTTTAGAGACGGGTGTAGACAGGTGTAGAAAGAAACTTGGACTAACATAAGAGATTTATATTGGTGCTCCTGTCAGTAGATGGCGTGGAGTCCAAATGTCATTTTTCAGATCATTAGTTTAGATCAGTACCATCATCTATCTCCCACATAACTGCTTTCACCTGACCAAAAAAACCAAGCAAAAAAAGTTGCTCTGTGAGATCAAAAACAGCTCTGGGAAAGCCCAAATGTTTTGCAGAGTACTTGGAAATGGTCAGGCATCTGATGGTAGCGTTTTCATTAAACTCAGAATGCTGAACTGTAGTGACCACAAGAGGGAGTAGTTTGTTCACAAACTGTCCACGGGGCCTAAATAATGGTGGTTTGGATTTCAGAGTGTGAGATAATGCCCACATCATGATTTATTAAGCAGAAAAGCCAGACTTGTCTGACAAATGAGTAGCTGTTGAACGGCCTGTGCGAGAGGAACCACTCCGTGTAGCTTGGATACCAGGATTGCTGTTTTTTTTCCAATGGCTCCGAATTGGTGCAGAGACAGCTGTGTGGTCGAACATGCTGGTTTGATTAGAGAAACAGTGAAAAATCATAAGGGCTATTCGGTCCAGACTCTCCATGTGCTGTCAACAACAAAGCACGGCAGTGAGGAAACAGAAGGCTCCGGCTGTTTGGGGAATTATAGAAGATACAGGATACAAGTCACTGGCTTGGAAAAACTCGATTAGGGGTAATGCTGAACTCTAGAAGGTACCTGACCACCAGGGTTAAGCAGGGGTTATGCAGACAGAGGGTAACTAGCTCTTTGCACGCAGGGGACCCCAATGCACACCACACATGCAAAAGTTTTCCTTAGAAAAATGTCTCTCAGACTTTTGGCTGCTATGATTTAACACAGAGAGGAGTCTTGTGGTGGTGGAGGACAAAAGAAGGAATGAAGGGTGATGAATATGTGGCTTTACTGTTGTCCTGCAGGACTGCTGTGCCTGTCATTTAGAAATGAACAATAGCTGTGAAATGCTTATCTATGACCAGGCACCCATCCAATAAAAGAAAAGCTGTTTGACAGGAGACTCAAGCAACCTAAAGGGATTATGGAGTATGTAGATAAGATATAACCATTATATTCCTACTAAGTTCAAGAGGCCAATTTGCTCAGCTATTGCAAGTTTCTATATTTATGTTGTTAGGTTGGGGTCTGTGTGCGGCCAAAGCCCAGTATCCTATTGCAGATATGGTGAAGATGCTGAAGGAACAAGGCAAGACTGTGAGGTTAGTTTGTACACACGTGTGTATATACACACACAAGGCAGGACATTCTTTTATCAGTGTGTGTGTGTGTGTGTGTGTGTGTGTGTGTGTGTGTGTGTGTGTGTGTGTGTGTGTGTGAGTGAGTGACAAGTTTTCAGTGAAAAATCAGTGATGTGCTGTAACATCTCCAACAGGTTTGGCATCCACCCAGTGGCCGGTCGTATGCCCGGCCAGCTGAACGTACTCTTGGCCGAGGCTGGCGTTCCCTATGACGTGGTCCTGGAGATGGATGAGATCAATGACGACTTCCCAGGCAAGCTCCGTTTTTAAAAATAAATTCTAGAAAGATCTGTTATATTTACCGTTACACGTCACTTTGGCAGGGAGGTGTTGGATTAAATTACTCAATTGATTTGTAATAAACGCATCCGTTCCTTTTCATCTGCGCTTGAAGTGGCCACATGTTATGTCTGGATACTTGGATGTGCCAAGTTATTAGGACAACACTCATTGTTTTCTTAGCAACCAGGCACGCAGGCTGACACACATGGTTCTGTTTATGGTGGAGGGAGATTAGTGCAGCGCCGGAGTTTGAGTTCATCCGCCTTGTGCGTAAACGTGTAAATGTTTATGACCCACAGAGACAGACTTGACGCTGGTCATCGGTGCCAATGACACGGTGAATTCGGCGGCGCAAGAAGATCCCAACTCTATAATTGCTGGCATGCCGGTCCTGGAGGTGTGGAAGTCCAAACAGGTTGGTCTGCCTTTATTAGATGAAATGTGTTTGAGGATATAGTACCAAAATAAGAAAAATCTAATCATATACCACCTTCTTTTCTTACTATTACCACCAGGTGATAGTGATGAAGCGTACTTTGGGTGTGGGCTACGCTGCAGTAGATAACCCCATTTTCTACAAGCCCAACACATCTATGTTGCTGGGAGATGCCAAGAAAACTTGTGACAGTCTGCAAGCAAAGATCCGAGAGACCTTCTACTAATTACAACTCATTACTGCCGTGTACAATTGTTAAGAACTTAAAAGTTATTAAAATTTTTGGCATGTGAGATACCTATTTTACAAAAACAAGTTTATTGGGTCTGCAACAAATGTGATTACAGCAGAACACAAACATCATTGTGCACTAATTTGTAAATTAAAATGTTTAAATGTATCAGAAATTCCTTTCTTTGTACTACTACGGTCACACTGTCCATTCATGCATAAGAAAATGTCATTCGAGTTCAAAAACTAAAAATTATTTTTCTGCATAATCAGAATCTATTAACATAAAACGCTTCAGCTACAGTGTTTGATGTCTTTTAGTCTGTCCTCTTCAGCATTTTCCAGCAGAGGTTTTGGCTTTGTTAACAATTGAGTGCAGGTAGGAGTAGAAGAAGAGAAGGTTGTCGTATTCTCCGCTGTACTCCTCGTCGAGGCAATGCTCGTGGAAGTCCATGAGAAAATAATATATGGCTTCGATAGTAGCTAGATAAGTGTCCGGCTTGCCCTTTTGATGACGCCAGAAACACGTTTTTCTCATCTTCAACTCTACCTGGAGCAAATCTGGGGGAGAAACACGTCAGTCACAACATCGTGAGATCATGGTAAATTCAATTGTGAGTGAATAATCACCAGCAGTCTCGAGTTCTTTGGAAACCCACTCAAATGCAATCTTTCATGATTACCTTGCAGTCTCTCGTCTGTGCTGATCTTATTGGTCTGGTTCCATGTGCTGTCAATGAAGACCACCCTGTGTAGGGGATCCACCTTTGACACTGAGCTTTTTGCTTCATCTGGCGTCCCCGACTCTGAGCTCTCAGACGTGCGTGTGGAACCTTGAACTTGCTCAGTTTTTAACCTCTTTCTGCACGGTTCATCAGCGGAGTCGTGTGACCTGTCATGTAAACACTTCATCATGTCTTGAACTGAGACAGCCCTCGGACCAGGGAATACCAACACCACCTGGAGCGAGCGAAGACGGAGAGGAACGCCATCATGCAAACTGTGCTGGGGCATAAAATGTGTCTCGAACACGTGTTTTTACAGTGGGGTGATTTATAAAAGGCTAAATTTAGGAAGCAGAGAACAGGATGTAAACTGTTTGACAGGTGAGGGATAAAGTTGAAGAAGTGAAAACACTAAATCAATTGATTTAAATAAATAAGACAAGAAAAACAATACAAATGTATGGCTTGTGGACTAAACTCATTCAGCTGAAATAACAATCTGATTGCATAAGTGCTGTGAGCTTTGAACTGAAGAATGGAGCTGCAGCAAATAAATCTAAATCTTTTAGAAATGTTTCACTGGTTGTTTGCAGACTGGGTAAAAATCTAAGATTTTTATGCTGAAAATAAACAACGGTACAAAATGCAAAAGATAAGCATTTACAATTTGACTTTAGTGGAGAGCAACAGTTTCAGAACATACGCTTAAATTAGATTTCTGCACTAAAATAGAAATGAATACAGTTAATTCAACATAGTATCGAGAATTATTGTAAGCAACAATATAAAGAAAAAGACTAATAGATGCCAAAGAAAATGCTAAGTCAGTGATATCAGACATTGGTTCAAAACTAGCAAAAGCCGCTGCATAATAAATACTCAACTACTTCCATTGGTTTTAGTGTAAAGTAAATTCTGAAAGGGAACCATCAGTTTACAAAAGGGGAGTGGCTTAACAAACCAAAAAAACAAAACAAACATTCCTCTTAATAAAATGGTCAGGTATAAAGACTGGACTAAAAACAATGAGTGAAAAAGCAGCCAAAATCCAAAGACAAACTTTGATAGACCTTCAGAAAGCCTGAAGAACTATTGCTCAATAACAAAAAAATTGCTTTCGTCTTGGAAGAAAAAATGGTGAGTGACTCAAGACTGTTGTATAGTGAGCTCAGTGAAACACACGGGCGCAGCTCCTTTGCGCAATCACCTTTCCTCAGTTTGCTATGGTGTGCTTGTGTAATGTTTTTGTCACTGAGAAAGTTTTTAAACTTACAATGATTCCGACCACTGGATCGGATGAAAATAACAGTTCGCACGATCCCTTTTAGTTCTCGAAGCTTTTAAGTCTTTTTGGTACTAAATACACAGAAAAGTCCAAAAACTACATATGCCGCCCCGCTCTTTATATTATACACTCCAACAAGCCATCCAGCAGGCCTGATGGGATCTTTTGAAGCGCTGTTCTGGCCTGTAGGCCATATGTTTGACACTCATGGATTAGTAGATGAGAGAAAATCACTTTTGATGATCAATTTAACCTCTGTTTCCAAACAAAACATGCCACATGCTTTTCTGTGTTGTGTCATAGAAAACTGAATATGCTATTTGACTGAGTAGTGAAAACAAGACAAGTGAAGATACAAAAAAGTTTTCTGGGAAGTAATTTCCAGATGAATCAATCATAAACGTAATTGTTAGCTGAAGCCACATAAGGTACAAGGCAGACAGCATGTTTTACAGTTAAATAAACTCCATTCTTTCTTTTAGGATAAAAAACACAACTACAAGGATAAAAAAGAACTAACCTTGTCTTTTTGGTATTCAGGTATGCAGGGGTAAGTATATATTGTGATGTCACTGGGTGCGAGAATCTTGGCGTGGATGGCAGTGCTCTTGCCATCTGTCTCGTTGGGATGCTTGATGATGTCTATCTTCACAGGAAGCTGAGTGTAACACACAGTGTGTAAAGTCAGGTCGAGGGGAGAGTTGGATTTCAGCAACATCATGCCAAAATATTTAACGTTAAATAATTTTAAAAAAAGGCATTTTGCAACCAATTAAGACAATGGTGAAGGCCTCTGTTAAAAGACAAAGCAGGTGAGTCCTAACCTCCTACAAACCTTCACTGTGGGGACATCTTGCAGGCTCATGCCCACTAAGGAGCAGCATGTGTAGCAGAAGAACATCCTCGAGCCTCCACATTTAGAGCACTTTAACCTGCCCCTTTGCTGTGCTTCCTCTAGCACTGCATGTGATGCCAATTTGAGCCCCTGGAGCTGCTGACTGGGAAGCTCACGGGAGTCGGATGAATCAGAGGCCAGTGTTTTTTCCCGGCAACTGGGATGATGACGCTGGTCCTGATCCAGGCCGCTCATTTTTGCTCTGTTGACAGACTTGTCTTGGAGCACAAGTACACTCATAGCTGATGAAGAATAACAGAGCAAATAATGCCAATATTAGCAGACATAAATAATCTAACATTTACAAAGACTTAAACTCAAAGGACACAATAACATGGAAAAAGCTAGTTATAGAGCTAAGAGTTCATTAAAATTGTGCGTGACTGGTAATGATTAGATTGGAAAATTTGTTGCTGTGATAGTACGGTGCAGCTTGAATGCTTTTCATCTAAAAAATTTCATAAAACAGAGCATTGTAACTCTTGGAATGAGTAAATCTTTTAAAAATAATGTTTCATTTAACTATTTTATTGTAGCGTCTTATGATTTTACATTGGCCAGATTAGAAGCTAGTATAAATTAATACGAGTGGCAAGATCATCATGTTAGTTCTGCAGTTCTGGTAACTGAATAAGATCACATTATATGACATTACCCATTTCTGGTTCAAATATGAACACGTCAAATTCCCAAACGTCACATTGTGAGCACAGTCACTGAGATAGAAGTTCTTAGAAAACAGAAAACCATAAATCTTGTTAATGGAAATATCTAATTAGTCAATCACATAGCAGTAACATAATCCATTTAGGATAGTAGACATGGTTCCAGAGGACATGAAGAGAAGATGAGATGAAGTTCAAAGCAAGCATCAGAAAGAAGGAGAAACCCATGGCTGTTGATGCCAGATGGGCTAATCTGAGCTACTGGGGTTTAAAGACAATAGGAAGAAAAGTGTCAGTTCTGTAGGTGAAAATGTCTTGTTGCTGCCAGAGGTGAGAGGAGAATGGCCAGATTGCATCAATCTGATCGCAAGGCAAGAGTAATTCATTAACCACTCGTTACAACCAAGGAATGCAGAGAGCATCTCTGAAGAAACATGTTGATGACTACAGTAGCAAAGGACCACATCAGGTGCTGCTCCTGTCTGCTAAGAACAGGAGACTGAGGCAACAACTGGTAAAATTGAAGACTGGAAAAATGTTGCATGGTCTGAGTCTCAATTTTCAAATGGTAGGATCACAATTTGGCAAAAACAGCATGAGAGCATGGATCCATCATGCATTGTATTAACAGTACTGGTATTGGTGTAATGGTGTGGGGAAGATATTCTTGGCAAACTGGCCAATCTGTAGCGACTGTGAATCAAAAGTTTACATCACCTTGATGAATCGATGACACGTAGAATTAACGCACCTCTGAAGATTAAACTAGCAGGGTGTGCCTAATCAAGGGGCCAGTGATTGTATGTACATACTGTTGAATTTCTGATAAACATGGGGGATCGTAAGCATCAGCTAATGGGGAAACGCTGGTGTCCGAGTGTAGCGCGTTTGCTAAATACAGATTAGTAATTAGCACATGGATAAACAACATGAAACGTTGCTCTCTTTAACCTCTCTCTAGCGCAGTGAGATGTGATAGAGCAGAAACCGTACACCTGCAGCTTGCAGTTACTTTTCTTTGAAACCACAGACAGTATAAAAGAGTCAGTATTTTACACTGCCCATGCTTCAACATAGTGGAGCTAGCTTCTGTTAGCAAGCGTCACGTTTCCTCAGCCCCCGCTGCTAGCGTTAACAGACACAAGTCAAAAAGTCTAGTTAAGAGGAGCGAAGATCAAATGAAGACGGATGCACTGTTGTGCACTGTTAGCTCAACTGGGTTCACTAGCTTAGCTACAAAAAGAAGTCCCATTATAAAAGTGCCTACCAATGAAGTGCACAACGGCATGAGCGTCTTCTTCTACGCCGGAAGCACAGCTCCGTGTGAAGGAAATGCTGGGTAGTTACCTGTCGCTAAGCAACGAATGTGCTACTCGGTGCCCTTTGGGGGTGTTATGGCAGGCGATTTCTAAATATATATTTATAGATGGTTAATTTTCAAAATGTATCAAAGTAAAGTGAATAAATGAGTGTGCTTTAATCCAGTAAAATAAAATTACGAAGTTAGATTTAAGTTACTCATACTAGCAGCCAATGAACGTCAACTCTCGCTCTTATGTATTTCGGTAAACGTTAGAAAGAAAAAAAAATTTTTTTCTTAAAATAAAACACAGTTTATGATCATGTAAACCTCTAGATTTTAAATGTACAAGTTAAATTACAAGTTTAATATTAGACACACAGTGTATTGTGATGCTTTTTGTTGCATTTAAAAATACAACATTTTAGGCAATTTAAAAAGAGTTGTGCATAGTTCTCAAAAATATTTAAAATAATATATTAAAAATAACCTTAAAGAAAAATCCTTAGAGACTCTGCTTATTCATATGAATCTGGTCCGTGGCAATAATTACAAATTCCAGAAAGCACACATTTTGCTTGGAGCAAAAAATAATTTGCTACCAGGAAATGTTCAAAGTATGTTTTCTGTAGAGAACATAGCTGTAATTTAAGGGGTTTTAGCAACTTCAAAACTATATTAATGTGTGTACTACCAGAAAATGTTTTAGTGTTTACGAGTCAAAATCTGGAACAGGTTGAGTGTGGAAGCAATTCAAAAACAGAAATAAAGGTAGAGATTTTCCTGATATAGAAAAAGATATTTGGCTTTTAGTATATATCTGTATATCTCTATTTGTAAACACACAATAATATGGTAATATTTTGGTAAATGGATTGGATCTTTGTAGCACTTTTCAGCTCTATCTGAGCACTCAAAGGACTTTATCCAGCTTGCCTCATTCACCCTTTCATACAAGTACTATTTGTATACATATGCGGTTTCTATCTAATATTTACACATGCTCATACTGAGATTATTTCATCAGAGATGAACTTGGAGTTAGTATCACACCCAAGGGTATTTGGCATGCAAACTGGAGAAGGCAGGAATTGAACCACCAACCTTCTGATAATTAGATGACCTGCCTGACATCCTGAACTACAACTACAGCCGCCTGACCCTTGCATAGTGTACATATTCTGTGTAACAAAAATAGTAACAACAATAATTTATTATAGTTGTTGATGTTAACACAGAAGCTTAATAAATAACTGATGAATTATGATATAAGGAATTGCACAAGTTTTGCCCCTGTACACCACCCTTTAAAACCAAATAATCAAGCTGTGATTGTGCAGGCTGCCAGCTTCAGTTCAAGGGGTTTGACTAAAACCTTTGTATTAACTGTAAAAATTACAGACTTTTTATACACCACCTACTCTCCATTTTCACAGTCTCAAAAGTTTGGACAGCAGAATTATAAGCTGTTTAGAAGCCGCATCCCTCCTCCTTTCATGGCAGTTTACACAGACTGCCCAAACTGCCCTTTCATGGCAGTTTGGGATTGAAGTTGCTTTTAGTAGTTTTTAACTGGAACTCTCAATATGACGTCAAATTAATGTTTAGATAAATATCTAAAAAAGCAAAGTTTAGGAGTGGCCAAATCAACAATCTGGTGCATTCTTAAAAAGAAGAAATGCACCAAAGAATGCAGAATTCTTTCCTTGGTTAAGAAAAACTCTGTCACAACATCTAACTGAATGAAGACTACTTGGGGAGCTAGGTGTTTCTAGGTGTATAGGCCTACAGATAAGACAGGTTTTCATTAATGTAAATACAGATGATTTACAACTAGGTGCAAACCACTAATTAACCTCAAGGACATGAAGGCCAGATTCGATTTTGCAAGAAGACTGTCATGGTCCTGAGTCTTTGACCCAGGTTTTTGAGTTTGTTTAGGCTTGCTGTTCTTTCTCTGGGAATATTGAGATTTTAATATTCAGTTTTGATAGTCTCTGAGTTTTGTTACTTGTATGTCTAGTTTTTGGTTCTTGTTTAATTTCATTCTCTTTCGTGTCTGTCTTAGTCTCACCTCTGTGTGTCCTTCCCAGTGTCCCCAGTGTGTAGTCGATGAAGTCTGTTTATGAATGTCAAGTTCGATCTCTGTCCCTCGCTCTCTCTTTGTCTTTCGCTCTGTCTCGCTCCCTCTACCATGACCGCAACATCTAAAAGAGCCGGCGCAGTTCTGGGAAAAATCTTTGGACAGATGAAACCAAGATGAACTTTTATTAGTTATCGTGATGATGGGATAAAAAAAGAATGGAGAGGGAGGGAAATAGCTCATGATCCAAAGCATACCACATCATCTGTCTTTCCTAGATAGATCGACTGAAAGATTGATAGACAGAATTACCTTCATGCTTATGATGAGTGGATGTAAACTTAGGACTGCACATTTATTTAGGGGATTAATTAGAAATATTTCCCAGCACAGTGATGATTTTTGCATTTTAGTAGTTTGTTTTGTTTGGTGGTGTTGTTGTAGGGCACAATAGTTTGAAAACCAGTGGCGCTTTTTACTTCAGTTACATGGTACTAACCCAGTGAATTACTCCTTGGTATGTCAAATACTAATTTATATTGTAATCACTGTGTGGTCTCATTTGGCACCGATTTAATTTACTTCTCAGTAAAAGTGTGATGCTGCAGCGAGTTGCTGGAGGTCCTGATCTTGTTTCATAATAATCTGGTGGTCTGGGGATTCCGTGCAAAGAGCTGCAAATACAGAATTCCCCAGGTTGCATAACAACAGATTTCCTCCAGGGAAACAAAGTTTTACAGCCCTGAGATGTATCAAGTTCAACTGAGTGTTCCCTCTCCCCCTCCTTCAGGGCCTCCCCTTTCTCCCGCAGCCCCAAGTCCACTGCTTCACTTTGTACGAGACTCTCTAATGTCTCTCCCTGTTACTCTTCACTCAAATTAGTAACTTTCCCCCTATTCTTCTTTTCCCTATTGCACTGTTCAAAGCGAGTGTCAGACACTGCAATTGTCTGCATATGATGCTTGTAATGTGGTGCACATGTTGCTTTCTGTGCATTCACTTTCACAATGATGCTGCTGACTTGAACAACAGTAATTACAGCTAGTTAGTTACCCGTTCTCTGTTTCAGAACTACTGTTATTATCTGGTAATATAGAACTTTGATTTCAGATTTAAGTTTTTAATTTGACTGTAAATTATCACGACTGGGGATGATTGAACAATATTGATGGACAACATATTCGGCTGAATGTCAATTTATTTGCACACATGATATTTATATTTGTATTAATAGTGATGGTAATAATATTACAGGGCACTGTTTTTTTTTAATGGGAAGTGACTTTGTCCTTATGTTCCTTACTTGCAAGAGTTTTGCAAGTAAGGATTTCAGTGATTTTTGATTTCAGAAATAAAGAGTCTTGGAACACTGTGTAAGCTGTAAGAATTTATGTCCGATGTGCCTGTGTTGCATCTTTTTTCTTGGACGTCTGCAGCTTCACGTCTGTGACAATCTTCTCTCTTTCTCGTTGGCTTTGGCTTCTCCTCATCCTGCTGGGAATACGCAGCCTTGAGTCTGAAATGTGTTTACATTTTGAGTATGTTACAAATTATCTGCTAAGACTAACTTTGCGTGACTTGGCAGAAGCCTTCACCTTGCTCAGATGTTGTTTGGGTCAAACGTTTTTTTACAGGGTTGCACTCTCATTTTGACTGTCTTTATCTGACAAGGGTTTTCCAAGCCAGATGTGAACCCAGGAAAAAGTTAAAACTCACTATGCTGATGTCTGTCTGTGGGCCTGCACACATGTGCTCATATGAGTGTATGCATGAACGTGTGGTGTAGGCACCTTGCCAACATGTCCGCAATATTTTTCTCAACTGGGAAGAATTCACCTTTTCATAATACAGCAGAAAACCAGAGGCAATTGCCTAAACAATCTGACAACATTAATGTACTTTTAAAAAATCTGCTATTGTATATTAATAGTTCTGTTATATCTTAACCTCCCTTATCAGGTTAACTGATGTTATATTGTGTATCAAGGATTGTCCAAGGACATTCAAAATGTTCCCTTGCAGTGTGTTTGTCTTTAATCTACTTAAAGATATCAACATATTTTATTATGCTACTTAATATCCCCAGGGTACTATAGAAATATTAGAGTCTGAAACTGAGTGCTTCTTGTGCAATGTGTCCTTTCAGGATTGTGCTGTTTTCAGTAAGAACAGACTAGAACAATCCCCAAAGACATTTAAGCTCAAACTCACAGCAAAATGCATTTTCTACAGTTTTATCAGTAATTAAAACAAGGCCTGAGTAACACATATTTAAGAGTTGTGCCTGAAAGCATATATATGTGCTTTCTGACTCAGTCCTCATTTCTTTCTTTTAAGTCACTTAATGTTTCCCTGAGAATCATTCAAGCTTAAAAATGCATGTAATACTTGTAACCCAAAGGTAAAACCAGTATTATGTCAACATTTATTAGAAAACTTAGTAAAGAACCTGTTTTAATCTTTATCTTTTATATCTTTAGGTTCTTTGTTATGAGCAGTCTGTCATACATGAAACATAATTTTTTGTAGTAACAATGTGGTTCCCAAAGAGCTATTAGTTGAGAACATGCCGTATCTTGGTATGGTGTGCCTTAGATGGTTAATTTTCAAAATGTATCACAGTAAAGTGAATAAAAGAGTGTGGGTTAGTCCAGTAAAATAAAATGGCAAAGTTAGGGTTAACTCAAATAAATTTAAGAAAAAAGGTGTTGGACAAAATAGAAGCAAGGGAAACAGGGAGAAAAGGCTGAGTTTTGCCAAATTACACAAGAACTGGACACAAAATCAGTGGCATCAGGTCTGATAGAGTGATCATTAATATGTCTACAGCCATCTGTAAAACACAGTGGAGGCTCTGTCATGGTGTTGGGGGTCTTGTCACAACTAATGAAACTACAAATGCAGAAAAATGCTGTCAAATTTTGACCCACCATGTAAAACCACCTGGACAGTGCTTGATTGTCATTATTTTTCATCATGACAGTGATCAATAACACATTGCCCTTGCAGTAAAAGCACCTGGATAGAAAAAGACACAATGGAGCACTATCAGTCATGAATTGACCTCCCCAGAGCCCGAACCTCAACATTATTGAAGCAATGTGGGATCATCTTGACAGAGAACAGAACAAAAGGCAGCCAACATCAAAGAAGAGCTTCCTATTCCTAACTAACTATTACTGAAGACTACTTAAAGAAAGGACAGAAAAGTAGGCCCAAGAGAGTTCAGGGTGTGTTTGAAGAATACAGGTGGTCATACCAAATATTGACATTCATGCTCCGTAGAATTGTACAAACCTTTTTCATCTTATATACTGTATTTATATATATGTTTGCATGCGCTTCGAAAAATACCTGAACCTGTTTCCAATTTTCCTAGCAGGATATAAAGAAATGAGGGTGGGTCGGGACTTTTGCACAGGAGTATAAATAGATAGATATGACATGTAATGAAGGTGTGCTGACAAAAGACAGAATATTAGGCAAGATAACTTTCTGTAAAGTATCTCTGTTTCTATTCTGAATATGTAAGTAGGTCATTGCTTTTTTTCTCTCTCCAAAGTTTACTTCCTGAATTTATTTGACCATTTATACCCCCTGGTGGACAAAAACAAAACAAAACAAACAAAACCTGAATACAGTGTGCAATACTTTATTTCCACTGTTGCACAGTAAAAGATCCAAGTGGGTTACATTGAAAGAAAACGGGACACCTTAACATACAACATATATTTTACGTAAATAAAACAAATAACTTACACCCATAAATAACAAGGTACTGTAGTGATATAGTTAGTACTGAGATATTGCAGTGATATCATGAAGAGAGAGCTGGCCTAGAAGTTAAAAGTTACAACTATTTGACGAGTGTGGTGAAAATAAATACATCTCCTGGTGTATTTCTGTCTTTTTCATGCTTAGTAAAATGGGAATGATCCGTAACCTAAAGATAACATCTGTAAAAATAAATATCATAATCTTTTAGTGTACAGGATTGTTCACTCTGATAGAAAAAGATTACATAACACATGCAGCATCAGCAGCAGAATATTTGAGCATTTCAAAGTCACACCCTAAGGCAGAGGGAGTTGGCGAGCATCTACAGTGCATATGGTTGGAACCTGCCAGTCAGTAGCAGCCTTTTTGTGTGGACTTTGCATGTGTTGGATTGGTTTTCGTCTGACATTCCCAAGAAAAAAACAAAAAAACGAACCAAACAGGAACAAGTGTAAGGTTAATAGGTGACTCTAAATTGGCTTTAGGTGTGAGTATGAATATGTATGCCTCCAGCTCGCTTCACAGGATGGTTGATAAATGGATGCCCTGTGTGGTCTGAGCACCATGAGGGGAAAAGAAAGAAAGAAAGAAAGAAAGAAAAACAAGTCCTGCTTGCTTCAGCACATCATGGTCAAGCTTATTGTGGACTATTCTGGTGATCATACGATTGTCCTCACCTGGCTGAATGTAGCTCATCGCTGAACAAGATACAACACAGGACTGTACTGCATCGTATAATTTATATTTGTATTGTATTGTATAGTTTTACTGTATTATATAGAAACACTTTTATAAAGAAGTATTGTTATTCAATTCAAAACACCAATAATATAGAATAGCTTTCATGATATTTCCAGAATTCCTGTTTCAACTTAGTAAAACTGTAAAAAAAACTGTTTTGGTGCTCAAATTGAACTTTCTGTTTTCTGTTTTAAAAATGAGAACATTTTGTAAAACAGGTCCTGGCTCATCTGCAACTGGAGTGAAAGTGGAGTGTATTCAAGTGTCTGTTAGCACGTATAGCATGACTGAATCCACAGATATTTTGCAGATAAGTTCTTTGATTTTTCAGTCTACTCTCCTCTCCTCTGCCTTGCATTTCATAGGGATGAAATGAGATGCAGTGTGCTCCCTCCTGGTCTTCTTCCCTCTCATGGGCTTTCCCTTTTGTGACAGGGCTATGAACATTTCTTTTTTTGTCCACTTGGCCGAGGAGTAAGCATTGAAGTAGTTTTCTAGGAAAACCTCCTTAAAGTTGCAGTTGTCATTGTAGATCCTCTGTAATGGAAACACATCAAGCCATTAATATGATTAAGTAAACGCTCTGAACTGTTTGTTTTATTTCTGCATGATTTAAATTAGCTGACAACAGCATATGACTTTCCTCCCTGTGGAAAAATATTACCTTTCCTTGCAGCTGTCCAGCTTTGTTCATAGAAATATAATACTGGCTTTTTACGCCTTTTATAGCCAGTATGCCTCCCTCGGACACTGTCCTGATTTCTAGGATACCTGCCGGACAGTCAGAAAAAGGAGGCATGTTACAGGAGAGATAAGGCGCTGTCATCATCCAGCTTTTACTCTGGCTCCAGCTCCACATACATCTTCATTAGCAAACGAGGTGGAGGTTCCTGTGATTAATCAGTCTGTGGTCTCTCTGACTTTATCCAAGCTTTGTTAAGTGGCCTGGGTGGCTTTTACACAAACCACAACCTATGCCATAGCACATATGGGAAACAGATTAGGGCTCTCTTCCCCAGGGACTGAGAAAACTACCTTCTTGCGTGTGCTTTAGACCTGGCATTTAAAGCCTGCTTTTCAAATCTGTGGGAGGGTAAACACATTTATTCTTCCCAATGTGCCATGTTGAAAGGATGGAATTTTTAAAGTATTTAAACACAGAAAATCAAATGATGTAAACAGCAAATTTCTTTGCCCAGAGTTCCAAAACAGGAGATCTTTCGTGAATATTTGAAATGATTACATTATTGGGTAAAGTGAAGTAGATGTTTAGTTATCTTGTAGGACTTTAGCCGAAAATGTAACTTAAAAAAAAAAAAAAAAATCATGTCATGTCAACAGGCTGCACCAATTATCAGTTCATAAATCAAATATCCATAACATTAACCTTTGGTAAAAACATTGCCATCATATATATGAAAAATCCTTTGCATGCTGTAAACATATGATGTTTCTGTTTAAAAATAGCGAATGGTGAGATGTGGCAGTGGCAGCAAAATTAAAATAAATAGAGAAATGTGCTTTTTACAGACTGGCAATCTGGTTCAGAGCTCGTGTTTTTAGGCAATTCAAAACCTTGTTGATTTTTTACATACTCTAGAAATTCTTTCATTTGATAGGCAGAGGGGAAAGTAGGGGGAAGAGGTCTATTAAAGCTCTTTAGGCTGACACTGAGCATGCCACATTTGAGTGTTTGCTAGATCACAAACAGATGGGATCTCCCAATCTTGGAATGTTGTTTGTGCTTTTCTTGCTCTTGATATCTGACTTAATACTACTGACCTTTAACTGTTTACTCATATTTATTTAACCCCGCTTTTAGGTCCCCCCCGGCTTCTACTTATTTCAGAGGCAATCTCGAAAGTTCAGTTTAACACTATAAAAGCTACAACCTCATTTGTAAACCTGTTTACAGACTCAGAGTCAGCCAAACGTTTGTTTAATCCACATATATTGGTGGGATTTATCGATGTAACTGCATGCTTGTCGTCTGAGAGCATCATCCCCGTAATGTAACGTGCAACAGCTCCAGTCGTTTGGTGTACTGTGGAAAGATGGATCACATTTTTTACACGCATATTGTAAACATTTTGGCTCTGATGCAAAAGCCTCACAAGCTGTCCTCAGTTGAAACAGATTTGCCATCACTCGCTGCCACTGGCTAAGTAAACTACTTTGTGGATAATCCCTAAGTCTACTTTCTGAGCACTGTTGGACCTCAGTGTTTACATTCATTGCGAAATGTGCTCCAGACATAACTTTCACGGAATATTGTTAAATGTGGAGTTAGCTTCAGACTAAACACCTTGTAGTTTCACAGAGGTGCAAGTTTAGCAAATTGATTCCATTTAGCTTTCATTTTTGCTGCAAAATACTGCAGGATTTAATCAGGTAATATGTATTTTACTTCGACATTCATCAAATTCGATTTAGAAATGCTTTATTTATCCCCAAAATTGAGCCTTTACTTCTCGTGAGTTTACTGACCTAAGGTATTTGTCATGTTTTGGCTGCGGTAACACAGTGATTTTCCATCTTTTGGGAAGAAAGCATTTCTAATTCTAATTCTAAATTGCAATGAATTTAGTTGGGTGGCCGTAGAGTATGGTGCAGCCAGTCTACTATGCTACGATTGCTCTGACTCAGCAGAGAACTGTGCCAAAACATGTCTTTACTTTTATTAGGTTATTTTCCTAGAAGTCCCTGTTTTCCACCTGCTGTTTAGAAATTATTTATTTCCAGCTTGTTGTTTGTCTGACTTTCTGTGAGGGTTGACATACCTTTTATCAGTATGGCCTCATTTTGCTTGAACCACAAAAAAAAATATGATTTTTATCTTTTACTGAAAACAAAAAACAAAACACTACAATGTAATATAATAAATCATAAAAACAAAGATGAATTTACTAAAAGTGACCTGATATTTGTGCTAGAGGTACAAAGCAAACGTTTCTCATTTTGGTCTCCTATTTTTCTTTTCTGTCTTTGTAATAAAAGACTTTTTGCAATCAGCTTTTAAGGATTTCTTGTTCGCTGCAATCAAAAACATAAATCGCAGATTTATTCCATGTACATCTGCACCATGCTGCTTTCATCAAAGAACTTTGTGTGCTTTTAGCGTGCGACTGTCAGCCGCATATGGGCGTATCAGTTTTTCAGTCTTTCATTGCCAGTTGTTGCACAAGCATCTTTTCCATGAGGCATCTCTCTTTCAAGCCAACATTCCAGCCACGGAGGCACTGTCAGATAGGAGGAAATGATAACTACTTAAAACATCCTCACCATGACACAGAGACTCCTCGTACTATCTCACAACCTTTGAGAAAATGTTGGCCCCTGAGCAACAATTCAAACAAGTAGGTGTGTCAAAAAGCACTTATCACGGTTAGCAAATAAAATGTGTCATTAAGTAGTTAGATGGTAATCATTATTTTAAAATATTTGGCTTCTAATTTTAGAAAAGAATAAGTTTGGGCTGGACACAGTGTGGTTGCTGTCTCTGTGTTTGATCTCAGCAGCCAACCACAGATCCATTACAAAATTTGATTTTTCCATTGCTAATATTCTCTCCCACTCTTTTCCCTGATAACTCATTCTGGCGCTCTGAGTACTGAGAGTAAATCAGGCAGAACAAATGTGAATCTGTGTGAGTCTCAGGTCATAAGTCTCCAAGACCCTTCAGTTTACTTCATTACAGCCTGTGCTGTAATTTAACCCATCAAATCTCCCACCTGCTCCATTTTACCTGTCACTTTGGCTGCTCTAACAGAGACACAAGACTTATTAACAGAGTAATAGCAGTCAGATTCACATACATTTTGGCAAATGCCTATAGATATATAGTGGGACCTATAATAAACGTTTGGTCTACACAAAAAGAGCGATGCTTACTGTAGCAGTTGGTAGAGTCTTGAGTACCATTGATATTGCCGGAGTCATCAATAGTTAGGAACCACTGCGTGCCACTGAACAGTTGTCGTATGCGCACATCTCCTCCCTCCATATAGTCATAATTCCTGGTGTGGCGCTCATGTTTGGAGCAGTTCATGATGGCGGCAAGTTGTTCTGGGGTGCAGTCACTGTAGACTACACACACACTGCCAAACAGAAAGATTGCATGCAGGTACAGTCCCGGGAACAGATTTTGAAGGTTCCATGTCAGCATCCATTTGCGCATTATAATACAATGCAGTGGGGATCAGTGAACAACATACTGAAATACAAGATAGAGATCTGTGCGTCGTTCCTCAGCTCAGGGATCTTCTGACCCCTCACTTGTGACCTGCTGGTTTTCGTTACTGCAGTACTGCTTCCTGGCGGGGAGGTGAGACAGAGTGGCTGTAGAGGAAGCAGGTTGGCAGAAGTTGGCTGATTGTATCACGAGATTATGCCCCTCTTTTAAACTTCAGTGACGGCGCACATCTACTGCTCCATCTTCTTGTCCCTCAAGGGGCATTGTAGTCCAGTTCAGGAAATATTATGCAGAATATCACTGTAATAAAGAAACAATGCATTTTAATACTTACATACAAGATTACATTTTCAATCAACTTTCAAAATAGCTTCTGGTTTTCTGTGGTTACACAAGTATGTTTTGTACATTCCCAAGCAGTAAATCAAAATTTGGGTGATGCAGATATACATCTCCCTCTCATGGATCCAGAGCATGAAATATTGCATCACTGGTGCTGTCTATAATTCCTGTACATACATACATAATTTGAAACAAGCAAAATATATAGCTTTAATTGTAACAAACAAATCTGTATTGTAATGACTTACATGTGCTCTGAGTGGTGACAGGAGTTGGCAGAGGTGCGCTCCCTTTCAGCAAGAGTTTTAATTTGAAGGCTCTTTAGATCTAAAGCTGCAGTCTCAGTGGTAAACCAGACCCAGTGATGCAGAAAAGTTAAGCACGAACTGGGAGCTTCTGTGAATTCCCATGGATGTTTCTCGGATTCTGGCAGACTGACTCTGTGCATCGTCCACTGTCGTTGTGCACTCTGCTTAGATAAATGCCTCCTGCTGACCTCACTTGAGAGCAATTAAATCCCAACCAGTCAGCTGTCCCTGGCTGATATGCAATGAAGAAACACCCTCTGCCTGCCTCTCACTGTCACTCAACCACCAGACATGAGAGGGAGCTATAAACTCTTGGAAGACTGAAATCACAAGTACTTTAAGAACATTTGCATGCTCACTCACTCTTGCAGACTCACTCTTGTTACAACCCTTCTGTCTTGTCCAAGAAACATCTTGTGCTTAAATAGACTTGCACTGTGCGTGCCACAGATCTCAGACTGACTCACATTTATTTTATTGACGGTTACAATATTCGCTGTAATGACAAACCTCAAAAGAATTTCTTTCCTATTCAATTTAAATGTCATAATTAATTTGCGGTTTTACTCGGCTGCATTGGATCACTGGTAAGGGGTTTACTGATTGAAGTTAAAAAAATAAAAACTTCAAAGAAGTCCTTTAGTTTTCTTTCTTTTTGAGTCTTAAAGTGGCTAAGGTTATGACTGGCAGGTATCCGTCCAAGCAAGAAAAACAGAAGACGTAACAACTCAGAAGCAGTCGTCTCAGTGTCAAGGGTCATACACTCTTTCACTTTTTAAGTTTGTATTTAAAGCCATAAACTATTGCCTTGCATGCCTGGTGTTTTCCAGGACGCACAACTTCAAAAGTTTATATGGGCCCTAATGATGCGCTCCCCTGGGGAGCTCAGGCCTGCAGCTTGAGAGAGTGGGACCTCTGGTCGCGGCAGGTTTCCTTCTTATCTCTAAACTGGCAGTTGTAAAGACCTCATTCTTTCCTGTTCATCTGTCCCCTCTATCACCTCAGAGACAATTTGAGTTGTGTTTTTTTTTTTCAGTACACGAGCCAAGAAAATATTACTTAATCTGTTACAAACACCAGAAAAACAGACATTAAAATAAATGCTAAATGCCCAATCTATATAAATCAACATGAACAGACATATAATTCCACAACATTCTATATATTTTTTCAGGTCATCTGAAGACTGTGAAGTTTACAGGATCCGTGTCTATAAAATCCCAAGGTTCTCATGGTGGGTGGATCTGTGTTGTCTGGGCAGGTAGCACCTGGTACGTCCCCCTGAGGCAGAGTGTGTCCGTGAGAGGAACCAGACAAGGTGTTCCCAAGACTCCTATGAAAAAAATCCCTTCAAAAGAGAGAAATGACCTTACCTGGAATTTTTAACACGAAGTTTAGAAATGTAGTTGGTGAGCCACAAAATACCAAAAAGATCAATTGTACAGTTAATTCTGCCCCAAGTGAAGATATTGCCATGCTCTTTCTTTAGGCCCTGTTCATATCAGGCTGACTGAGCTCTCGACTTACTGGTGTACAGTCTCACCCTACTTACCTACACGTATTCATCAGCTTCAGCTGAAATGCAAGCAGATCACAATGATGCATATATTAATATCATGGACCTGACTTACCCAAAGGAGCTCAGATTTTAGTTGTTTTGCTTTCATTTCCAAAAGGAGCCAGTTGAAGCGAGTGAGCCATCGGATTAGTATGTCTCCCTGCGGAGGCATTATTGGTGTGTCCAATTTAGCACAGACCCTGTTTCATATCCAGAACATCCTTCAAGGATAACTTATCCAGTCAGACTTGGAAAGACATGATAATCTCTTAAGAAGAGCTTCGCATGGCTCAAGAAACGGAGATTTAACATCTAATATGGAATTGCATGCACTGGAAAATGGAAGGAATAATAGAACCCTCTGCTACCAAGTATTCATACATTTTGCTATTTCAGTAGGTAACCTTTTGGACAATGATTTATTCCACTATCCTTCAACCACAGTTTTACCATTTCATAATTTTTGTATTAAGGTAGGAAGAACAGGAAGATGTTGTAAGAATAGACACTATTTCTAGATTATCATTTGCTTAATCAGTGAAGCCTTTTCTCACTTTTGGCGGTATGAGTGGTGTCACAGAGGTGATGCCTCTGGGACTACAAATGTAAAAGTTTGTGTAAATCTTCCAATGCTCCTGGAATGCCTCATTTACAGTTCATAGCACCATTTAAATGTACTCCACTGTAGAGTTTTTCAAAAGTCCAAATTCACAGGTCAACTGCAGCGTCGCTGACCTTATGTGATGTGTTAAGGGGGAGATGGGGAAGTTAATGTCTTGGCACACAGTAACATGTTGTTTTTTTATGCACTTTATTTTTCAGCACTTATGTGGGGGGTTTCCATTTAATCTGTGTCATAAATATATATTAGTTTTTAGAAACTGTTTTTCTGAATTATCACTGCCCAAGTGCTGTAATTATTTCAGTGACTTCAATGACTTAAGTGCTCTGTTCTCCCTGTTGTTGCCTAAAGACTCACTATTATTTAAAGCATATTTGGAGACATCGTTCTCTTTTTAAAAGTGGTAGTAGTTTATTCAAAGTTTATTTAGTAGCATGAGTAAGCTATTAATTTGTGTAACAATCAAATAAAAGTTGGAGCTCTAACCATATAAGTAGTGGGAGTATAACTACTGTTATGGATGTTAATGTAAAAATGCTTTAATAGGTTATTATGGGTTGTTATGGTGATACTGCAAGCTATGTTTTAGTTGACATGATATATTCTACTGTAATCATAAAGGACATGTACTTAAATCTTGTGTCAATGTGTGCAGACATCTGTGCACTTGGATACAGTGTGTGTTTGCAGGTAGTTTGGCTTTATAGACTGAATTGCTGCCTCAAGGATCAAAGGCACTGTTTGAGGTTTACAGTAGCATATGAAGTACAGTATCTGTAAAGCAGACAAACAAGCAGCCTTCATTCCCGTATGTCTGCCTCAATACTTTATTTCACTCTTTTTCTGAGTTACACGCTGTTGTGACGAATAGAGGTCTGTGTTTAGGAATCTTACTAGTCCTTTTAATTGATTCCCATTGCTATGTTAAATGCTATTGAAACCAGCAGGGACTCTGGAAGGATTTAGATGATTGCAGCATAACACGCAATCATGCAAGCTCACCATGACCCCAAATCCCATTCCAAATCCAGACCAACCAGCAGCTCCAGTTTCAAGACCCCAATGTGTGTCATGCTAGACACTCCAGCATGAACTCACAGTGACACTATTGGTCTCATTGCTTTTAGAGAAATGAGACCAACTTTATACTTTCACCTACACCTTTGCACCATTTATCTCGCAGATGCAAAGATAATTAAAGAAAATACTCTTGCTTTGGCAGATTTGTCTTGTTTAGCTTTAAAAAAATATCCGTCCTAAGGTACAGTGCATTATTTATTTATGCATTATTTTGAGCCAACTCTAGGAAGTATTGATCAAAATTTTACCAGATAAAACGACTTAGTGGCTCCAATGAGTTTTTTTCCGCTCCCTCGGACAGGAATATTACTCTCTAATTTATCCCTGTTTGGTTCTTAAGAACCTCTTGGAGTGTTAGCACATGAAGTTAGGTTCATAATTTATGATAGTTTCCACTATTATTGCAGAGACATCTGCCTTCACACACGATCTGCTCTCAACACTCTAAAAGCATTCCTCAAGACAGAAGAGCCTATCTCTGTCGCTCTCTCTGTGCTCTTTCCCCTGTCTTCCAATGATATAACTACATTTATGTTGGAAGATTGGATGATCTCTAAGGTCACTCTATTCTTAGCGCTGTTTTGGACTGTTTGGTTTAGCTTTTGCTTTCTAAATTCCATGGTAATTGGGGGATCTCTTGGGATGGAGCCTCACAACATTAGCTCTGACTATAAATAACTGTAACTTAGAAACACACAGTGTACACTTGTACACGGACACAATTTTACCCAAATAAGAGATGTTTTACAGTAGATATATTGGTAATAGTATATTTATTTCAAGCAAATCAAATGTGTGCAATTTTGCTAACAATTTAAGGTGTGAGAAAAGTAAGCTCAGCATGCATATACAGTGTCACACATTGCACTGTTGCTATTGTGCACATTTGATTATGTTATTAATCTGAAAGAGTATCGATTTAATAACAGTACATAATGGCTGTATGCTGAGGTGGTAAAGATGTGGTAAAATACAAAAAGTGCATATTTGTTTTTCATATAAAAATACTTTGGTTTGGAGGCAGTTACAATGGATTAGTGGTGGTGTAATCAGCCTTGTTGCAGAATGTGAACTGGCGTTGTGCTTCGCTGTCGGGGGAATACTCTGATCCCAGCTAATGCAGGAACAGCTGTTAGGGATCACAGTCTTAACTACTCACCATATCTGCTCATGTATCAGAAAAAGCAGAGCTTTGCTTATAAAAACATGCCCTATCTTAGTAGCTTTGTAGGAGAAAGAGGTTTAAAACGAGCAGGTTTTAGTTCCTGAGTCAAAACAGTGGACAGTTTACATGACCTCTAATTAAGTTCACATTTATAATTTGAAGCATGAATGCAAGAAGAAAAGATACCAGCTGTTTTTAGTGTTATAAATATGTCAGTTTTGGACCTTGTAATTTTTTTCAGTAGCTGTTTACTAATTTCCATGTATTTTACGAGAACATGAGCCCTGTTATCTCTCATGCAATGTCATACTCTCATCTCCTGCTTTGCTACTTGTGGCAAAGAGCACTCTCAAGCCACATTTTCCAATATTTAAGCTGAGATTTGCAAAAAACAATAGTAGATGATTCATATAATTTCATTACTGTTCAGTGACCTCTTGTTCCCTAAAGATGGTGACATCGCCATTTTCCTTTAATGTACAGGGTGGGCCATTTATATGGATACACCATAATAACACGGGAATGGTTGGTGATATTAAAGTCCTGTTTGTGGCACATTAGTATATGTGAGGGGGCAAACTCCTCAAGATGGGTGATGACCATGGTGGCCATTTAGAAGTCGGCCATCTTGGATACAACTTTTGTTTTTTATATAGGAAGAGGGCCATGTGACACATCAAACTTATTGGTAACGTCACAAGAAAAACAATGGTGTGCTTGGTTTCAACGTAACTTTATTCTTTCATGAGTTATTTACAAGTTTCTCTTGGTTCATAGCCATTGACATGTCGAAGAGGTTAACATGTGAGGAGCGGATCGAAATTGTGTTGATATCTGGTGAACGCAGTAACCGGATCATTGCAGCAGATTTCAATGCAAGACACCCTACGAGACCACCCATCTCCCATGCTCCAACTGCTTGCTAAGTTTCGTGAAACTGGTTCAGTGTTGGATTTGCCAAAATGTGGACGCAAGAAAACTGTCATTAATGAAGAAACATTAGTGGCTGTCCTAGCTTCATTCAGCAAGAGCCCACAGCGTAGTACTCGCCGCATGTCACTGGAGAGTGGCATTAGTCGAACATCCCTTCGGCAGATATTAGCTACTAACAAATGGCACCCTTACAAACTCCAGCTACTGCAGCATCTCAGCGAGGATGACCCAGATCGGTGCACAGAATTTGCAGAGTAGGCAAAACAAAAATTGGAACAGGATCCTCAGTTCACCCAGAAGATTTTGTTCAGTGATGAGGCAAACTTTTATGTGAATGGTGAAGTTAACAAACAAAACCAGCGCTATTGGTCTGACACTAACCCACATTGGATGGATCCCTCCAAGACTGTTGGAAGAACAAAAGTGATGGTTTGGTGTGGTATATGGGGTAAAACAATAGTGGGTCCATTCTTCATCAATGGAAACCTCAAGGCCACTGGATATTTGAAATTGCTACATGATGATGTGTTTCCCTCTTTATGGAAGAAAGAAAAAAAAAGAAAAGAAAAACAAACAAAACACCTGGATCACCTGTATGGAGAAAAAAAACAGAAGAGAAAGCAAACAACAAAGAGCAACATAATAAAAAAAACAGCACCATCACAATAAACTAGCTAGCAGTAGATATCAGTAGATACTAAATAATAAACGATATTGTGCAGCACGCAAGATAGACAGCGCACAATGTGCTTTGAGGCAGCAGCCAAGAAAGGTGTAGTCCGCGTCTGTGAACACCCGTGTGTACACCTGTGTGCACACCTGTGTGCATACCTGTGTGGATCAGCATGCTTGTATTCCAAAGGTTTCTCCATGTAACGATCTGCTAGGGAGTGTGGGGAGCCATAGCCCCGTCCACCAGGGTATGAAGCAGGTATGGAGGAGATCCAGGCCCCAGATATCCAGAGGCCCCAGAGTACAAGGACCCGAGGAGGACCACCAAAGGGGGGGGGGGGGGAACTGTGCCACCCTCCTGGGAAGAGCTGAGTAGAGCCCCAAAGGAGAGGTCACCCCGCAGCTACGGAGCAGAGGCCAGAGGGGGTTGCAGTGGCGTGCCGGCGGGCTCTGCCGGCAGCCAGCTGTGCCAGAGAGGACCGAGCTTCAGGCCCAGAGGCCAGAGGTCTGAGGGCATCCCACCCCCCGGAAGGAGCCCAGCCGGGCCACAGGCACCCAGCCCCGCCAATAGGCCACCAGGAGTGAGCCGGTACATACATGAGTGCCCAGCCCCAGACGACAAGGACCACCAACACACCAACGTCTGAGGGCATCAGCCACCGGCAGGGAGTGTGGTGAGGGGAGATAGGCCTCCGTACTTTAGAGGGCCTGAGATGTACCCAGAGAGGTTGAGTCTAAGACCCAACCTGACATATAGACACAGACGAACAGGCACACGCGGACACAGACGTGCATTCCCACCCCCATATGCACAACCAAATACTCGGCACTCACCCAACGTGTAGACAGACACAAATAGACACTGCACAGACAGTCGCACTCCCCAAACATACCCATATCCCAGGTCCAGGTACCCCCGCCCTTAGAGGGGCAAGCCGCACCTAGACCCAGGAGATGTAACCCTTCTCTCTGGGGTGGAGGCAAGCGGACCACCTCCTTATCTGCAGTAGCAGGGAGGCCTCGCATCCCAGACCCCAGTCTGACGGCCAGCACCTCCTCCCAGCCCCCCAGCCCTGACGGCTAACAGAATCAGGGTGAGTGAAGACCTCAAACGTCCCTACGCCCGCTCATATGTAGTGTTGCTGTGTGCTGTTCTAAAGTGCATTTAAAACTCAGGAGAGCATGGTACTAGCTTCCTCTCAGGGAGCAGCACGGCTCCTCCCGAAAACCCTTAGTGTCTAAATGCATTTAAAATTGAGGGTAGGGCACCAGCGCCAGAGGTGGGTTGGACTACACCGACCATCCTCTGGATGCTGTAAAACGTGCGCACCCCCAAGGCCCTATATGTGTTATGTGAGAGTGTGAGTAATGTGGATGTCTAGGTTGCAGAATAAAATTGAGGCACAGGTGGCCAGAAGGGGACAGAGGGGGAGTCCCTCCCCTGCACCCTGGTGACATACCTGCACCCCAAGCCCTGCGTGTGTCGGTGGGTGTGGTAGAGCAGGAATAGGGAGGCAGCTGAGGATGGGGAGGGAAGAAAGGGAGGGGCAAGCGGCCCCTCCCTGGGACCAGCTCCCCTGCTGACCCCAGTAGGCACCCCCACACTCTGGAACCCACCAGGGCAAGGGGGCCCAGGCCCATCTGGACCGGGACCCGCAGCAGCAGCACCGCCCAGCCCCACAGAGTCCGGGGCAGCCCACCCGACTCCACCCCAGAGAAAACTGCACCCACCCCATCATCCAATCATCTTCCAAACTACACAAGACAATAGACACCCAGGTTGAGTTCATTCTCCACCTCTCCCATATCTCTCCCCCCACCTGCAGAGTGAGCTCCTGTAGTGAGGAGACCACCTGCAAAGATATAACAACCTCCCCACCAGTTAGAGAGCCCCCTAGTAGGGCCGATGCACCAGAGGTCCCCTGCACTTTTTCCAGTTAATGAGGACCATTTTCTTGGCAATGCATAGGGCCGTAAAAACAACGTGGGCTGTTTTTATTTCTGCAGTGACCTCATCCAAGTTGCCCAGCAAGCATACTAAAGGGGAGGCTGGAATGTTACATTTCAGACACTTTGATAAGTCTTCACATATCTCACGCCAAAATTTCTGAACTGGTGGACAGAACCAAAGAGCGTGGATGTAATTGTCCGGTGTATTTGCTGTGCAGTGTGAGCAGTTGTTGGAAGGCGTATAGCCCATCTTGAACATCCTATGACCAGTATAGTGCACTCTGTGTATTATTTTGTATTGTATTAATTGCAAACTGGGATTTCTGATCCATTGAAAGGTTTTTAAGCAAATCTGAGACCAAAGGATTGGGTCTAAGTTGATTGATAAATCTGCTTCCCATTTTGTAATAGGAAGGGATATTGATTCATCTATTTTAGAAAGTGTTCTGTATATTTTAGACAATAATTTGGGGGGTTTTAGACTAAAAAAATGTACCACACTTGGTGGTATTTGTAATTCAGCTTCACTGGGATTAAATTTCTTTTTTACTATGGATTTAATTTGTTGATATTCCAAAAATCGTTTCTTGTTGATCCCATATTGTGTAACTAGTCTGTCAAACGAAATAAAGTCTGTTCCTTCCCACATATGTTCCAAGTATTTAATTCCTTTGCAACTCCAATCTGGAAAATTTATCATATCATTGTTTTGTAATATGTCCGGATTGTTCCAGATAGGTGTACGTTTGCATGGGATTAATGAAGACTGTCATTTTTAGAAACTCCCACCATGCTGTCAGAGAAGAGCTAATATTGATGCTTTTAAAGCATTCATGTCGTTTGATGTTTGAGCTGATAAATGGTAGGTCTGAAATTTCTAGGTTATTACATAGTGCCTGTTCTACATCTATCCAAGGTTCATCTAAGAGGGTGTGTTTAAACCATCTAGAGATGAACTGAAGCCTGTTGGCTAAAAAATAGTGATTAAAGTTAGGCAGATCTAATCCTCCTTTATCCTTGGCCCTTTGTAGTGTTTTTAAGCTGATACGTGGGGGTTTATCTTTCCAAAGGAATTTAGAAATATATGAGTCTAGAGATCTGAACCAATCTTGTGATGGCTTATTTGGGATCATTGAAACCAAATAGTTTTTTGGCAAGACCATCATTTTTATAGCGCCGACCCTTCCCATGAGTGATATGTCTGAGCATTCCTAGATGAACAGTTTCCTGGAAAGTGGATTGGTCATCGTGGGCCAGTTGAATGGCCCCCAAGGTCTCCCGATCTGACCCCCTTAGACTTTTATCTTTGGGGTCATCTGAAGGCAATTGTCTATGGTGTGAAGATACGAGATGTGCAGCACCTGAAACTACGGATACTGGATGCCTGTGCTGGCATTTCTCCTGCGGTGTTACTATCAGTGTGTAAAAAGTGGGAGAAGAAGGTTGCATTGACAATCCAACACAATGGGCAGCACATTGAACACATTTTATAAGTGGTCAGAAACTTGTAAATAACTCATGAAAGAATAAAGTTACGTTGAAACCAAGCACACCATTGTTTTTCTTGTGACATTACCAATAAGTTTGATGTGTCACATGGCCCTCTTCCTATATAAAAAACAAAAGTTGTATCCAAGATGGCTGACTTCTAAATGGCCACCATGGTCATCACCCATCTTGAGGAGTTTGCCCCCTCACATATACTAATGTGCCACAAACAGGACTTTAATATCACCAACCATTCCCATGTTATTACGGTGTATCCATATAAATGGCCCATCCTTTAGACTTTTTTTTTAAATTATAGGATAAAACTTGCAGTCTCTGATGGGACAAGTGCACCAAAATGTCTCTCAAAGCATAACAAAGTAACTGTTATTGTATCATATTGATGAAACGTTTCACAGTATACACAGTAGGTTTCTCTGACAACACAATGGGTGGTAAAAGGTAATTTTTTTAACAATACTTTGATCATGTGTTTTTTTCTTTTTGATGCTTTTTTACTCACCACAGCCAATTCGTGGTAGGTAAAATAGCTGTGTGGTCATGAAGTAACATTGCTTGTAACATTCACGGTACAGTTGTTGCTTAAGTAAATTGTTTATGGGGGAAAAATGCTGAGAAAAAACAACAAACTCTAAAATGCTCAATGGTAAATTCCATGCCATTTTCAAAGAACAAGTCAAAGTCTGACCACTAGATTGTTTTCAGCTTTCAATATCCCTCTCTTGTGACTTGCTTTGATTCCTTTTCTTTTGATTCCTTTTCTTTTTTCCCTTATTGATATATATTTTAAAAAAAAATTTATGACTAGGAATGAACTTAGAAAATCTACCTGCATTATGTTGTTCTCTCTTTGGCCACCTAGGCCAAGGTAATGTCATGCGGGTAATGTTGGTCATTTTTGTCTCACAGTGTGACAAACTTGAAACTGACCATGCTAACTTAATCTTGGTTAACTAACCTGACCCAAAAAGTGGACGTTTTGGGAGTCTGCTCATCTGGAGCATTCGGTTATGATTATAAAATCCCATAATCATTCCAGGAGTGGACATTCCACAAAATTCACAGCAAGCTCAAGGACCGTGCAGTGCAGTGCAAGAGCTGCACATCAGAGTTTACAGGCCTAAATTCGCGTTGTAAAATTTTAAAGTTCATTAAATTAGAAAAAGACACAGGACCTGAGCACCTTGTAGTCACTGAGTCAACCATATATACCAGAATACAAGTATTCTAGAATTGAGCAGATAAAGCTTGGCCTAAACTGAGTCTGCACAACAGGACAATGAAGGGAGCAGCAAATCTAAAACAGAATAACTGAAAAAGAAAAGAATCAAGGTGTTACAATGACCCAGTCAAAGTACACATATCAGCCTAATTAAAATGTTGTGTTGGGGCCTTGAGAGAGCTTTGCATGAATAAATGTGCGCAAACCTCAATGAGCTAAAGCAACATTATACTGAAGCGTGCACCAAAATTCCTCCACAAGGATGTTGGAGACTAATTTAGGCATACAGAATACTATTACTTTAAGTTATTGCTGTTAAAAGTGGTTCAGCTAAAAGCTAAAACACATTAAATCATGGGGTGTACTCGTTTTTTCACAGGACTGTATAGTAAACTTAACTAGAAAATTTAAACCTTTATATAAAGAGATTTGATTTTTTAAAAAGTTTTTAATGAGAAAAATTGACTAACAATCACTGTTAGTAAAACTGTTTTATTTAAACACTTCTTTTACAACTTCATGCTCTTGAGATGTGATTATATATTTAATTTATATGACTTTAACACAATATAAGAACCATATAAGCCATTGCTGTGTCTTAGTTTGTAGATTTATTTCAGAGATATCATGACTTGATGGAAACTGTAGCATTAGAATGAGACTGTCCAAATAAATTATGATGATAATTACTACCAGCAGTCATGTGTTATCAGTGGAGCACCCTAATTAAATAATTATCTGAATTAAGATGTCAGATAACTGTGTGTACTCTAGAAAATTGCTGTCACGACCATTTTAAGAACTACAGTTGCTTTCCTCTTTGACACAAAATGCTTCCACATGATGTTTCATTGTTAATCAGAACCTCTGCTTTACTCTAGCTGTCCTCTTTTCCTCACCTCATGGCCATTACCATGGTTCTTTACCATGTATCTGGATGGTTGTGTAGGTTGCTTTACAATAATAATAAAGTGCTAACACCCTTACACAGCCTGTTTTTAAAACAGGATAAATGTGATAATAAAATGCCACGGCTGATTTAGGTAAAGTGCTTTATATGTTAGCCTCATTATAAAATGTATGTGAGGGGTTTCAAACAGCAGGGTGCAGTGATAATAACACTCGAGGTTCAAATACACCACACATATTAACTTTATGAAAACAATCACATGCTTAGAGCTTCCCTTAAACAGTGCACGTAATAGACCTGGCAAGAATCAGGGTTGGTGTACTGGTGCCTTGGTGGGATAGACCTCTTACAGTGTTCTTTTTATAGGGCTCGTTCACCAGGGTTTGCCCGACTCTTATCTGTAACCTATACAGTGTTGTGTGTTTCCCCTCTTGGTTGACTGGAATTAGGTGGACTGATAACTGTTTTTAACATTTAACTTGCAATACAGGGCAAAGTTATTTGGATAGTGTGTTCCTGAGACTTGGCCCATAGACAGTGTCATACAATCACGCAATACTGGTCTTGTCATTAATCTCTACCTGTATATTAATCAGTATTTTTACTGGACAGTTATACAAAGGACTTGAGCCAACCCTCATTTCCTTACATTTTGCTGTAAAATGGGAAACATGTGCAAGGGATTTTTTTGAAACATGTATAAACACGTATAGAAATATAGCATAAAAAGGCAAAAACCGAGCTTGTGAAATTCATACCCACAATCCTGAGAGACAAGTTGGAGTACACAGGTGTTGGCAATCACCTCACCACATGGATCCTAGACTATCTTACCAACTGCCCCCAGTATATGAGGATCCAGAGCTGTGTGTCTGACCGGGTCATCTGCAGTACAGGCCCCACATAGGGAACAGACTGGGCTCCATTTCTATTCACCATAAACACCACAGATTTCTCCTGTAAATCTGCTAACTGCTTCCAAAGTTCTCTGACAACTCAGCAATTGTTGGCCTCATCGCCAATGGGGATGCCAGGGTTAGGGTTAGTCAGAGAACTGACTGAGGACTTCGTCAGGTGGTGCCTGCAGAATCACCTCCAGATCAACAGTGGGAAAACCAAGGAGCTGGTGGTGGACTTTGAAACATCCTCCACCTATACCGGTGAACATCCAGGGAATGGACATTGAGATAGTGGACTCATTTAAGTACCTGGGTGTTCACCTGATCAATAAACTGGACTGGACTAACAATACGAAACAGTATCTGCACTGGGGACAGGAAGAAGCTGAATAGGCTGATCAAGAAGGCCAGCTCTGTTCTGGGACGCCCTCTTAACATAGTGGAGTTAGTCAGTGACAGGAAAATGATGGATAAGCTGTCATCACTGTTAGATAACACCTTTCACCTCATGCAGGTCACCCTGCAGCACTGTGCAGCTCCTTCAGTGACAGGCTGCTGCACCCAAAATGTGAGAAGGAGCGATTTCAGCTGCTGTCAGACTCAACAATGTACAACAGCAGTAATGTACACATGTGAAAACACACCACATGTGTGCACACTGGGGTCTGTACATAGTTTAGGTTGCAATATTTAATACCTGCTGCTCTTAACATCCAACCACTGCACTGTGAAATATTCCATTCTGCTGGTACTAACATTCTGTACTATTGTATCATATATACACACACATGCTTACACATATATGTAGATATAATTATATCTAAATTATCTAGATGATATTTCTTCTAGTTTGTATAGTGTATACTATTTTTGCATATTATTGTTTTTCTTAGGTATGCTGAATCTATTTCTTTATTCCTTATTTCTTCTTTATTCCTGCCCAGTCTACTTTGTTTTATCTTATCTTATCTTATCTTATTCTAATGAGCTTGAAAGGACTTGGATCAACTCTCAGGTCCTCTGTCAGATGTTGGCATGATTTTTGGCCAAATTTCTGGGGTTCATCTTCTTTAAATGTATTTTAAAGTGCACTGTAATTTTATTGCTTAAGTAAATTCTTCATTGAAAAAAAACCAACTAAAACAAGCAAACAAACAAACTCTAAAATGTTCAAGGGCAAATTCCATGACATATTCAAAGACCAAGTCATAGCCTGACCATGGGGCTTTTTTAATTTGTTTAATAACCCTCTCTCATGCCTTGCTGTGATATCTTTTCTTTCACCCCTACTTACTGAGCATAATAAAAATATTTCTCTTTATGACTAGGGGTGAAATAAAAAAAAAATACTTACGTTATGTTGTTCTCACACCATGCTGAGACATGCCAGGTTTTTGGCTAACAGTTCTTTGGACTGGACTGAAAAGGAGTGAAAAACAGCCAAAGAAGAGAGACCTATAGAGAGCATGGATGGCAAGTAGTAATAGTAAATAGTTTAGGACAGGACAGAGATGACAGATGGTTTGAAAGAGAAGTGAAAGAAGCCATCTATCTCCACTGTGAATGGCCATCTTTGATGGCAGACAGTCATAAGCCATCTATAATCAAGTTTTGAAACCCCTCGCAAACGCCTTAATGCCCACTCACATCCTGGGCCATTTGACCTCAGTAAATCACATGATAGGTGGGGCTAGGTTTCACAATAGCTTCACCTGAAACCTTGGCTGACTGTGACCTACACCCATTTTCACACCTTGGCTCGTGTGATTAGGTAGAGGATCAATAGGGGGCCCATGACCCTCTTGGGGACACTCCCATAGGGACTCTCCACCAGTAGCTCTTAAAACTGAAGAAGCTTCGCGGATGAGAGGTGAAATGTCTTAAAGAAGTCCAGACGGTTTTCTTTCCAAGCTCCTTAGACCACAATGACCTGGATGACTGAAAACCTTCACAGACAATAGTAAATGTTGTTTCAAGACCTTGAAAAGAATGGACTTCTTTAAGTGTTTGAAGATGTTTTAATTCTCATCAAAGAAGCTTCTTCAGTTCTAGCAGAAGTTCTAGGAGAAGAAATGAAAGACGTACTTTGACCTGGATGAGTGAGAACCTACACAGACAGTAGTTGTAGTTGCGAAAATGATACTGTTGTATGTAATGGATTATATGCCAAACAAAACTACAGAATGACCGTTGTTAGCTCATTACCACAAGTAGGGTATAAATATTTGATTGTAGCTACAGTATCATTAAAACCCATCTTTACTGCAGATTTGCTTTACTGCAGAACATTAACTATACTCTACAGTAAATTAAATATATTTACTGCAGAGTTGTTACTGTAAAATGTGACATAAATTGGTTCATCTTCTGCCAATGCAGTGTTCACTGTTTTTTAATTAAAATACTAAATGTAAGTGTGTGCAATCATTAAAAAAAGAGAAAAGTCAAATCCTCTAAATAAAAAAATAAGAATAGTAAGTGAATCACATGTGTTGAGCACATGAGTTATAGTTTGATTTGGAGACAGCTGGAGAGGCCAGCAAGGCAGGCAGTAAAATGAGGACACCTTCAGCTGCCCACAAGACTCACAGGCAACAATCAAGACTCACAGGCAACAATCAAGACTCACAGGCAACAATCAAGACTCACAGGCAACAATCAAGACTCACAGGCACCAATCAAGGCTCACGGGCCCTAATCAACTCTCTGTCACTTTTGTATTAGCCTTGGTAATTAGTGAAAATAATAAGCAGACAAAAAGGGCTTATGATCAGAATTAGTCTCCCTTGAGTGAAAGGCCAAATCAAATTCCTTCTGTAGCAGAGCTTGTTTTGGATCCATCTGAAGTCCTCCTTAATCTTCTCATAGCTACCGGCTTTAGTGGGGCCATAACCAAAACACTGAGTCACTCAACTGTTCATTGGCTTCTGAGAGGAATGTCTGTGTCATGTGTTATGACAGAAGTTAATGAGAGTCAGTATTTTGTGTTTTATTTTCATAACCCTCATTACAAAAGGCCCACAAGTTCATGGATCCACGAATGCTTGCACACATGCGCACTCACAAACACACAACTAGGAGTTTACATGCAAGAATTTCTCAAAACATGGAGGGAAACAAATATATTTTTATCGAGTTTACATCTATTGCTTTCAGCACTAAACACAACCTCTGTGGTATCGACACGTTTGTTTGCAAGCTAGTCATCCCTCGTGGATATTTGTCTAACCAGACCATCTGTTCAGAGTGATGCAAGTGAACCTGTGTGTGCATGTCTGTGCGTGTGAGGCTTGTCTATTTTCATGTGACGTATCCATGTGGTTTCATTTTTGACAAGTAAAGCACTGCTGTCTGTGGGTTTATGATAACAGTGCCTCTTCCATTCCCTCTTTGTCTGAGGATGGATGTCTTTTTAATGTTGGAGGTGTGAGAAGCACAGCAGAGCTGGAGAACAGGAGCTGATATTGGATGTAGAACAAACACATTGCCCTATGAATTCCTGATGGAGTGAACTTGCCAGGAAGTTTCTCTGTCTGCCTCAAGCCTGACGTGCCTTGGGTTTGCTACGTGTTTAGGTGATAAACCATTTTATGGCACTGAACTGGCTTTTCCTGTTATTTATATTCACATCTACTTCTTTTTATTTTTTGACTTTGACCTTGCAATGAATGCTAATGGTTATTGCCTGAACTTTTTCTAGCAAGGTTAGAGGTCAGTGTTTCTTAGTGTTTCATTTAAGTCCACCATCACCTGAGAAGTTGAGACTTGCCATGAGGGGAGGAGTGCTGGATCAACATGAGTTATTCGTGTGGAAAGCAGGTGTTGCCTAGGAGAAGAAAGCCTGGTGCGTGTTGTGTTTGTAGATGTGTGTTTGTGTACCCTACAAAGACCCATGTGAGGTTGCACGCATGCAAAAGGCCAGGCAATCGGCCAGAGGAAATAACTTTTGTGAACAGTTATGTTCTGAAGTGGCCTGGTGTATAACCAAAGGTGTGTTGCTGTTGTCTGTGTGAACAAAACAAAACTGAGAAACCTACAAGGGTGACATATGTTTCTGTTTACTTGTGACATCTGTTGTAGGAAATCAGTCGTAAAAAACGCAGTTGAAACATTTTCTAAGCCGCCATTCTGCTTAGTAACAAAGCATCCATACTGAAAACAATTAATGTTTTTTAGCAAAACTTTAAAAAAAAATAAAGCAAATGAACTTTTCAGATGCTGCTTTCTTCCAATTTTTCATACAAACTGCACCTAATACTCAGATAAAGTCAAGTTTTTTAAAGTACTTATTTATGCAAGTTTCAAATTTTTTTACACATTCACTAACAGCGGGACAGAGGAACACAGACAATAAAGACAACAAAAAGAAAGTCAAAACCAAAAAGCAGGAAAAAACCAAACAAACAAACATCTTGATGCATTCTCAATCATCCAGGAAAGTAAATCTCCAAAAGTTGGTTCTGTTCATCTGTAGCGTTTTGTGGGAGAAACGTTTCGTCACTAAGTGACTTCTTCAGTCTCAGCTGACTGCAGTTTTCCCCAATCTTATAAACAGTACATTTGCATAATGACTGAAACCAGCCCACTGAAGGAACAATGGGCTGGGAGGTCAGTTCCTTAATCTTAATTATGCAAATTCTTATGACCATTGATCAACAACCACTGACCAAAACCCACTGATCAAAGACCACTGATCAATGGCCATGAGTACCATTCACAGAGAGTTGGAGAATGGCTGCAATCACAACATTGTAAGATGGCGAAAGATGTACCCTTAGGCCCCCTCCTCGATTCAGAGATGGACTTTCCCTTTTCACGTAAATGGCCTCCTTGACTCCGCGCTCAAACCAGCGTTCCTCCCTGTCCAGGATGTGTACATACTCATCCTTGAAAGAGTGTCCACTGGCCTGTAGGTGTAAATCGTAAATAATGAATAACATAGTGAACTCTGATTAGTGTTTTATATTGTTTTCACTACTGTTTTAATCTATTTATGAACCTGTCTTCTTAAGTGTATTTATTAAACTAGATCTCTTTCAAATAAATGTTTTTCTTAACATATTTCTACAGCATTCACTCTTCATGAACTAAACATAAAGCAATTCACATTTTCTCTTATTGTGCAAAATATATATCTTGTGGCTTTAACCCAAAAATACCTGCACCGAGCTCACAGAGTTTTGGTACAGTCTAATACTTGGATTCGTACAGGCTAACAACTGGACCAACTTGGAAATTAGCTCTCTAGCTTAACATTCAGCACAAACAAGACATTTATCATTAATCGCCACTGCTGTCTGTCACGTTTAGAACCTCTGTTTTATATTATCAACCACCCAGCTTACCTGTAAAAACATAAAAATATAACAATCAGTTCTCTTCGTAGGCTGCCTCTGTAGGCGCAGGCCGTAGGCTGCCTCTTCACACTACTTCTTCTAGTGTAGCGTCAGCTACCGATGCGTACGAGACTGAGCGCCCTCTGTAAACTGACATTGCAGTGGCCTTACTAAAAGAAAGTGTCTCTGAGTATAAAATAAAATGGGGGACTACTATTTTCATGTCTCTGTCTTTAACATAGTGCCACACTCTCCCCCACAAAATTAAATGTCTCCTGACATTTCTGTGTGCATCATCCATTCAACCATAGCTTTAACACACTCCCACAGCCCATGGTCTCCAGAAGCTATTACAGTCAATAACTTGAGCAGTAGTCACTGTACAGTTTCTCTGAACCAAAGTTGGCTGACCTAAAGTGTCATAGCTCAGTACAGTTGGTTGCTGTCTTTGTCTTTGAGGTCGTTGCCTCACAGAGTCAGTCTCACCACCAGTTGCAGCTAGAATGTCAGTCATAGCATCACCACTCAATGGCCTGTCAATGTCAGGGTCAGGGCCTTGGATCTGCCCAGGCACAGTCTCTTCACTTTGTAGTGGCAAATCCTCTTCGCTCTGTAGTGGCACATCCTATTCTTGACAGTGGAGTCTCAGATGAGGCTGGAAGGACTCTGCCAAAGGGTTAAGCGGAGTCTGCCTCTGTCGTCTCCCTGGAACCGGCCTAAGGTACCACTGGTAGGTGCCACTGTCGTCATCATCTGATGTGTTGCCATTCCCTGGCTGCAGCTGTCTACACGAAGGTCTGAACTTTTTCCTTGTCACAGTTGGAGAGCCTTTTATGGGCTGAACAGTCTGTGTTGATGGCTTCTCAAGTGGTAGGAAGTCACAGGGCAGTAGGAGATTTCTGTGCACCACTTTATCTCTGCCTTGGCCATTTTCAGGGTGGATCAGATGCACTGGACTGTCATCTGCTTTCCTCTCCTTCACTTTGTAGACTTGGTTCTCCCAAAAGGACTGGATCTTTGTGGGTCCACCTCGAGGAGTGAGATTTCGGAGGAGCACTCTATCCCCAGGCTGAAGATCTCTCCCTTTAACTTTCTTGTTGTACTATGCTTTGCCTCGAGCAGCTTCCTTGGTAGCAGTTTGAGAAGCCACTGTGTACGCCTCCTGCATTCTCTTTTTCCAGCAGCTAACATATTCATCATAGTCCACATGAGCTTCATCCCTTTTCAGGTCGAAGAGCAAGTCGTGGGGCACGTCTGAAGATGAGGTAATATGGGGCGTAGCCTCATTCTTCGTACAGTTGTACACGTGGACGACTTTAGCTAGCGACTCTTTCCAATTATCCTTCTCCTTGTCCTCCAGGGTCCGCAACATGGAGAGCAGGGTGCGGTTGAATCTCTTCACCTGTCCGTTACCCTGCGGGTGGTAGGGTGTCGTGTGGGAGCCTTGGATACCAGAGAGTTCTTTCAATCTTGCCATGAGTTTGTTTTCAAACTCCTTGCCCATGTTGTGGTGTAGTCTGGTCGGGAAGCCTGAACTTGCGTGCAAAGTCATTGAAGCGCTTGCCAGCGACTGTTTTAGCTGCTTTGTTCTTCGTTGCATATGCTTGGGCAAACCTCGTGAAGTGATCCATGACAACAAGTTTATACTCGTAGCCCTGCTTACACTTTTCCAGGTGAAGGAAGTCTATGGACACCAGCTGGAATGGATAAGTGGACTGGATCGGGGACAGAGGTGCACGGGTCTGCTTACTCGGTTTCTTCTTCTTAAGACACTCACATTCTTCTGTAACAAAGTGTTCAACCTCCTTTGCCATCTGCAGCCAGTAGAACCTGTCTCGAACTAGGTCGAGCGTCCTTTCCACCCCTAAGTGGCCCATGTCTTGGTGGAGTTCTTTAAAAACCAGGGGACGATAGGCTTTAGGGACCAGTAGCTGCTCTCAGCGTGATGTTTGGCGACGCAAGACACCATTTTGGTCGACGTGAAGCTTCAACCACTGCTTGAGTAGTGCAGCTACTGCAGGATGCTCTGACTTCACCTCAGTTCTACTCAGTCTTCTACCCAGCGACTTATACCAGAGCACTCTTGCCAGAACTTCATCTGCTTCCTGGGCTCTGCGAATCTGGTCTGGTGTAAAGGACCGAGTAGTGTCAGAATCTTTGATTAACTTCAGAGCACTCACCTGGATAACTCCAATGCCTTGGCAAGGGTCTCTCTCCTCGACCGTTACAGACTCCATTGATGCGCTTATGGCTTCCTGTCCAACTTCAGCTGTACAGCTCTTCATGTAGCTGTCAATGTCCAGCGGCATTCACAACAGCCCATCAGCATCTGCGTTGGTCTTGCCTGGATGTTAGCGGATGGTGAAGTTGTAGCTGGCCAGCTCCGCGACCCATCTGTGACCTGTGGCGTTAAGCTTTGCAGTAGTGAGCACATATGTTAGTGGGTTATTATCAGTGTACACCACGAATGATGGGGCATGGTACAGATAATCCCGGACGTTCACAAATCGCCCACTTCATAGCCAAAAGCTCTAATTTGCCAGAGTGCAGGTGGTACTTTTTCTCTGCTGGACTCAGGGTGCGGGAGCCATATGTTATGACTCTCATCTTGCCTTGCTGCCGCTGATACAAAACAGCACCTAGCCCAACCTGTGATGCATCACAATGTAACACAAAAGGCTCTGTGAAGTCGGGGTACCCGAGAATGGGGGGTCTTGTAAGTGCATCTACAAGCTGGTTCAATGTCTCTTGGTGAGAGGTTGTCCACTCAATGGGTGCCCGTGATGATATGTGCCCTTTACTTTACTTCACCTCCTTTTTGGACTTGTCGGCTGAGACTAGAGCAGAATTCTCAGAAGATGGAGGGCTACACGGGAGAAGTTGGGGATGAACGGCCTGTAATAAGAGAGGAAACCAAGCATTTCACGTACCTCTCTGACGGTTGCAGGTGTCTTTTCCTTTAAAGCCATCTCTGCCGGGTTCATTGTGTAGCCTTCACCTGTTACCAGCTTTCCCAGAAACTTGACACTTCGCCTGAATAGTTCACATTTCTTTAACACCAGCTTAACACCATGCTCTCTGTAACGCTGGAGGACAAGGCGGATATGTTCCAAGTGTTCATCAAAGCTGCTGCTGTGTACAGGGTTGTCGTCCAGGTGTGGGAGGCAGATAGTATCTCTGAGGCCTGCCATGCAGTGTTCCATGCTCCTCTGGAACTCAGCGGGTGCGGAGCTCAGACCAAAGGGAATGCGTACCCACTGATAGAGCCCCCAGGGTGTGATGAAGGTGGTTAAGGGACGGCTTTCTTCATACAAGAAATCCTGGTGGTACGCCTTACCCTGGTCTAACACGGAAAACCAGGAGCTCCCGCCCAGCGCATCCAACATGTCTTGGATCCTTGGTATTGGATGGTGGTCTGGGACTGACTTGCAATAGAGCTCCCTAAAGTCACAACAAAGGCGGAGGGTGCCGTCTTTCTTGCGGACACACACCACAGGTGATGAGTAGGGGGACCGTGATGGTGTGATCCAGCCTTTGTTAAGCAGGTCTTGCAAATACTCTTTCACTTCATTGTGCAGGGGTTTTGGGATGGACATGTAAGTCTTTTTCACAGGATTTGTGTCATGGAGGCTTATATGCATCCTCAGGGATGGTAAGCAGCCAACATCGTCACTGTCATATGCAAATGCCTCACATTCCTCTCGCAACATCTTCCTCGCAGCCGCTCGCTGATTTTCATCCAGATGCTGGAGATCCACTGGTGGGTCCCATGACTTTGGTCTCTGTTGGTTCTGACGACTGTGTCGGCGAGGTGGTTTTGCCGCCAGTTTTCATTTACTATGCTGGACTGTGCCCCTGAATCCCATAACACCTTGGCTGGGTGATTGTCCATAAAACAGTTCACAGTACATCTGTTTCCCACCAGGCTTACTAACCGTGACTTTTGTTGAGGAGGTAGATAGTGAACCTCAGTTACCACTGATGGGACACTAGCTGCAGTTTCTTTGGAGGATGTTGGTGGGCTTTGCTGGTCATTATGGGACCATGGGCTTTGGGCTACTGCTGGTCCCGTCTCAGTAGTCCCTCCCCGTTTCCCGATGACAGTCTCAGTGCTCGGCATCCACGGGAGTAGTGGCCCTCTCGCCCACATTTGAAGCACTTGCAGGCAGTTCTCTCCTTTCCCCTCTTCTTTGCACTTTTTACAGCCTTTTTCTCGTTGCTTTGGTGCCATGACTGGTTTCCATAGGAGCCATAAACATTTGTTTCATCTCTTTACGTAGTTCTTCTATAATCTGCTGCGTGTCTGCCTTAGTCTCTTTATTTTTCACTGTTGTCATGGGCACTGTAGTGGGGGATTCTCTGGTTTTTGAGGGGCTCTGAGCAGATGTCAGGGCTGTTTGGTATCCTGTTTGGAGTTCTTGGACCTTGGGAACCTTGGCTGCAGTGGACCTTTTCTGTTTCTCAAATGTTTCATTCTCTAGCTTTGAAGCTTCATTGACTTTCTCAATCAGTTCTTCATCTGTTATGGTTATGTTGTTTAGGTGGGACAGTAGCTGATACTTGATAGAGTGACTGAGCAGCCCAGTTGCAATGGAGCGGAGAAATTTGCGCTGAATGGTGGCTCTGCTATACAGTTCATCTGTCTCCTCATTTGCCGCTTTCCATAACAACTTCTCTTTAAGTTCAATGGCACGAAATACAAAGTTTAAGGCAGTTTCTTTGGGCTCTTGGGAGATACTGAGGAGCTGATGGTAAAGCTCAGTGGGGCTGTCTACCCTATAGTGTCCCTTTAATATGGTGAGCAGTTTGCTAAGTGTTAACCTACGTTTAATCTCCAACATGTCTCTTAGGGGCGTTCCTGGACTAATGGCCCTAATTACTGCTTCCACTATTTCAGTCTCCGAGTGCCCTTTTTCACTTCCATTCTCAATCTGGCGAATCAAGCTGAGATAGGATAGCTTATCCTTCTGCCCATGCTCTCCAATCTGCCCACAGATTTTAAACTCCCTCTTCAGTGTTACCTCTTGAAGAGTTCGCATCGCCTCTGGTCGGGCTCTGGGTGAGTAATCTGCAATATGTGTTGGAGTAGCACATGTGGTGTCCTCAAGATCTTTCTTTTGCATAGACTCTATGCCTTGGGGTTCCCTTTCTGACTGTCTCTCCCCTTTGCTTAGTCTCTGGATGTATACAACAATGTCTTTATAAAACTGTTTTACTTGATCTTCTTCCTCACTTTTCTCCACATCATCAAACATGCCCTCTGCCAACCTGATTAGTGCCCTCTTGGTCTTGCTGTGAGACTCTGCGCTGTCCAGGCCAGAACATTTCAGTCGCCTGCAGACATCCACAAGATGCTCTCTTGGACTTGGATTGAATGTTTTCTTAGTGTAAGAATTGATTACGAGAGAAGATTTTTCAGAGTACTGTAGTTTAGCTTTGCTCCCCTTCACTGAATCCCCCACCCACCCCCCCACAATGATTTCAACCTTGCACCCCTATTAGAAAAGCTTGAATTTCCCTTCTTGCTGGCATGCTTTTTCCATTAGCCAAAGAGGAGATTGTGTCCCAATTTGAGAACATGACTGGCTGAAAGGATGAAAAAAACTGAATAAACAGTCTTGGCCAAATGGAGGGATAGCATGAGTTTACAGATTACTCCTTCCCACAGGGTGGAGGGGAGCCTGTTTCACAATGTGCTTTTACTCAGCCCATATCTTGAGTTGCGTGAGAGATTTCCATATCTCACACACTCTTGTAAATCACAATTGAACAGTAGTAACTCAGAGAATGAACTCCAAACATGTCTGCTTTCAATTTGGACCCAGGGGTCCTGCCAAGGCTGGGGCAGCCTTAGAGACCACCCCTCAGTGGAGATTTACTGGCCTCATCACCTCCTAAGATTGCAAGAGCGCCTGCCCTGCTCTCATCACTATAACACACATCTCACACCTATGTAGCTGGGGTAAGATGAGGTGCAGGGTGGCGTTTGTGTGGTTGGGAAGTGAGCTTGGGGCGATGTGGTGTGTGGGGGGGGGGGGATCACACGAGAAACTATTTTTGCAACAAAGACATTACACGGGTGGCAAGCAAGCAGAGAGGGAATCCACTTACTTAACCATGCAGTGCATATTGGTTAACCATGCAGTGCACTCTTTTTTCCTGTTTTTGTTTGTTTTGTTTTTTACAAAATTGCAGATTTTTACATTATATTTATAAGGATTATGTTAGAATACACTTCATAATAACAAATTATGTGCAAGCAAACAGACCCATACTCTGTCTCCAACCCCTTACTTACCAATTTAACACACTATTTCCCATTGTGGGGAGTGAAAACTTCCCAGTTTCCTCTCTCGATACATTATCATAACATGGAATGCATGCATAAACGAGTCTCAGAGGTCATCAATATAGTTTCTGTTGTGTGACTTATATGTGGTCACACCACTCATCTGTGCCACAGAGTAGTGTAGCTCAAGGGCCGCAGCAGAGAAGATTACAGGGATGTTTCAACAATCTGCAAAGGTTTAGGAAAGCTGGCTGTTGAGTCCAGTTCACTGTAGTGGTTTGCGTGTGCTTGAAACAGACAGTGTGGCTTGCCATATCCCTGTATGTGGTTGTGCAGTTGTGATCTGCATAAACAGTGCAAACAGTGCTCTGAAAGGGCCTCTTTAAAAAGGGCAGAGTGAAGCTTGAAGAGCAAAATAATGCACATAGTATAGTATGCTGGTGTACGTTGACGGGATGTGTAAAATCACCTTGACAGGTGGAAAATAACTGAGACTCTTTATTGTGTCAGCAACAAACATTTACCACCAAATCCTCACACTGAACAAAGTGTATTAAATTAATGGTGCCATATTATCATTATCTTTTAGCATTAGTGCTCCACTCTCTGGTACACTGGCCCTAAGAGGCCAAACAGACTGCAACTTAAGAAAACACCAGCAATAAGAAAAACCCTGTAAAAGCACACAAAACACAACGGAAATAGGAAAAAAGAAATAGAAAAAAAAGCACAAGTGTAGGGTTTCTGTGGAGACAATAACCTGACGGACCAGTTGCAGGAACCAAAATATGGTAAGACTTGTGCTTGGAGACACTTAAAAGAAGTGGAGGATCTATTGCTTTTTTGAGAAAAGAGTTGAGTTTGTTAGCCTAACTGTTAGGCTAAAAATCCATCCATCCATTTAATCATGAGATTAAAACACACTTACCTAGAATATCTTGATTTGGCCTTTCAGGGCCACCGTGCTCTGGTGACTACAAGTGCCACTGTCAGCTCAGTCATGATGTATGGTGTGTTAATAATTTCCTCCCACAGTCCCAAGACGTATGTATCTCATTTTGCTCCTTTTTAATAAAAGGTCATTTTTGCGACCAGGTCTGTGACCACTCACAGTCAGTTCCCTGTTGTGTGAAGAAAGCGATAAAATGGCAATAAGACGGAGGAAGTCTGATATCAATCTACGATTCAGCAGGGTCAAGTTGGCAATTACATGCAATGTGTTTGTGAGAATCAGCAAGGCTGAATCAGATTGATAACAACTTGTTGACAACAACAGTCTGGTTGCATTCATAAATGGGTTGACCAGAAGTTGAGAGTGTTGCTTTCTCAACCACTGGGCAACCAGTTAGTCTCTGCAGTCAGTTTACAACAGCAAAAAACATAAAAAATTACCAAAAGAAAAAAATGCAATCGCCACCCACTGATTGTTTTTTAATATCATATCGGCCGTAATTCCATAAAAGTTTCATATCACACATTAAACACAGTATAAATTCATAGAAAATAATCCGTCTACTGTCTGCCCACCAGGACCTCACAGAAACGATGTGTCATTGATCTTATTAAGTCATTGCCAGTTTACATAGAAAATTCCAAAGCAATGAAAGATACGAGCCCGACACTATAATATTTAATTTCACTTTTGTAGTTGTCCAGTAGTAACACTGTGGCGAAACTGTGGATTGCTAAAGAAGTGTTGGGCAGATCAAAAAACCACAACAATTGTAAGACTAGAACAAGGGAGGCCGGTAAAGTAAACATAGCTGTGTGGTCAGGAGGAACCACACACCAAGGCCATGTGGGAAGCTAGGAGGGCTTGTTTAATGTGTGTGAGACTGTGGAGAGCATTGCGTGTACTGACTCACAGACAACCTGCAGCAGCTCATCGTACATATCTGGCTCATACTGTACATGTTGAGGTTTCACAAGCATGTTTGTTTTTCGAGCCATGACCCTTTGCAGGAATCTAATTCGCTGTGCCTTGATATCTGATTGCATTACATAAAGGTGGACAGTAAAAAACAAAAAAACAAACTCACGCTCTGTCTGTGCAGTCACTGAGGGATGTGAGACTCACATGGAAAAGCATGACAGAACCTGAATAATCAGCTTACATTGGAGCTAAGTAGGAACAGAGGGTGGTGGACTTGTGTTTGCTTTCCATTTTCAGCTCTGGCACTAATTCAGGCCACCTTGAAGAATCTGAAAACCATTATCCAGGACAGTTGGTCAAAAGTGCAGACTGTATAGGATATCACAGAGCTGTGCCTCGCTGAGAAACCGAGTGCTGAGGCTGGAGGTGGGAGAGAGGAAAATTAAGGGAGGTATCATGATGAGCTATCGTGCGAGAAGGGGAGAAATTGAGACTAATAGATGATTGGCACGCCTCCCTGCAAAGACATCTCAAGTACAGGCACCTTGCCATGTCATTCACGAGGATGTGTTTGGTTTCACAGAAACAAAGGCATCCTCCCCAAGTGATGTAATTCAGAGCGGCTGTTTGTCCATCTGAAGTTACCTTCGTGGTTGTCTTATACACCGCCTTTTGCGTGCAACAGGAGATTAGGTATAGACAAAGATGCAGACAGACCTTTCACCCCCATTGTCTCTTCCACACGCATCCACTGAACATGCATAAGGAAAACTTGGGCACATAAAGGCAGCATCAATCGCTCTGTCATATAGCTCTGAGCAAGCTGCTGACTGATGCCCTTTAAAAGGTGCTATTCATAAATATAGGTCTGGTTTGCTCCTTTTATGTGCATTATAAATGGTGTGTGAGGCAAACAGATCAGTGTCACTGAAACTTTGTCAGTCAGCTCAATCACTTTGCTTTTTATAATTTAATATAACATGAAAATGATCACAGTTGTTACAAATGATAATTATGAATTATAGAGATCCATTCTGAGAAAGTATCACTTCTCTGTTCCAGTCATTTTACCTAAAGTGTGATCATGATAAAAAAACATGTTGTCACAGATATAATCTATTTTCCTAGAGAAGTACATTTTCTGTGTGGATTAGCAAGGCTAGTTCTGGCCTGCTGTTGGGCTGGGTGGTTAGATCAGGTGATTATTAGTTTATTACTGTTTGAGGAAAAAATATAATAAATAAAAACCTGAGCAAACTGAGATTCATTTATTTGGCAGCAATGTAGTAGCTATAGGATGGTTTCTACAGGCTGAACACAAGACTGAAGTGCTATGTGTTTATTCGTTTTAAGAGTTACACAGCACACAGTTAATACACTGGCAGAGACATAGGCTCTCTCTAAATACTCCAATTTGTGCAGTGCCATCACAGTAGCTGCACTAAAAGGTAGATGGAATCAATCATCGAGTATAAGAGTGATTTCTATAATAAATGTGACACTAGAAGCGTTTTTCAGAAGTGCTGATGTTGTAGGTTTTTCAGTCACTTTTGCCCTTCAATAAAAGTACATGGGAAAAATTAAAAAGGCAACACCTAACTCACATCTGGAGGGAAAGTTTATACATTATTTTTAACAAAAACAAATGTTTTTCTTTGGGCAAGCAATAGGGCCATTTAGGTGGGCTGCACTCAGCCCCGCTTGTAACACTAGTATCTGTCCATTCAAATATAAACTCTCCTGAAAGATAGGACTGAAACTGAGCTCTTCCAAACACACACATATATATATATATATATATATACATATATATATATACATATATATATACATATATATATATATATATATATATATATATATATATATATATATATATATATATATATATACATATACATATATACATATTTTGTATCGAAATTTTGTGTATCGCTGCACCCCTAATATATATGTATGTATGTATGTATGTATGTATGTATATATATATATATATATATATATATATATACATATATATATATATATATATATATACATACATACATACATACATACATACATATATATTAGGGGTGCAGCGATACACAAAATTTCGATACAAAATATGTATATATGTATATGTATATATATATATATATATATATATATATATATATATATATATATATATATATATATATATATACATACATACATACATACATACATACATATATATTAGGGGTGCAGCGATACACAAAATTTCGATACAAAAAAAATGTTCATGCCTTTTTAATTTGCCATTTATTAAAATTATAAATATATATTTTAACTCAAAAGTACAGTTTTAAATTTAACCCTAACCCTAACCCTTGTGCGTGCTTTTTTATTTTGACAGCGAATGCGCACCTGCGGACCACTTATGTGCAGCCCTGGTTATTTAGCTCATCATATTGCAGCCACAGAAATTCTTTTGTCCATGAAACCATAAAGCTGCACTTTCTTTTTGCCTTATAGTCTGATTTGTCATAACTTCTCCGTTTTGTGGTAAGCTTTTCTTTGGCTGTCACTTCTTCACCCTGACCTGTCTTATTTGGCTCAGCAGAACTGAAATATATATCCTGCTGCTTTTACACACACACTCACATAAGCTCAGCGATTCTCTGCGCGATCAACCTCTCACATATTTAAGCTTGCTGCGGGAGATTTCACTTGTCATGTTTGCATAGTAAGCTAACGATTAATAAGACGATGTCAGAGGAATTGGTGCACAAATTATCATCACTCACAGATCAGTGCTGTCGCTCTCTATACACAGTTCGCGCGATAGCAAAGTGAAAGCAAAAAACAAGCGCAAATTCAAACGCGATTTCAATATGTCACATATTGACAGTGGCTCACCGATGCCAATGACATAATTACCCAGCTACATTTCCGAAAGAATGCAAAAGCATTGACATATATTTTCCTACAATAGCCCGACGGGTAGGGCAGAGATAGATTTTGGTAGCCCGACTGGAAAAATCGCTAGCCCCGGGACGTCGGGCTAGCGATATTGCAAGCCCTGTATCTGATTGAGGAATCACTCATCTTTGGAAAAGAGAGTTTATTACAGAGAAATGGCTCTTTCCAAAATAAAAGCTATACTATACGCTTCTTCTGGGCTATATTCTCAGCAGCATATTAAACATATCAGGTCCCCATAAGGAGAATCATGTGCTGTCTAAATGACTCGGATAAAGTTTGTAGCATGCGTGCTTGTTGTTTTTGTCTGCTTCCACTTGTCTTTGCACTAAGATGATGTCGGAGTAAATGTGCAGTCATATTCGTTGTGTTCCCACTAGTGCTTTCAGGTTAATCTCGTTGAAATGACCTTAACGCCACAACACGGCAAATCTCCGTTAACGAGCTACCGCCGATCGCCCCGTGCATGGGGCTAGACGGCCAACATTTTAACGAGCTAACTTCGCTAACACACTAGTTCCCACCCATGTAATTGAGCATTGCGTGGCACATCCAACATACTGTTTTACTTTAGTCCATGACTTGCTTACCTTCAGGGTCATACGTCACATGAAAACCAAAATAATTCCAAACGCCAGATCTGAATGAGGGTGGGGGAGGTCCATGTTGCAAGGAGAGCTTAACTTCTGTCTCGCTAGCTTGCCCTGCGCTCTTCCTTCTGACGATGCTGTCTGTGTGGAGCGCTCAGTGGATCTGCGCTCGACAGTGCAGCCTAGGCGGAGTAGTCGAACGCAGATTCACTGAGCGCTCAACACAGACACCATCGTCAGAAGGAAAGTTGATAAAATAAATTACAAATTTTGTATTGTTCGATACATATGCGTACCGAACCGAAAGCACTGTATCGAACGGTTCAATATCGATACGAATATCGTTGCACCCCTAATACATATATATATATATATATGTATATATATATATATATATATATATATATATATATATATATATATATATATATATATATATATATATATATATATATGTATGTACAGTGGGGCAAAAAAGTATTTAGTGCACGTTCCCCCACTTAAAATGATGACAGAGGTCAGTAATTTGCACCAGAGGTACACTTCAACTGTGAGAGACAGAATGTGAAAAAAAAATCCATGAATTCACATGGTAGGATTTGTAAAGAATTTATTCGTAAATTAGGGTGGAAAATAAGTATTTGGTCACCTCAAACAAGGAAAATCTCTGGCTCTCACAGACCTGTAACGTCTTCTGTAAGAAGCTTTTCTGTTCCCCACTCGTTACCTGTATGAATGGCACCTGTTTGAACTCATCATCTGTATAAAAGACACCTGTCCACAGCCTCAAACAGTCAGACTCCAAACTCCACCATGGCCAAGACCAAAGAGCTTTCGAAGGACACCAGGAAAAGTATTGTAGACCTGCACCAGACTGGGAAGAGTGAATCTACAATAGGCAAGCAGCTTGGTGTGAAAAAAATCAACTGTGGGAGCAATCATCAGAAAATGGAAGACATACAAGACCACTGATAATCTCCCTCGATCTGGGGCTCCACGCAAGATCTCATCCCGTGGGGTCAAAATGATCATGAGAACGGTGAGCAAAGATCCCAGAACCACACGGGGGGACCTGGTGAATGACCTGCAGAGAGCTGGGACCAAAGTAACAAAGGTCACCATCAGTAACACACTACAACGGCAGAGAATCAAATCCCGCAGTGCCAGACGTGTTCCGCTGCTGAAGCCAGTGCATGTCCAGGCCCGTCTGAAGTTTGCCAGAGAGCACATGGATGATACAGCAGAGGATTGGGAGAATGTCATGTGGTCAGATGAAACCAAAGTAGAACTTTTTGGTATAAACTCAACTCGTCGTGTTTGGAGGAAGAAGAATACTGAGTTGCATCCCAAGAACACCATACCTACTGTGAAGCATGGGGGTGGAAACATCATGCTATGGGGCTGTTTTTCTGCCAAGGGGACAGGACGACTGATCCGTGTTAAGGACAGAATGAATGGGGCCATGTATCGTGAGATTTTGAGCCAAAACCTCCTTCCATCAGTGAGAACTTTGAAGATGAAACGAGGCTGGGTCTTCCAACATGACAATGATCCAAAACACACCGCCCGGGCAACAAAGGAGTGGCTCCGTAAGAAGCATTTGAAAGTCCTGGAGTGGCCTAGCCAGTCTCCAGACCTCAACCCCATAGAAAATCTGTGGCGGGAGTTGAAAGTCCGTGTTGCTCGGCGACAGCCCCAAAACATCACTGCTCTCGAGAAGATCTGCATGGAGGAATGGGCCAAAATACCAGCTACTGTGTGTGCAAACCTGGTAAAGACCTATAGTAAACGTTTGACCTCTGTTATTGCCAACAAAGGTTATGTTACAAAGTATTGAGTTGTATTTTTGTTATTGACCAAATACTTATTTTCCACCCTGATTTACGAATAAATTCTTTACAAATCCTACCATGTGGATTCATGGATTTTTTTTTCACATTCTGTCTCTCACAGTTGAAGTGTACCTCTGGTGCAAATTACTGACCTCTGTCATCATTTTAAGTGGGGGAACTTGCACAATCGGTGGCTGACTAAATACTTTTTTGCCCCACTGTATGTATATATATATATATATATATATATATATATATATATATATATATATATATATATATATATATATATATATATATATGTATTCTTCATGTGAAGTGACAGCACTAAGGCACCATTGTGACATCCTGCACCCTTGACTGGCCAAATGTATTAGCCAAACAAATTGATCATATTAGCACAGCTTTTAGCTCTGATAATATTTCTTTTTATATCTAAGACATGGAAAAAACAGTAAAGCAGAATATTTTTGGACAAGGCTGTTATTATAACACAAGACTGTAATCAAAAAGGAAATCTTAGAGTTCAACATAATCACTGCAAATTTCATGTTGTCGCTTTGTTTTTGTCACGGACCCGGTTCCGGGGACTCGGGGTTCGTGAACAGTGTGGACCTTTATTGTTATTAGTGTATTGGATGTATGTTTGCTGCACTGTGTTCTTGTGTTCAATGCTGGTGTGTGTATGTGTGTGAGGCTGGAGGATGAAGGACAGCCACCTGCAGGCCTGATGGGTGTGGCCCTGCCAGCTGCTGGTCACGCCTAGCTTACCACACACCTGCTTCTGATCAGGATCGTCGGGGGAGCTACTTAACAGAGCGATGGAGCTTCCTCCGGCGCAGGATCGTTGAGTTAGACTCCATGTCAGTGTTTCTAGTGTTGTTAAAGTGTATGCCTGCCGGAGTTGGTGCCATAACGGCTGTGTCTGTGTTTTTCCCCAGGAGGACAGCGGAACACAGGACTGCAAGACACACGGGGTGTGTGAAGGCACAGGGGCAGAGAGCACGGGATACCAGCACTTGGGAGAAGACACGTCACGGGAGTCGAGGGAGCACTTTTGGAGATTCAATGTGTGGTGTACAATTACCTCACTGTAAATAAACCCACTGTTCATTCCATTAAGTCCAGCGTTTGGGTCCTATTTCCCCATCTCCCCACGATCTGCCAGCCAGACCGTGACAGTTTTAGCCCTGATAATAGATTATTTCACAATGTTTCCAGTTTCAGTTGGTAAAATTCTCTGATCTTCTCTGAAAAACATTTTGATAATATTCGCGCATACTCAGGGGAAAAAGAAATGAGACCAGGTTGATTTTTAGAAGAAACAATCTCCTCATAATAACGAGAGTAGGGCGATATCTTTTAAAATATTAGATCATTAAATGAGATCATCTTAAAGTAATCAACCCTTGATCGCAATCATGACAGATCCTTAGCAGTCTACCTCTGACTCTCACGCTAACATACTGATGTCATTTAAAGCCTCATCTTCACAGAGGCTTGTTGTTTTATAAAGTCACTATTATATTTTTTATCACATTATCCTGCAAAGAGCAAACAGGTATAAAAATAAACAAAATATACTGTGCTATATTGTTTTGGCCATATATATTAAAAAAAAAAAACTTTGACAAGTGATAAAAGCAAAAAGCAAGTGCAGAGAATATGTTTTCATTTTTTTCTTCATAGCCTGACCACCTGCAACTTGCATGTGTCATGCTAGTGCCAGTTCAGACATAAACTAAATGAAAGCCAGACCTATGCTTTGGGGTTGTAAGGGGGACGTGTAATGGGAAAGCAGCACACTCCCTCTGCACTATACACAATAGTCATTAGGCAACCCATCTGCTCAGCGCTTGCATGCTAAGCTGTAATTTTCAAGCTTTGGTGTATGCATCTGTGTTTCTGTGTGTGTGCGTAAGTGTGCGTGAGAGGCCAGTGGTGGCAAGTTCGAAGCAGACGAGATGCTTGTTCTTGTGCATCTGTTGTGTGTGTGTGTGTATGTGTGTGTTTCTGCTATTATCTGGATGTCATCAAAACCACAGAAATCAGGGCCTGATAGCATCTTCCCCACCCCCTGCTTCTATCCCCAGCCAGAGTCACGAGAGCTGAGGGTCTCCTTTGACCACACACACACACACGCACCCCCACTTGTGCGCACGCACACTCACACTCTGAAACTGACACATAAGCACTGCATCATGCTTCCACATTTTGCAAGTAAACATCTCCAGATTGGTGAAGTGGGATGGAATTCCCGCCTGTGCAGGAAATGTGCCCAGAACCATTTGTAAACCCTCTTCTCTGCCGCCTCCTAACTCTTTACAGATTGTAAAACTCTGGATTTCTATATTAGGCTACACACGGAGGTTCTTGACCCTTCTTTCAGTGGGTCACTTAACTTAACAGTGAAAAAGAAAAGAAAAGAAAACACAGTCAAAGAAATGAAACATATTTATCTTTCTCGGGTTGAAACCTCACAGGTTCAGTCACATGTATTCATTTCCATAATAGTTTGAAAGCAATAGCTTTGCTATAGCCTGTTGCTTCTGTGTAAATATGTGGTTAGCAGACCTCAGCCTAACATAGACAGTTTACATGTAGACAACTATGTGAATGATATCGATTTACTGTATTGCGCTATATACTATGCACAAGTAAACCTGTTTACTCTTGGGGTAAGGTTAAGCACCGGAGTCTACAATCAGGGGAAACACTGACCAGCCTTTGCTCCAGTCATGGCTAAAGCTGAGCCATATGCCCAATTTAAATCAATAAAACAGCGTGATATGTACAATGACATTTGTTTTATTGTACTTAGCACGAATCTTGCTCTCATAAATATGAAACATTTTGGCAACTGAGTCTAAGTTCATAAAAATGTCTGCACGCAAAATATCCTCTGATGCAGCACTGGCCATAACATCCTAAAAAGTACCTCCAGCCTAACGCCCACCCCCTAACACTCAGTACAGCTCCAGCCTTGCGCAAACTTTCGGCTTTTTCTCTGCTTTTCAGGGTCAGCAGGGCTTGTATCACACCAAGAAAAGGGCTCCATGCTGAACTACTATTTGTCTTTATCATTTCCCACCTTATTGGATTGCCTAGCTGTTGTTAACCACACCGTCATCTGTGGTAGCTTATATGCACACTGCCTTCACAGAAGCATAAGAGAAAAACAAATGAGAGTTTGATGTGGCTTTGCTTGCTGTTAAATGTCTCCATTAACAGTAGTCTGTGATGACTGGTATTATTTCTGAGTTAACATTTGCTTGATTCACTGCAGCAGCTCCAGTGTTGACAGCCATGTTTGTCACCTCTACTGCTGGTTCTTATCTTATGTAAGCAGTGATCTCATCAAGTCTGGGAAATGGAAGATCATAGTGGATCATCCATCTCTGGGGAGGTTGTGCAACACGGCTGACACTATTTACATCAAAACAACAATGTACTAACTAGCAAGTAGGCACTAACAGGCAGTAGCTGTACACAAACATAAATATGAACTGTCCAAACATAAATACCGTTAGAACCTATGAATGGTCATCAATCCACTCTGTTATCAAGGCTGTTTGCTCTTCCATAAATGTCTTCCCCAGAACTGTAATTTGTTGCCATTTAATCCTGAGGACATTCAGACATAGATAAGACCAGGACCCTTTTCCATGCAATGGAAACTTACTGTTTGAAACTGATTGTGGAAAATCTCACTGCCTCCTCAGTAGTAGACCACCAGTCTCAACTCACAATTTGGGCGACTCAGCGGAGAGGTAAACAAAGTTGATCCTAATGGGTGGATGCATGGGCTTTTATCTAATCCAGGAGATGCTCACAGTCTTTCATGGCAGACATAAGAGCCTGCTGGAGTGACAACAGGGCAGACAGATGAAGCCACAGCGAGCTCTGCACCATGCATACAGTGTTTATCAGACCAATATATATCTCCGTTATACTAAACAGAAGTAATTTGTGGCTATTTTTCAACAAAATGTGTGTGAATTTAGTTCTTTGTACATGACCGAGCAGCGAAAGAAACTCAGGCACAGGTTAAAGTCCAAAAAAAGTTGTTGTTTTTTTATTTAACCCCAAAACACAGTTGGTTAAATCTTACAAAAAGTCAAAATCTTGGGCCCATAAAAGAGGTCAAAATAACAGAATTCTACTCAAAGTTAACAAACAATACTGATAACCCAAACAAACTGACCTACCCAACAAGACAAAGGGGGAACTTAAATAGTGGCTGATCAGCCCACAAAAACACAAACAGGGGTAAAACACACAAAACTTAACTGAAACTAACATAATGAAATCCAATCCCCCACCCATGGTCCCGAGTTATGGAATGAGCCAATTTGCAGTTTTCCATCAAGGCTTGCTCCGCCCCTTTTCCACCTATTGGCTCCTCAATCAGGGGACTGGAGCTGCTATAACTAAGGTAACTCAGAAAACAAAGATTAAATCATAACAGTGTAAACTAAAATGTGCGCACTTATTTTAGAATACAGTGTCATGTGAATATGTGAATTAATTCTAAACCAAACCAGTTATTTATTATCCTGTAAATTAATTCCTATATTTAAAGAAACACAAATGTGAATGCAGTGTTGTGTTTAAGTCTCTACACTGATATTACCACTGTGTGGCTGTAACTGCAGCCATCGCAGTACATTAAAATTAAAACATTTTTATCTCAGAAACCTTGTAGTACAAAGATTTGTGTAAGAAATTACTCAAGAAGCAAAATGATGCAATACTAGTATCGATGTAGTATAGACTTAAACCTAAGTCTATTAGTTCCAGTTGTATGTGAACTATTTGGTAGTTCAAACACAACCAATTAAATGCAAATTGAAACATATTTCACACATTACAGATATTCAACAGCTGAGAGACACTCGTTATAATCAATTTACTTATACAATTGGTGTCCCTTTGTCTTATTTAAAGCATTCATCCTGAAATGGAAAAGACTGTAGAATTACAAACAGGTGAGCACAATCAGAACTGCACTGAAACTGATGTCAGAAAGCGCATCATTCACAGCCTAAGTCCACAAGGAAAGAGTCATTGCTAGATTCTTTAGTACAGACAACATTATAAACCTTGTAAGATAGTTTTTTAATTAAAAAAATAACAGAAAGAACAGAATTGAAGAAAGACTTGTACCTACTTTTGTTTGATTTAGTGTATTTGCACTTTCTACAGTAATAGAAAAAACCCATAAGAACATAGTAATGCACAAAAAGTAGACATGAAAGCTTTCAGAAATCTTTATGCTTAAGTGTGTGGAAGCTCAAAACACATGCAAGACTTTTAAGGACAGGAGTTATATCCAAGCGAATGTTTTATCACTCAACTTTTGACACTTTTTATGAAATTTTCAACAGCTGCAGCTCTTCTGTGCTTGGCTAAAAGCTAAATACATAAATCTCAATACTCTGGCAGGTCAGCTCCATGATGTCAGAAGGTAAGTTTATTGTTGTGGACTCACTCTGTAAAAACTCTGTCACGCCTCTTTGACCGAATGTGGTCATGTATCTTTGCATGAATATAAGGTTGGAAACCACCAATACCCATAACCTCTATAACCTCAGACTGACATCTGAGATACGTAGAAACATACAGTCTTCTAATTAGATTTTCTAGCTTTCTACAGAAATGTGCGTGCCAAAAGGGAGGGAGAAGACATGAAGTAACACGTAAAGAGAGACAGAAAAGGACAGAGGGATGATGGATATTTCACAGAGTCCCATCCTACATTCTGCATCCTGGATTTGACCTAAAAGCTGGACTGGCTTTTGAGTCACATCTGTTTTTTGTTTTCTCTTACAAAGCAGAATAATAAAAACAGGGCAACTAAGAGCTGTTTCCCTGCCATCCCATTGTCAGGGAGAAGTCACATCAGTAAAGATGGGTGGGATATTCCCATGCTCTGTGCTGTAAGGAAATCTTTAGCTAGATGTTCTGACATATTTACATTTATGAAAATCAAATAGTAAACTCTTTGTCAATTCAGAACTTCAGAATTTTCATTTTCGTGGCACAATTTTGCCTCTTAGGCATCTGTGTCATCAGAATAGTGAATTTTATTCTCAGAATTCTTTGTTCTCAGAACTCCAGGTTTACCCAAGATATATCACTTTGTTCCTCATAATCATTACTTTAGTCTCAGAATTTTGACTCATGGAATTCTCACTTTAATCTGGGAATTCTGATTTTCATCTCACCGTGTTCTCAGAATTCTGGTTTGTACCTCAGATTTTTTACTTTCCTGCCAGAAACTTGCCTGTTAGAGTTCACTCTGTCTCATCAGAATAATGTATTCTCAATTTGTGCTCAGAATTCCAGCTTTTACCAAAGAATTCTCAAAACCTATGAAATTCTCACTTTTATCTCAGATTCTAATGTTCATTTGAGAATTGCCACATGGTTCTCACAATTCTATTCTGTCAATTCTATGTGTCAACATTCCAAGAACAATCTGACGGTTCTGAGAGTAAAGATAGAATTCTTACTGTCTCATCAGAATACTGATTTTTGCCTCTGAATTGTAAGAGGCAAAATTCCGACAGGTAAGTGAAAATTATGGGGTAAAGTCCATAATTCAAAGACCTGGCAAAGAATCTATCTCTCTGCCCGAAATGCTTTCCACTCATGGAATTTAGAATTTAGATGCTGAAATAGAGCCACGTTTCAAACCGTTCATTTCCAAAGGTTTAGTTTCTGTGACGTGGGAGAAGAAGGATAAGGTGCCTGTTATGTTGGACATAACAGGCACTGCCGTTGTCAGATAAAACTGCTTGTGATTCAAATGTGTTGATATGGGGGATTAAGATGAGCATTCTTCGGGTGCCACTACATAAGGTGCATTTGCATTCGCCCGTAACAACGGGGCATGTTAAAGCTCCCAGTTACAGATTAAAGGGGTTTCATTTATTCTGTGAAATGATTTGGCTGGTGGGAAAGTTTTCCCCGCGCCTGAAGTGATCGAAATGCCTGTTACCTCTGTCACTAGTGCTGCCACCCCTATAGCAGGTGTGTTCCGTGTTTGTACCATTACTCGTGTGCAATCGCGCAAATTTGATGATGTTACTGATGTCGCTGACACATTCATGGCTACGTTAGACGGGAAGAAGTTTCCCACCACTAAGAGTGGTAGAATAAAAAGTGGCAATGATGTGACAATACTGATGGCAAGAGCTAAGCTTAAAGTTAAACAGGGATGCATTAATAACTGCTCAGCAAAATGACCCGTCACTGACTCCCTGTTTCAAATCTGCCGTCACTACCAACCCCCCGGGACACCTCGGGGTGAACAAAATTTATCACCAGGTGTTGCACAATTTCTTTTGGCCTTTGCTGAAGGCTGATGTGGTGGCATATTGACATTCACTCACTACATGTCAGCTGGTGGGGAAACCTACTAAACAAATCCCACATGCTCCGCTACATCTTATTTCAGGGGAACCATTTAAAAAAGTAATATTGGATTTCATGGGTCCATTGTGTCTACTAAATCCAGACACCAATACATACTCAGAGTGATGTGTTCAGCGACAAGATTCTCAGAAGCAATTCCATTATGTACATTAACAGCCAAAATGTTGAGAAAAGCACTAAGTAATTTTTTCTCTACATTTTGGCTCCCAAAGATTGTTCAAATTGACCAGACTGTGTGTAGTGTGAATGGAGGATCCAAACAAAGATACAATGAACATGGAACGTAAATGCACACAGGAGGTGATCAGGGGAAGTGGAAACACATGGGGAAACAGCTGATATGAATCTACATAATGACGCCACAGGGGAAGTGAAACTAGACCCACTGAACATGGAAATAGACTCTTCACAATAAAACAGGAAACATAATGAGACGCAGACATGAAACATGACTGATTGAAACAAGCAGACTTAACATGACAAACTGACAAAGGAGACTTAAACACAGGGGGTGATAACACAAAGGGAGTCTAAGAAACAATGAGCTCTAACGGCAACCTAGGCATAATAGAAATGAGCTTAGATAACCTAACGAGCTTAAACATAAAACATTAACATAAAAATATATTAAAACTTAAAACGCTGGGTCAAATGACCCAGGATCATGACAGAGGTAAAGTCCATACTACAAACCGGGTAAGAATTCTATGATGGAATTCAGGGTTTTGAGGTAAAAATGAGAATTCTATGTGGCAACATTCCAAGAACAATGTGAGAATTCTGAGAACAAAGATGGAATGCTTACTGTCTCACTAGAATACTGATTTTTGCCTCAGAATTCCAAGAGGCAAAATTCAGAGAAAAAACTAAAAATTTTGAGGCTAATTGTTCTCACAATTGTACTCTGAGTTTTACCTCATAAGTTTTTTGACTTTTCATTTCATTCTATATTTAACTTAGTTCAAGTCCCAGAAGTTTCCGTTAAACCTCAGAATTCTCATTTGTATCTCTGAATTCTCACCTCATTCTCATAATCCTATTCTGGGTTTAACCTCAAAATTTTCACTTTCTTGTTTGATTTTGCCTTTTAGAATTCTGACTTTTTCATCAGAATGCTTAGTCTTGTCAGAATTCTATTTCTGTTCTCAGAATTCTAACGTTATTCGAATGTAGAATGTCTCCCTTTTACCTCAGAATTCTTATTTTACTTATGCTCATTTCAGAATTCTATCTTTGTTCTCAGAATTCAAGCTTTTAGTTCTGAATTCTCACACTTTCCGTTCAAGGAACAGGGGCTCTCATCGGCTGAAAAAGAATTCTGTACCTGAGACTAAATAGCTCATTCTGCTGGAATCCTATGCCCACCTCCCAACACCCATTCTCACCACCTTCTACAGAGGACTATCGAGAGTGTCTTGAGCAGCTGCATCACTGTCTGATATGGTAAGTGCACTGTATCGGATCGCAAGACCCTAGAGCGGCTAGTGAGAGCAGCTGAAAAGATCATTGGAGCCCTTGTTCCCTCCATCACAGACAATTATTGCACCCGCTGCATCCGCAAAGCCACCAGAATTGTGGACCCCACACACCCCTCACACACACTCTTCACCCTGCTGCCTTCTGGCAAGAGGTATCGGAGCATTCAGGCCCCGACTGCCAGACTGCAAAACTGTTTCTTCCCCCAAGCCATCAGACTCAGCACTCAGTGACTGGACTGACACATGCACACTTTCACGCATCAAGTTACTTTTTGCACAATGCTCAGTCTTTTTGCACAACCCACTGTCATTGTTGCACTTTTCTATTGCACTGTGTCTGCACTGCCTTGTGTCTGTATCATTCTGTTCTGTCTAGTGTTGCACTGTTTTTGCACACTTGAACTTTATGTAGTCCTGTGTTGATTGTCTGTAATATGTAGCACCATGGTCTTGGAAGAACGCCATCTAGCTTCACTGTGTACTGTACCACTGCACATGGTTGAAATGACAATAAATTCACTTGACTTGACTTGTTCATGGGGTTTCTGAGTTTCAGAAGCTCTCTGTTTGGTCAACGTCCTGCAATCCCACTTCGTTGATGCTGCCCGATCCTCTGGAAGCTCATGCGAGGCAGAGTGTGGCGTGGTTTGGGGCCAGGCTGCAGGAGAGGTGTGGAGCAGCAGGTTCAGGGGACAGTGTCAGCGCAGAAACAGCTGATGCTGGTCAGACTGATTACTTTGCTCTCCTCATTTTAGTAGCTGCTGGTGCCTGGAGGAGACAGTCTGTTTGAGGCTGAGAGAGTGTCAGGCGGACTGGAGCCGAACGGAGTGGACAGCTCCGACTTATATGTGGACGTTTGTGCATATAAACATATAAATAAAAAGTGAGACAGAGACCGGAAAGCTCTTTCCCGTTGTGTGTGGGTGTGTGTTTTGGGTGTCGTGTCGGGGACGGTGGCAGAGTGCTAAACAGACGTATCAGGGTTCTTTTCATTCTGTAAATCTGCAAATTTTGGTAAAGATTTAGACATTTCTGTATCTAAGTGGGCAAAGGAGAGGTCCAAGTTTTCTGTGGGGGAAGTTGTGTTTATTCTGCTTTTGTGTCAACTGGTAACCAGTCTGAGTTTTCTGTCGCTGTGTGTTCTGTTGCTCAACCAGGGTATCGGGAAAAATATTCTGCTAGGAATTATAGATGTGCTTTGTTTCTGTGTCAGCAACGTCTGTGCCCATGCATTCACCTCCAGGGCCTGAGAACAATAATACTGAGTTGGTTTCTGAGTAACTCAACAATGATGTGGTGTCTCCTGAGCCTATGGAATGTTATGTATGTTATGGAGTCTGAGTGTTTTGATTCATTTTCTGTTTCTGAGCTGGTCAATGCTGAACAAATTTTTTGTGTTCATAAAACTGTCCACTTGGAGACTGTTTGTTGCGGTAGTCAGCCAGCTAAATCTGAGACTGTTTATTGTGCAAGGACACTAACCTCCGCAGAGACTGATTATGCTCCTGAGCCAACACCTCCGTAAACTGTTTGCTGTGTTCCAGAGCAGCCGCTTTTGGAGAATGTTTATGCACCACACCCTGAACTCCTAAAGATTCTTGCTGCGCCTGAAGCCACCCCATCCGTCCCTGCTCCTAGGGTGAGGTCAGGATGGCCCAGCCTGTCCCTGCACTTGCATCAGTTCCTCGGGTAGGGGTGGCTGGTTCCAGCCAGTCAGTATATATTTCAGTCAGTTCCTGCACCCATCCTGGTTCCTAGGGTGAGGACAGCCAGGACCCGGCCTACCTCTGCACCTAAGCCAGAGGGACACCCATCACCTGAGGCGGAACCTGAGCTCAAGTATCGTGGGCACCCAGAGCCTGTACCAGAACCAGAGGCTGAGGGTCCAGGGCTCCGTCATAGTCCTGGGTCAGTTGACCCAGTGTTATAAGTTTGTTGTGGATTTTCTAGAGTTCCTACAGTTGGCTAATGTTTATAATGTTTCATGTACTCTTCCTTGTCCTGTCACTGTGTCCCCCTTTCTCCTGTGTTAATTCCCTTGTATTTATCTTGTCAGTTGGTGTTTCTCAGTCTCTGTCTCTGTGTTTATGCTTCCTGCTGTATTTTGATGGTCTCTCATCTTCTGTGGGTTATGTTTAATTTGCTTCCCTCTGTCTCATTTCCCTGAAGCAGTTCATTTTGGTCTCCTGGTGTATTCTATCTCCAGGTGGTAAAAGTACAGACATTCTTTACTTAAGTAGAAGTACAGAAAATAGTGTTAAAAAATTCTACTTAAGTACAATAATGAAGTATTTGTACTTCCTGCAAAAAGTCACATGAGTGTTGCCTGCAGAAAGGATCTCCAAATAAGGAGATGCCCAGAAAGCTGCAGAAGAAGAAACATGAGCTGCTATCAGACCTGAGGCCACCCTCACCTCTTTCAACCGATGTTAACATTCAGTTTCTGTGACCCACAATAAGTGTATACTACCTGGGCGTGGCAGCTTTTGTCTCTGAGACAGAGAGAGGAAGTCCATGGAGCCATATAAAGCTAATTTGAAATTCGAAACGTTTTGATAATAAATTGTGAAAACTTAACATTTAAGCATATTTGTCTTCTCTCTCATAGAAAACCCCAACAGTCCTCAGTTTCCCTCTGTTATTTGTCACGTTGTCATCTTACCTGCCCTTATGCTGCTCGAGTGTTTGTTTTGTGTTTTCTATGTCTTCCTCTGAGTTTGCTAGTTTTTTGAGTAATTGTATTTTGAGAACACAGCAATAAAGCTGTTTTTGAGTTCACACCATGCCTCCTGATTCCTGCATTTGGGTCTAACTTCCTGCTTCAGCACAGCCAACACATGACAAAGGCCAATATTAAATGGACTGGTTCTTATATTTTGCTTTTCTGCTTGAGCACTGAAAGCTCTTTAAACAACGTGTCTCATTCACCTGTGGATACAAGCAACTTATTTCTATGCATTTTCTAACTAACATTCACACACCAATGGATGCATCAGAGAGCAACAAGGACCCAAGAATACTTTGGCACACACACTGGAGCAGCCAGGATTGAAACTACCAATACTCTAATTAGCAGAAGTTTAAATATTTAGTTTAAATCTTGTGTTGTTTCATGAACTCACCTAACGCAGAATAAAGTGATTAGTGAATAGTATTTTTGAAACCTCTGTAAATTTATATAACACTCCCACATATATATAACCCAACACTTTCAAGCTCACCCATCTCCTATAGGCCACACAAAGCAAATACATAACACACTATGTTAGCGTGTGAAGCATAAGGAGTGTGTGTAGACTTGGCTGCAGTGACTTTGCAGCTCTTTGGAAGTTGGATTTGAAATAACACCCCCAAATGATGGAAGCCGTTGCATAAAATTAAGACACGCTTCTACATACCTTGTAAAAATGAAAACATCTACCAAAAAGTAAAAAGAGAAAAACAAGCAGGCTAGTCACGCATCTTGCTCGAGTTTAAAAGTACGAGCCGCTATGATCGCCTAAGGGTAGACTGCACAAGGTTTGCAACCCTGCATACTGCTGGGGTGTGATTGTTTGTGCATTTGTTTTAATACGTGAGTAATCATCTACAAGGGAGTTGGCATAGGGACAACAATGGCCTAATGTGTTAGGCTCTTCTGTTGGCAAAAGTATATAAAAGAGGCAGCCTGCTGGAGGAGAGAAGGAGTAAAAGAGACAGAAAGGTACATAGGCGTTTGCTGTCACGTGCCATGATGGAGATGTATTAAAGACTTTTCTAATGTTTACTAGACTGTCGTGAATGTGATTAAATTAACTCTGCAAAGGTTATTAGGCTCAACATAAAACACTTTTTGGCATAAAAAAATTAAACGGCTTATGAACTGTAGTGTATACATTGATACCAAGGGAATAATATCATTGTACTAATTTTAACAATTAATCCTAAACAGTTACTGAAAATAAGAAGGGATGCTTATGTGTGTTTATAAGGTTTAATACCACACTTCTGGATTGCTGAATAAGCTTTGCAGATTTGCATGGAAAGGTTAAACATCATGATGAACTTGTGTTTATTATACCGTCTGCCTGACTCAATTAGATAAATAAAGTCTTTGGCATTAGATTAGATTAGATAGAACTTTATTAATCCCTCGGGTGGGTTCCTCTGGGAAATTCGATTTCCAAAAAAGCACAGCACCGACAGAAGTTACAGAGTTACAGAATATTATATATATATATATATATATATATATATATATATATATATATATATATATATATATATATATATATATATATATATATATATATATATATATATATATATATATATATACACATATATATATATATATATATATATATACACACACACACACACACATATATATATAAATACAGAGACAATATAAATAAAATATACGAAGGGGATAAATAGAGTAAATAGGAATAAAAATAAAAATACAAGTGAATTGCACATTTCAAGTATTGAGTCTATTGCACCGTTGACTATTTACAAAAGTATTGCACAAAAGGTATTGCACAGTGAGGTGAAGAGGCACTACAGCTTAGTTGTTCCCTCCTTTGTCCTCCTGTTTCCCCTCCCTCTCCCCTCCAGAGAGGAGTTAAACAGTCTGATGGCGTGTGGGACAAAGGAGTTTTTAAGTCTGTTAGTTCTTGTATTTGGGAGAAGCAACCTGTCACTGAACAGACTCTTCTGGTTATTAATGGCCGTGTGCAGAGGATGCCTGGCATCCATTAAGTTGGACCTTGAAGTGTAGTAGAATGAGCTTTGCCCTTCAAATACTATAACATGTCCTCACCACAGCTGGGTCATGCAGTTTTTAGAGACCGTCACTGTGTTACAACATTACTTAGCCTGTGGCCATAACATTGCACTTTAGGTATGTGAAGATGCCATCTAATTTGAGAAGGCGTGTGGGTGACGTGATTACAAAACAGGGCATGTTAGCACCCATGTGTCTTTTATCTCAGACCCACAACTTTTCTGGAATTGTTGATTTGTGCAGAGAAACACTGCTTATTTGTGAAGCTTTTGTGTTGATGCTAACCTAGTGCAATTAATGAAATGATGACAGACAAAAGACACACACACCACTGATGCTGGAATGACGCATTTCATGCATGCAATAAAGAGGTGCACCCAAACTGTATTGCATCAAATGCATACATGTCCATACCAATTAGAATATTTTTCTTTCTATTTAAAAATTTGCAGAATTACATTATATAGAAAATGCAATGACTGCCTTCCATGATAAATGACTGGGGATAGTACCCAACTATAATAATAATGGATTGGATTTATATACCACTATTCATTCACACACTGGTGGAGGCAAGCTACGGTTGTAGCCACAGCTGCCCTGGGGCAGACTGACAGAAGCGAGGCTGCCATATCGCGCCATCGGCCCCTCTGGCCAACACCAGCAGGGTAAAGTGTCTTGCCCAAGGACACAACGACCAGGACAGAGAGCCCGCGGATCGAACCGGCGACCTTCCGGTTACAGATACGCTTCCCAACCCCCTGAGCCACGGTCGCCCTATGGCACATTAATACACATACATTTGCATATGGAGTATAAATATGAACATTTTTGATACTTTAAAACTTAGTCAGTCTGTGACTTTAACTTTCTTTCCTCTGGTATTGATGTTAGTGATTCATGTCTGGACATTGTAAATATTATGGCCAACCTGACTGCGCAGGATGATCGACTTTAGTTTTTCACCCACACTCATCAGGATTTTTTTTTTTTAAAATAAACTTATGACACATAACTTGATGACACAGGAAGATGATTGCGTAAATGTTTGCAACTTGAACTAAATCAGTTCAGAAATAAAATCTTTCACATGGTTCAATGTGGAATGACCCCCAGAGTGAGACAGAGAGGCTAAAGCGGAAAGACATGCTGCCAACGGGCTCTTTGTGTGGCAGCCAAGAGTGTTGAGGAGTCACGAAATCCTGTTGCCGTGAACTTGATTCACAGAGCTAACTGAAATCTAACAAACACAGATAGAATTTAAGTGGATGTTAACTAGCTGAAAAAAAGTACATTATACATTGTACTTATTTGAAAAAAGTACATTTTTTTCAAATACTACATTAGTATTAGTACAATGTTAGTGCGCTTAAAGGCCAATTAGATTTTTTTAAATCTAAAATAATAAATTTCATATTCTTAGTGACAAGGTTTGCCTTTGAAATCAAAACACTTCAGTTTAACCATAGTACTTGAGTAAATGTACTCTTCTTCCACTAACAGTAAATCTAGTCAACAAGTCAAAAGCATTGTTATAAAAATTATCTTACTGTCATGTCACGTTATGACGTCCACGTGAAACCTCACGTATCAGTCGTGATCCAACAGCGCCATCTATAGACGGAAGTGTACCCTGCGTCTTACCGCCCCGACCCATCACCTCACTGCTGCAAAACACAGCACAGGCCGGGCTACAGTAGTCTGTCTGTGAATAACAACAAGGAACACCAGCAAGATGTCTGACATGGAAGATGATTTTATGTGCGATGATGAAGAAGATTACGACCTGGTATTTATAAATAAAATTATTCTGCTTGCTTGAATATTGTTAACGTTTGTCCGCTGAGCGCTGACACAAGTCCCGACAGTACATGCTAGCTAATGTTAGCGCTTTAGTTAGCCTGCTGGCTAGCACCAAGTTGACAGCGAATGAATAAAGTTAGCTTCCTAGCTGGCTATCCATAGTTGGTTTTGGCTGATATGCTGCTAACTGATATTAATATACTTTAAACACGTAGTTTAAAGCGTATCCAGCTGTCATTTGGATTTGAACTGCAGTCAGGAAAATCAAGTCAACTGGCTAGCTAGCAAGCATGACAATAGCTAACATTAGCTCATGGTTAATATTAATAGAATATTTTCACAGGCGGTCTGGCATGCTTAGTTTTTGCGTTAACTTGCTGAGAGTTTGTGGTGAACATGTGTTTTATACGTTTGAAGTGACTTTTGCGATCTAAGTTTTTACATTCTTGTATACTTAAACTTAGGAATACTCAGAGGACAGCAATTCAGAGCCAAATGTGGACTTGGAGAACCAGTACTATAACTCCAAAGCCTTGAAGGAAGATGATCCCAAAGCAGCGCTTAGCAGTTTCCAGAAGGTGGAGTCATACGCCAGAACAATAATTTCTTCTCTGTAGCTCTCTATTTAAGTTACTTAAAAATGGAATTTACTAACGTATGTTGACTTTGGTGTGTTCAGGTGCTGGAACTAGAAGGAGAGAAAGGAGAATGGGGGTTCAAAGCACTTAAACAGATGATCAAAATCAATTTTAAGCTGGTATACTTTGTAAAACCTTTCACCATTTTCTTTTACACTTACCCCACAAATTATTGAGAGGTGGTTTAATGTGTTTCTCAACTCTGTAGACAAACTTTCCAGAGATGATGAACAGGTACAAGCAGCTTCTCACGTACATAAGAAGTGCTGTTACCAGAAACTACTCAGAGAAGTCCATCAACTCCATTCTGGACTACATCTCTACCTCCAAACAGGTGTGGATAGACTGTTTGACATGCATATGTTTTGGGGACTTGAAGCGTTTACCGTGTTCAGTGTTTTCTAAAATCTACTTCTCTTGTCACTAGATGGACTTGCTCCAGGAATTCTATGAAACCACACTGGAGGCTTTGAAGGATGCAAAAAATGACAGACTGTGGTTCAAAACTAATACAAAGGTATACAACGATTTCCCATTGATTCCAGGTAGTCTTAAATAATTCTCTAGTAAAATAAATGTTCAGACTTTATTTTTTAATTCAGTTGGGGAAACTGTACTTGGAAAGAGAAGAATATGGGAAACTGCAAAAGATCCTTAGACAACTACACCAGTCCTGTCAGGTAATTTGTTCTGTTAATCTTTATTTTGCAGAATATGGAATATGTGTCTTTGGTTTTATCACAGCATTGTCTTGTAGATCTAATTAAATGCAACGTGGTTGCCCGGTTACTTCAGGCTGAGATAATATCCATTTCTTAATTAAGAGTTCAAATAAGTCTTTATTCACTACTTTTGTTATCATGAAGCTGCTGGTATGTTAGAAGCGTATGTATATTTCACAATAGTAATTATTTAATAAATGGTTGCTTCTCTCTTTTTTTCTTTTTTTTTTATGAACTACAGACAGATGATGGCGAGGATGACCTAAAGAAAGGCACGCAGCTGTTGGAGATCTATGCTCTAGAGATCCAAATGTACACAGCACAGAAAAACAACAAGAAATTGAAAGCCTTGTATGAGCAGTCCCTTCATATTAAATCTGCCATTCCTCATCCACTCATAATGGGAGTTATTAGAGGTATGAAGGCGTAGCTCACAGAGCAGTTGCATAGTTTAATGTGCAACTGCTACACTATATATTGTCAAGCTTTTTGCTGCATAACTTGTGGTTTTTGCTTTTTTGTTTTTGTTGTGGTCCTGGCCAGAGTGTGGTGGGAAGATGCATCTGAGGGAGGGTGAATTTGAGAAAGCTCACACAGACTTCTTTGAGGCCTTTAAAAACTACGACGAGTCTGGAAGCCCACGAAGGACGACATGCCTGAAGTATCTGGTCTTAGCAAACATGCTTATGAAGTCTGGAATTAACCCCTTTGACTCTCAAGAGGTGGGAATTAGTTGTTTTATAATTTTTTGTAAGGTTGCTTTCCGTAAATGGTGATAGAGTGTATCTAGTAATATAAACAACACACAGATTAGCTGGTTGCCATATGTTTTTGCAGGGTTTGTTGTTGTTGTTGTTATTTTGAAAAGGCATCCAGTGGATTTTATTCATTAATTTGTAAGTTGAACTGTTTTTACACGAAAAAAAGTGCACATGCAGAATTACTGAAGCATTCATGAAACGTGCGAACTGCTAATATTGTTATCGGGTTAATTTGTTTGTATGCATGATCTGAGGCAAGGCTAAATTTTTAAATACTGATCAGTCACAGATTTGTGCGTGTAACATTCGTATGCATTGTTAATGAATGAATAATGTTTTATGCTTAAGCTGCAAATAAGTCCTTTTTTTCCCCCCCAAGGCCAAACCATACAAAAATGACCCAGAGATCCTAGCGATGACAAACTTAGTAAGGTAAGCATGCATTCATATTCTATTCACTAATAGTACAGCATGCATCACAAAGTTAGTTAAGCGCACAAATTGTTAAACATAAAAAATAGTGCAGGTGTTGTTTAATCCAAAAAACACCTTTTCCGCTAGTACTTACTCAGATCGACTCAATGCAACTAGACTCTACTCTGTTTTGGTCATTTTCCTTTAGCTGAAAGTCCCTCGATGACATTTGTATGCAACAGGAATACCACAGCAACAGTGATGGTATATATTCTGGTTGGTGTATTGCTTTTTGTCAGACACGGGGACCATGGTGTTGTTTTATTTTTTAGCCTTTTCTCCTGTTGTGGGGTTTCAAAAATGTCTGGTTTGATTTTCATAAACGAGATGCTGTCACGCCTCATTAAGCGATATCACTGACTAGGCAATCGGTGGCTAGTCTGTTGATGTCGCATCTTTGGATTGCCTCAGATCAGTTGGAACCCTGGCTGAATAGGTTTTTAAAAAAAAGTACCTGGTACAGGTACTACCACCTAATGGAAAACCCTAAGTCGGTACTAGTTAACAAGGGCTATAAGTTATTACATACAAGTAATAAGAATAATCTAGTCCTGAACGGGTCTTAAAACGAGTTAAATAGAACATCAGATGAACTACAAAGTATGACATATTATACTGTGTCGTCGTTTATTTAACAAAAAATAGGGCAAAATGCAGAAACGGTATGCTGAAAACAAAGCTTTTTTAAAAAAAGAGGAGTTCATTGTTGATAAAATGACTGCAAGGTGCCCAGGTCACGTGGCACTTTGCAAGGCAAGCTGACCGCCCCCGTGCTTGACAGTTGATATGAGGTGTTTTTCCTGATATGCTGTGTTTGGTTTTCTTAAAAGGTTGTGCTTTCTGTTATGGTCTCCACCTTAGCCTCCTCTAGCCAAAGGATATTGTTCCATAAGTCTTGTGGTTTGCTCAGATTCACTTTTGTAAACCTAAGCTATGCTGTCATGTTCTTTATAAAGAGAAGATGTTTTATCCTCGCAGATCTTCCAAACAAGCCATACTTGTTCAGTCTTTTCCTCATTATACTGTCATGAACCTTGACATTTAACGTGTTAACTGAGGCCTGTAGAGTCTGAGATCTAGCTCGTGGATGTTTTTTGCAAAATCTCTGAGCATTCCACAGTCTGACCCTGTTGGGATGTTCACTCTTGAAAACACTTGTCTTGAATTTTTTCCACTTGTGAAAACAGTGGTATGGCAGACTTCATATTGTTTGGAAATTGCCTTAGAAACCTTCCCAATATGATGAGCAGCAACACAAAAGATCATTGATGATGCCTTTCATCCTTGGCATTGTGTTAACACACACCCAAATGCTCCAAACTGCCAAAACATCTGCTTTCATAGAAGTGGTCACACTTGCTAATAATCAGTTAATCAAGCATATTTGATTCACAGCACATGCTCCTACTTACCTTCTGGATTTCTATGGAAATAGTAAGGATGTATTTAGTTTTTCTCAGAGATTGCTTCTGCATTTTGATTTAGTTTTTGTTAAATAAATAATGACAATGTAGAACGTATTGTTTTGTAGTTCATCTGAGGTGATATTTACCTACCTGATCCTTAGTAGTTGTATTTATCTGCTAAGGGCCAGATTGTTTTTATTACATAATGATCTCTATGATCACTGTGTGGTTGTTGCTTGCACACTGTCTCCAGCTCCGTCACTAAACCAAGCATTTCACTACATATCGTACTGTGTATGACTGTGTACGTGACAAATAAAATTTGAATTTGAATTTGAAATTTTAAACCGTGTCTGTAAGGAGAGAACAAGCTTTAACACAAAAAGAGACTTTTAACTGGCAGAGATTGCCATCAGTCCCAGGCACATCATGTATAAAAATCATTTCTCGGAAATCCCACGTTCTATTCAGGTTTACTTAGGGTGTGTGGGTTAATAATTTAAGTTGTGCAATTGCATGCTAGTTGTAATCGTTTTTAATAGCCTGAACAGTGATATATTAACAAAATTAGTGGTAGTAGGCTTATTCATAGCAGCTCGCAAAGCAGTAAGAGGATTTTTATAAATGATCAGCCCATATTTTTTTTGTCTTCCTGAAACTTTTACTGGTCTTCTGCTTCCTCTTTTACACTCTTTAGTCTGCATGTTTGCATAAACAACAGGCACAATTTTGTGTTCTACGATTAAATTTAAGACTTATTACATAAACAAGAAGATCGGAATGCACGCTCAAAACTGCAATAAGAATGGTGTTTACATAAAAATGTAACATTTTCGCAATGTGTTTGACAGCTTTCAGGATGAGAGTTTGTGTGTGGGTCACGGGGACACCATAAATACAGTAAAACAACAGTGACTGTTTTCCCTTTCAGCGCCTACCAGAACAATGACATCACTGAATTTGAGAAAATCCTGAAAACAAATCACAGTAACATAATGGACGACCCTTTCATCAGAGAGCACATAGAGGGTGAGTGGTGAACGTGACTTCAGTCCACGTGCTCAGTGAATGAGTTTGAAAAGTGTATCTGATTATGTGATGTTCTGTTGCAGAACTCCTGCGCAATATTAGAACTCAAGTACTTATTAAACTCATCAAACCGTACACAAGAATACACATCCCTTTCATATCAAAGGTAAGACCAAGGGCAATAAAGTTGTCCCATACATTGACTCTGTCTGTAGTCTTTCCTCTTTAGATAACCATTTATGCTCATTTGAATTTTTTTTTAGACTTTAAATGGGTTCTACTGAAAAGCATTCACTCAAATTCAAGACCAAAAGGCTGAATGTGGAGTACAGAACAAAGATGGTGTTCAGACAGAATCTCATGTTGAAATGTTGTTGATTCTGGTTATACGTCACATTCTTTATTATCAGTCTAGCAGTCTTCGCTTTCAAAACTGAACACAGTGTATACACTATGGGAAGAAAGGTGTAAATGTGACTCAGGTGTAAAAAAAAGCTCCATTACTTTTAGTTTAACATCATTGCCTTGGAATGTGCAGCTGTCATTCCGGCACAGATGAAAGGAGCTGATTTGGTGAGAGGCATACGTTTCTGACTGAAAGGAAAATTTGGTTTCCCTTCCCAGTCTGTCACTGTACTTTCAGTCTTTAAAGATTAATGGAATCAAGTATAACAGAAGTAAATAAAATACTGTTTTGGCATCAACATAACTTTATCCTGATGAAATCAGCATATGGAAGTCAACAGGTATATAATCACATTAATGGATCTCCAGAAAGAAGTACTAAAATAGTATGGTTCTGTGGTATAATATGTAAAAATGTGAATTCAAACAAAAAAAAAGAACTGAAATGTACATTGTAGGTTTATTTCCCCTGTTTATTTCAACCTTGATTAGCAACGTTTGGTTTAAAACAGAAAAGAGAGCTAAAGTGTCTGATAAACTGATAATCTTCACATAAGTAGGGGAATTATTAATAATTCAGAATGTTTAGGTATACTTGTTGGCGTGCATCTGAGTGGATCGGTCTTCACTTCTTCCTTTGTGTTTCAGGAGCTGAACATTGATGTGTGCGACGTGGAGAGTTTGCTGGTGCAGTGCATCTTGGATAAGTAAGCTTCTCACATGTGTGCTGAGAAATTGAGCAGAAAAAAGATCCTTCCTGTAGATAGATGTACTTCCTCATATTTTGCATCCTTTGGCCAATAAGGGAGTAAGGCGGGTATGAATAGACAGTTTCAGTTAGATCTTCAGTTTAATTTACAGTCTTACTGTAACAGTGACCTTACGTAAATGCTTGTGTAAATGACATGCCAAGATGTGAAAACAACACACAGCGTGTTTTTACTTTTAGTCATTTTCTTGTTGTCATCTGCAAGGTTTTGCTACAAGATTGAAAGTATCAGGAAAAGAAAAACCACAGTTATTATTTTCTTTTCCTAAATATGGTTTCAAAAACTGAAATCTTTAAGTTTTGCTTCTTTGTCTTCTCAGTTATTCTGCCTCTGAAAGGAGGGCGTATGTAATCGCTTCCTTCTGCTTGTTCCTCTGTTTGTCTATTTGTTAGTAATCTAGTGTCCACAGTTTGCAAGATATCAAATTTTGGGTGATGTTAGATTCCAATAATGAGCTGATTTAATTTAGGTGGAAATCAAGTTCAATGTGAAAATCAGTAAAAACGTTATATTACTCACAATTAACAACAATATTCTGGGTCTTGGAGGATATTAGTACCTATGTTGGCTTAAGTATTTGAACCTTGACGGACCTTGTTAGCGCCCCAAGGTCATTGTTGACTTTGGAAAGAAAAAAAAATTCAAGAAACCATATAGGGTAGTCATGACAAGGCATGGAGAGGGCTGTACAAAAAACTGTTTTATTTTTTTTCTCATGCGCTACAAAATGTCACAGTGATGCCATAACAGGGTGATGTCATCATATTGTATTAAAAGCAAAAAATTTAGTATAGCCGTTGCTCTTCGTTGGGGAGTTACACTCGCTGATTGGTCTTGTGTTCTGTATTTTCTTATGTGTTTTTATTGTATCACATGGTAATGGTATTTTTAAAAATAAAAATTGCATTTTAGTGCTGCACTTTTTAAAAATCCACTGAACTCCTATATAAAATCAAGTGGAAGTCTTGTAAACACACTGATACTTTTCTTTCCTTTTCCTTCACAGCACAATCCATGGACGAATTGACCAGGTGAACCAACTACTAGAACTGGACTACCAGAAAAGAGGAGGGGCTCGTTACACAGCTTTAGACAAATGGACAAATCAGCTGAACTCCTTGAACCAAGCCATTGTTAGCAAGCTCACATGATGGCCTGTAAAATCAAGAGACAAGGAGAAATGGCATGTTTGAATACATCCATAAAGTTATGCTACTGTGCTCCTTCAAGTTTATCCTCTGAGTCAAGAGGCACAGCACAGGCTTTGAGAATGCGTCAATATCAAGAAGACCTCCAGCACTCTTAAGACAGTGTTCAGAGTGTGTTGTTTTGTGCTGATAAAAGGAAATCACTGGCACTTGTTTTTGTTTTCCGTGTTCCTAATTGGCAAATCCTTTCATGTGCAACACAAAGTTGCTTAAGTTGTGAAACAAAACCTCCAAATGTGTATGAAAACCTGTACACAGTATTTTAATGTATGCTGTTGCCTGTTGGTAATAAAGATTTCTCTCAGCACTAAATGAGTTCAGCTGCCTTTGACTAGCTACAAACTTTGTGCTTTGGGAATTTGATCAAGTAGAATTGAATAAATAAAGGTTTTGAAACTGTTAGCATTGAGATTCATTAGCATTTTCTTTCGTGTTACTTTGACTTCCCCTTTGAAGATTTTTTTGTGCGCTCGTGACGTAAAACGGTTTCCAGTCGCTTGAAACTTTTTGGACCTCAGCGGCTTCCGTTCCAGGTGACACCCATTTTCCCCCTGACAGCAGTCCGCTCCTCGACACCAGCTACTCTGCTGAGAGCGCAGCTAGCTGACGCAGCAGCAGCAGTTAACGGTGGGGGTCTGCTTAGAAACTGGGTGTGAGTGACTGTTGGTTATTAATATTTACAATGAAGAAATTAAAAATACTTCAATCCTGACGTCCACACTGTGGTCGATGACGGTCTGGCGCGGCGTCGGTGACTGACATGGACGCGAGTGACAACAAGGTACAGTTTATTTCAAATTGGTGTGGGGTTTTTTTGGAGTGCTGCTAACGCTTTAGCCTTTAGAAATTGATAAATAACGTTAGTTTATATCGAGGCCCCAAAAATTCGGATCCTTTTTGCATTGCTCTTAAAGCGATAGTGTAATTCAAATGGCTTCGTTGCGTAAATGAGCTTTTTGGTGTCATTATTCGTACTAAAGCTACAATGAGCTTCGGTGTTTTGTCAAGCGACAGCAATAAAAGCACTCCTCTTATTTGGCTAGGAAGCTAATAGTAAAACGGCTAACGGCATTTAAAGCGTTAAGGGCGATTTTTTTAAGGTAGCACACGGTGTGTTTGTTCTCTATTGTTCCAGCATTTTTGTTTCTGGTCATTTTTTTGTCTTGGGAATATATCTGTGGCAGTACTCCAGTGGTTATGGACAGACTTGCTTAAATGTTAGCACGGCTTGCTAACTAAAGCTAACACCTTTGCTGTTCTTTGAAGGTGCTTGTCATTTTAGTCAGAGCGATAGGTGGGCGGTAGCAGTACTTTTTTTTTTTTAAATTAACTGTGTAATTGTGATCGTAATTTCTTCGAGACTTCAGAAAAAGGTTTCAGTCAGGTGGGTATGTTTGCATGTTTGCTGTTGTCATCGGAGAGGCGGAGAGGAATGTCTGGTTCTTCTGCATGTCTGTCATTCCTCTGACGCTGTTAGCTATGCAGAAAGTTGACTTTTCTGTTCGGAGGCTTTTGTTGCCAGTCTCTCAAAATAACCTGGCATCAAAATCGCTCCCTCCTGGTGATTTTTCTGGATGAGACAGGTCAAATGCGATCCTTTTTTCTAAGAAAATACATGTGACAATGCTGATGATGTTCTTCTCCTTAATTTATGTGTAACATTCTCGCTGTCCACCCTGGTTTCAGCACACAATCGCATGCTGTTTGCCGGTGTTTGACAGCAGCTGGTGTGAGAATAAATGCTTGCACAAACAAAGGCTTGTGAGATCAGTAGCCCCCCAGTCCATCATCCCCAAGGGATGCACATCTGGGTCTGACCTCATTGCCCTTTTTTCAATCACAGCTGACGCATTAACCATCTCAAAAACGAGGTTAAATCAAGCTATGAATTCTGACCAGCTATGTCTTCCTTCACATTGTTAGCTGGATTCTCTACTACTGTTCAAAATGCAAGATTCACCCAGAGTGCACACAAGGCCTCCATATTGTGGCTTGGCTGATAATTAGCTTATCCTGTCGTACTGTCCCTACTTTATCCTCTCAAACTTAATCCTGTAACATCGTCCTGTCAGCCATAGTATGCAACTGCATACATTTAGAACTACTGCTGTAGTTCTCAACTCTGGGGGAAGTATCGTTCTGGTCATGGACATTGCTACCGTTCTCTGGGGGTCTGGGAGTTTCAGAATCTTTCATTTATGGCTGTGTGATCGTCACCAAACTGGCAGAGCAGGCTCCATTTACCATAACGCTCTTTAGATTTAATGAGCTCCATAGGTTACATAAGAAAAGGTGGTAACTACCCACAGACAATAGCAGTGGGAGACAATAGCTGTCTGTGACATCCCCTGGCTGCACTGATACTCCATTCATGCATCCCGACCAGTTTCACAGAAGTGAGGGGCCATCTTTGTACTCTGAACTCTGTCACCTCTCTTCATCTTTTGCAAAATGGCAACTTAGACCACGGTCTCAGAGGTGTGTCCGGCTCTTGTAAACAATAAAGGAAAAACTAATGACGCACAAGAGGGGTAGTTATATTTGGTCCGTAGTGCTTTACTTAATATTTTGCATTTTGTTAATATTAATCAAATGTATTTCAAATCAAGTCTTTTTTGGGGGGCCTCAGGGCATTAGTGTTTTGCTTATTTTTCACCAGGACCTCTTGTTTGTTTATTTCGTCAGACAAGCATTTAAGGAGCATGTAATAAGCTGTAAAGCGTCTTTGGTGACATGATATTAAGTAAAGTTTTTGACTTCTACTTTGAATGCAAATTACTTCTAGACAAATGGCAAAGGAAACATTTTGAGGAGAGTTTGGAACTGAACTTTTAACTTATATTTTGCTTAATTTTTTTTAAATTATTGTAACGTTCAAGGCCTCAAACATTATCTTTGAATGTATGATCGCGATTGCCCTAAAAATAAAAATGAATAGAAATTGCTAGTTAGGTAACACCCATTATAAATGACATAAATGTGTCATAAAAATATTCCAAACTCCTCTTGGCTTCAGTCGACCATATAAACGGCAAGTGTTCTGTGTATGTCTCCCTTCCAGTTGGGTGTTAAGTCATATCTGATCTCAATGAAGTTTTATGTCCTTGTGTTAAGGCCCTCCTGTTTGTTTGTTTTGTTTTTTAGCTCTTTAAGACTGTAAACCAACAGAAACTGTATGAGGAAATGTGTGGCATAGTTTATGATTACTACAAAACACATAACACTGGTCAGTCTGCTGGTAGTCAGTGAATTGCACTTTGTCTCTTTTGGATGTTTGCTGCTATAGTATTAATGTTCCTGGGTATAAATTGTCCCCTGTCAGTGTTGTTTTGCAGTGTTTTTAGAATTAAGGTTGTAAAGTGTTTCCATTAGCTAGAATTTTTTTTAACGTGAGAGCGATAGCTTATCAATCATCACAAACCTGCCCGGGCAGAGAACATAGAAGGGTTTTCATGATTATATTGTTATGACCTGTTGCTTCATTCTACAGCTATCTCAAGTAGGTGTGGGGTTGCAATAACAGTACAATAATGTTATTCATTGCTCTCTTTAGTTACATGTGTGGAAAATGTGATCAGCTGGCTCAGTGACTAGTTAGAATTTGAAAAATAGATCTTAGGTGGAGATATGTTTCCGTCTTCTCATGGAGCCAAATATTGTCTGCCTTTGTTCAGCATCTGTCATTAATCTTTCTTCATTCATCTCTGTGCAGAATGTGAAGCTTTCACCTGAAGTGGAACCGTTCATCCCACAGAAGAAAGGTCTTGACGGATCACTAGTCAGCATGAGTCTTTCTGGCGAGGCAGGTGGAGGAGGGGGCGGAGGCAGTGGAGGGGTGGAAAGTACTCCCATTCCAAGCTACCTCATCACCTGCTACCCTTTTGTCCAGGAGAACCAACCCAACAGGTAGTGTTACTCTCCCAAAATGAGGGGACATTTGGGTATGGTTGAAACCTTTAAGGCTGAAACCCCAACTCTTGTCTCTGAGCTGATGGGACTGGTGGTTCCAGTTCAGGATAATTATGGATTTTTCCAGTGTTGCTAGTGTTGAAATATCGCACCCTGTAGCATTGTGGGAAGTCTGGTGACTTTTGAACTGCATAAGAACAATCTGCTCTCTTCTAAACTGTTCGCCACTACTTCTATTTTTGGAGTAACTCATTTATTCTTTGTCACTAAAGTCATTGAAAAAAACACACATTTCATTCCCAATGTTGTGCTTCACAAAACGAGATGCTGATCAGATCCTTGAAACAATGCGCTGATTCTGAACCATTACATTGCTCTGTAATGTAAGACTGTTTAATTATGAATGGAAACCTCCATAGCTTTAGAGAGTTTATATCGAGGGGTAATCTGTGTTTCCAGTCCCTCTTTCTTTGTCCTGAGTGATCTGTTATATCCTGCGAACATCCGTTCTTTTGTTTCCTTCCCTACAATTTGAATGCAAGGAAATGCCCACTATAGCAGGCTGGCTGTGAAAATGTCAACTGGATCGTTATCACCATTTGTGTATTTTGTGCATGTACCCTCTTACAAACCAGCATTACATATGATAACCTTTCCATTATAGCCCTCTTATTTTGTAGAGGACATATTAATCAGTTGTCCCAGCAGTGCTACATGTTTAAAAAAAAAAACGAAGACACGTTTTAAACACTGGAAACAAATTCCACAAAGTAGAGATGCATTGGTGTATATAAAAAAATTTCAGTATTTGCCGATATTTAGCTAACATGCAATGTTCTGTGGTGTACTGTATGTTGTTGTTTAGTGTGCTCAGGGAAGGGAGTATTGTTCTGTTTAAGTTGTTACAGAAAATTTTTAGCTGGCTTTAGACAGCTTTCCACAAAAACCCTGTGGTGGAGAAGACATGCTTGATTTTCATGGTTGCGTTTAGTTGAAAGGGTGTAATATTGGTAATAATCCAACATGTCATTTTTCTGCTGCTCCACAGGCAACATCCCATGTATAATGGAGGAGAGCTGCGCTGGCAGCAGCCTAATCCTACCCCTGGTGGTCCATACCTGGCCTACCCAATCTTGTCTTCTCCCCAGCCGCCTGTCTCTAATGACTACGCTTACTACCAAATCATGCCTGCGCCATGCCCACCTGTGATGGGCTTCTACCAGCCCTTCCCTGGCACCTATCCAGGTCCAGTACAAGCTGGAGTGGTCAGTCCTGTGTCTGCAGATGTCAGTGAAAGACCCATGGCACTGGGGCCAGCATATGGAATGACCAGTCAGCGGGGGAGAGGCATGGTCCGGTCTAATGTTCTCCCAAAGGTGCAGAAGATCAACAGCTTTATTTGGATTTTGTTCTACTGATGTTATTACACACTAAAACGTTTGCCCCCATTTATCTCTATCAACTTTGTGAGAATGCCCTTTCTTTGTTCTACAGCAACATTTGGGTGTGTGCCAGCCTACAAGAGGTCGTCGGCCTCCAACCAGGAGTGTAGCTGTACAGAAGGAGGTGTGCACCTTAGGGCCGGATGGCAGGACTAAAACCGTAATGTTGGTGGATGCAGCACAGCAGACCGGTACGAATACTGTGGCTATAATTAAAGATATGTTTAATTCCTAGCACTCAGGCTGTATGCAGGATTTATGTAACAATAAACAATGTCAAATAAGAAAGACTTTTAAGTCTGAAGACTGAATAATCTGAGTTCAAATATGACTACGGTCAGTCATGTTCCTTTTTTCCTATCGCTTGAAGGAAGCTGAAGTTGAACACATTCCAGACTTTGTTAGAGTTAATTGCTTTACGTAACAACAAGACTCTTTCCTGTCAGCGAGGAAGTAGGACACAATACCAGTAAGAGCTGGGTCTAGTCCTACAGGTTGATGTTGGTGATGTCTGTGCTTCTAAAAAAAATAAAAACAAAAAAAAGTGGAATGCTGATTTTCTAGTTAGAGAGGTTAACCTTTCGCAGACAAGTATGTCAGCAATATTTCTTTTGCTTGAGTGAGCTAACAAGCCTGTTTAAATAGTTTGACTCCACAGCTGGGATTTTACAACCATATAATAATAAAATGTCACATTGATGGTCGGAGTAAAGTTGACTGAAGTTTTATTACATTTGACGGTCTAAGTTTCCTCTACCTTGTCCTCAGATTTCCCAGGTGAGGTATCAGGGCGTTGTGCTGCCGAGCGAGTAAGTCCTCTGCTGTGGAAAAACCGAACAAAGAGAAGACGGGCTTCCCATCCAGCTGAAAGCTACAACGAGACTGGTGCAAGTGAAGCCGATATAGACAGTGATAGCGGCTACTGTAGCCCCAAACATAACCAGGGAACCGGGGCGATGCAAAGAACAGCAGAGAACGCAGCAGCACCCATGGTATGTTGCCTACTGACAAAGTCCTCCAAAACCAATAAACTTACCTTTGAAATATATATTTTATCAGCAAAGGATATTTTTAACTCTAATCATGTGAAGGATAAAATAAACAAAGCTGTACAGATGTAAGATGGGAAGAGGAAGTTGAATATTTTTAAAGTCACACCGAAAGGTCAGTTACAGTGTCTCTAGCTTTAGTAATGTGATATCTGTCAAAATGTTCTGATGTGTACTTAGAGTGGAACTTAAATGATTGCTTTAGAGCAACACACAGCCTAGAAGCTGCATAAGCCTAAGGACTAATGAGCGAAAGTGATAGGTAGCATGTACATTTTTCATCAGATGTAGCTTAAATTAATTTACAATTTTACAGTAAAGGTGCTGAGGGCACTTTGAATCAGAGGATTTGTTTTTGTTATACTTGGAAAAAGTATAATAAAAGTATAATGTAGTATAAAGTGCCACATTTCCAAATTTCTCTTTTAGTCTATTTTTTCTTTTTCATGTTTGCTATTATAGTTATAATAGAGCCAATTTAAGTACATAGCAGAGCTAACACCAATGAGGGAGCTGTACTAAAGTCTTTAAATTTATTTGCCCACGTAGTGAAACACACAAATGGCTCAGCTTTTTTTTGTCCTTTTGTCTGTGTGTGTTATAGGGAGTAGAGGCTGGTGTAATGACTGGTAAGTGTGGTCTAAGATATTTTCTGAGCTCAATTTCACTTTGTGTTTTATTCTGATATCTATTACGTATCCTGTAGTTATTGTATTAAAAAGGATGGAGGTGCTCCTTTTGTATGAGAAATACTTCCCCCCCCCCCTTTATATTTACTAGCAGGTACCTGGGTAAATGTAGCATCTCAGGCTACCTCAAAGTCCTGGGTGGACAGAAACGGTCAGTTTCACAGAGCAGATCAGAGGAAGAATCCCGAGCAGAGAAACTTCTCACAGGTAAAATAGATCCCAGTGGAGCAGAGACAGACTTGTTCAGCATAATGTACTTTAAAGAGAAATAATTGTCATGTTTCAAAATTACATAAATCATTAGCATTCTTCTTTTTGTTGTTGCCATTTTTAGATGCCTTGAAATACTGAGTCAGCTATATGTGTGAATTTGTTTATTTTGCTATTTTTGCTCTGGCCTCCTTTCCCAACAAGTTCCCCTCCTTTGATACTAGCTACACAAATAGACCGGGGTTGAGAAACTTGTTGAATATCAGTGGTACCCTGTCTGACTGGTGTGTTCACTCTCTGTTTCTGCCTTTCAGGATTACCACAGTGGGTGTCAAGGGCGTATGCCACTCAACCAGTCGGAACAAAGACATCCGCCAGTAGCAGTCACAGGCACAGACCTCACTCCAGAGCCCCTCTACTTTGAGGTGAGCGAGTGTTATCTGTGAATATCTCAGTACTGTTACCATGACATGTCTTTTTTTTTTTAGAGAATTTGAATTTTGTGCCAAATGGATTTCTGTGGATTTGCTAGGATGAAGATGAGTTTCCAGATCTTGCTTCTGGTGGGGCCGCTCAGCGCAGCAACAAACCAGAATCAACTCCAGCTCAGACACATACGCAACCTAAGCTGCCCAAAAACCTGGTAAGGCAAAACCCCTTTTGAACACAGTTCTCTGTGCCATCATTTGAATATAAGGGCTGTGTATGTGTCCTTCTTATATAGGGAGTGCAGAATTATTAGGCAAATGAGTATTTTGTCCACATCATCCTCTTCATGCATGTTGTCTTACTCCAAGCTGTATAGGCTCGAAAGCCTACTACCAATTAAGCATATTAGGTGATGTGCAACTCTGTAATGAGAAGGGGTGTGGTCTAATGACATCAACACCTTATATCAGGTGTGCATAATTATTAGGCAACGTCCTTTCCTTTGGCAAAATGGGTCAAAAGAAGGACTTGACAGGCTCAGAAAAGTCAAAAATAGTGAGATATCTTGCAGAGGGATGCAGCAGTCTCAAAATTGCAAAGCTTCTGAAGCGTGATCATCGAACAATCAAGCGTTTCATTCAAAATAGTCAACAGGGTCGCAAGAAGCGTGTGGAAAAACCAAGGCGCAAAATAACTGCCCATGAACTGAGAAAAGTCAAGCGTGCAGCTGCCAAGATGCCACTTGCCACCAGTTTGGCCATATTTCAGAGCTGCAACATCACTGGAGTGCCCAAAAGCACAAGGTGTGCAATACTCAGAGACATGGCCAAGGTAAGAAAGGCTGAAAGACGACCACCACTGAACAAGACACACAAGCTGAAACGTCAAGACTGGGCCAAGAAATATCTCAAGACTGGTTTTTCTAAGGTTTTATGGACTGATGAAATGAGAGTGAGTCTTGATGGGCCCGTGGCTGGATCGGTAAAGGGCAGAGAGCTCCAGTCCGACTCAGACGCCAGCAAGGTGGAGGTGGAGTACTGGTTTGGGCTGGTATCATCAAAGATGAGCTTGTGCGGCCTTTTCGGGTTGAGGATGGAGTCAAGCTCAACTCCCAGTCCTACTGCCAGTTTCTGGAAGACACCTTCTTCAAGCAGTGGTACAGGAAGAAGTCTGCATCCTTCAAGAAAAACATGATTTTCATGCAGGACAATGCTCCATCACACGCGTCCAAGTACTCCACAGCGTGGCTGGCAAGAAAGGGTATAAAAGAAGAAAAACTAATGACATGGCCACCTTGTTCACCTGATCTGAACCCCATTGAGAACCTGTGGTCCATCATCAAATGTGAGACTTACAAGGAGGGAAAACAGTACACCTCTCTGAACAGTGTCTGGGAGGCTGTGGTTGCTGCTGCACGCAATGTTGATGGTGAACAGATCAAAACACTGACAGAATCCATGGATGGCAGGCTTTTGAGTGTCCTTGCAAAGAAAGGTGGCTATATTGGTCGCTGATTTGTTTTGTTTTGTTTTTGAATGTCAGAAATATGTATTTGTGAATGTGGAGATGTTATATTGGTTTCACTGGTAAAAATAAATAATTGAAATGGGTATATATTTGTTTTTTGTTAAGTTGTCTAATAATTATGCACAGTAATAGTCACCTGCACACACAGATATCCCCCTAAAATAGCTAAAACTAAAAACAAACTAAAAACTACTTCCAAAAACATTCAGCTTTGATATCAATGAGTTTTTTGGGTTCATTGAGAACATGGTTGTTGTTCAATAATAAAATTATTCCTCAAAAATACAACTTGCCTAATAATTCTGCACTCCCTGTATCAGGCAGTGATACCATCCCTGACATAAAACATGAACAGATGTGCCATTCTATTTTTTCTACATTAATAGTTAAATGTGATTTATATAAGCAATTTATTTTATTTTTTATTTAAAAAAAAATAGGAAATGCAAACGTTTTGATATAATGGCTAACTATTACTTCATACTTTGTGTATATAGCAAAGTGTCCAGCAAGATTTCTTTATCTAACTAGTGTCAGTGCACATCACCTCCTTAAATAAGTACAAACATTTGGAGTGTATCCTCCTACTCACCATCACTCAGTTGTGACACAATTATGTCTTTCAGTGTGTAAATGTAGTTGATAATTGAAGTTGTACATGATTGAGGGGAAATTGAGAGTGCAGTTAAGATGTACCAAATCACACACAGGATGGAAAAATTGTTTTCTGACAGCTGGATATTTTGTTGTTGTTGTCCCCTGATGGTTGTGTATCAATGCAGCCAAATCACCAAATATTGTATTGGGAAATCTTTGCATCTTTGCTAATGTGTGCATCTACTTTCATAACAGCTGGAAAATCTGCCAGAAAACTCCCCTATCAACATTGTACAGACACCCATCCCCATCACCACTTCTGTTCCCAAGAGGGCCAAAAGCCAGAGGAAAAAGGCTCTTGCTGCTGCCTTGGCCACTGCACAGGAATATTCTGAAATCAGCATGGAGCAGAAGAAACTACAGGTATGAACTCTGCTTATGTTCCCTGGGCTGGAACAGGCTGGAACTCACCACTTCATGGCCTTAAAATATTATATTATTATTTTTAGCACACAAACCTGGTATTCTTCAGTTGTAATTAACCTTTTAAAAATTCTATGTACTTTTTGTCTCTTGTCATCTGACAGGAAGCTTTTATCAAAGCAGCAGGGAAAAAGAGCAAAACCTCTGTGGAGCTTGACCTGGGAGACATGCTGGCAGCTTTGGAGAAGCAACAGCAGGCTATGAAAGCCAGGCAACTCACCAATACCAAGCCACTGTCTTTTACAGGTATCGGGAAAGTTAATCATATGTTAAAAAGTGGCTTAAAACCTACAATACAAATTGGAAATAAGGATTTAAGCTAAATCTATCAAAAGTAAGCTCTTTACTTTGAGGCTTGTAGTAGGTTGTGCTCTGTAGATTTATAGTGATTGTTGCCTAATGCTGCAGAATTTGTGTTGCTGGCTTGGTAACGGTAACTGACTGTTACCTCTGTGTCCAGACAAACCAGGGCTGCACAACTATGGCCAAAATTATATTTACAATTATTTTGTTCAAGAGCATCTCTTAGAAGAAAAAAAAAAAAAAAACCTTTCAGAATGAAGTCAGGACACTGCTTTCACCATTACAGTGTATTCCTGTTGATCTTTCTAAATGAATCTTAGCAGGAAAGTAAGATGAACTCTTTCATTCCATTAATTATACCCACACGATGGATGTGAACATATGCAGCAAAGCATTCAACAGCTATGAGATCCCTTTTATATCCTGTGACGTTTTGCATACAGCATGGGTTTTGCTACTTTGAAAAAACTAACTGCACGAGAGGAAACGTTTTTCCTAAAGCATTTGTAACTGTTCTTAGTGGACATGGATCTTTGGCATTAATTCTACTGCAGTTTGTCGTGTGTTTTCAGGCAGCTTGCAGGATAAATCTGAAGTACTCCATTTAACAACTATGTAGCAACTGGCTGCTTTGAGTTACAAGCTCTTTGCCTTCTGCTGTGCATAAAGTGCAGGAAACTTCAAGCTGCACACAGTGGGGAGCAGCTGTGATTGGCATGTGGTCGAAGTTAGGCAGCACTTAATTTGCTTTGCATTTTTTTAATTGGCAGAACATGGAATTTAAATGTTGCCCACCTGCTCATGTTCATGTAATTGCAGGAAGCAAAAATCGTGATCAAGATAAAAATTTGATTTGTCATGCAGCCTTGAACCAAACATCACGACCCCTATGTTCACACACATCTACATATACTTAGATTTCATTCTCTTTGTCTGCAGTTGGAACAACTACTCCCTTCCACAGCTCAGGCTTTACCAGTGTGCCATCTATGTTGAGGGGTCATCAGCAGTCGCACTCGACCCCGCAAAATCCCTTGGACTCCACTGCACCTCGTATAAAGAGAGGGAAGGAGAGAGAGATCCCCAAAGTCAAACGACCAACAGCCCTCAAGAAGGTTAATAATTTAAGAAAGTATATTAAAATTCTCTTTAAGTACCTTTGTGTTAGACATTATTTTTTCTCTTTGTTTATGTAGATTATTTTGAAGGAACGTGAGGGGAAGAAAGGGAAGCCATGTGCAGAACAAGAGTCATCAAGTCATGACGAACATGGGGATGAGTGTCTACATTTTACTGATGATCTTACACAAGAGCCTGCTTCTCAGGAAGGTCAGTGTCATTACCAAGAAGTGAAGTAATTCAGTACCCACGCTTTTCTTTTTTAATCCGTTATAAAGTTCCTCATTCTTATTTGTGGTCTGTTTTTTGTGATCCAGAAAATGGTCTGAGTGTGCCCAGTGATACATCCCTTTCCCCAGCCAGTCAGAACTCTCCTTACAGCATCACCCCAGTGTCCCAAGGTTCTCCTGCCAGCTCGGGTATCGGAAGTCCCATGGCTTCAAATGCCATCACAAAGATCCACAGCCGACGTTTCAGAGAGTAAGTGCTCACTATTACCCCGCGTGAACTGAAAAACTGTGACTATCGAATGGGGCAGACCTTTAGTAAGGAATGTCTGCAAAAACCCAGTGTGGTAACAAAACTGGTTAGTAAAGCAAATACTTGCCCCACTCAAAAATCACAGAGCCTCTGCTTGTAAGACGCATACTCTGAATGTTATCGGGTGTTTTTAAGGGCGGATCTGTACAATAAAGAATTGTAGAGTATGGCACAGATGCCGAGCGCATTGTCCTCTCTCTGCAAAAATGTATGCCAGCAGTCACAAATACAGCATTGTCCCCCTCTGGCCCCTGATGTGGGCCTATTGTGCCAACCCACTCGTCTAGAACAGATTTAGCTTTTAAGTCTTCAAAAGGCCTCTGTAGCCACACTCCTCCTCTCAGCTATGACCCCCAGGACACTTGTTCCCCAGACCACACCAGTAGAACTTCCAGTAGCAAAGTATAGTAGCATAAGCATTATGAACAAAGAGGCAAACAAAGCTGTCATGAAGAGCTGCATAAACTTTGAAAGTCATTTAAAGCCTTGTAGGACATAAGTCAGTCCCAAGTAGATATCTCCTAGTCCTTTTTTGTTAGCCATAAGACACTCTTCAATTAACTGTTACAATTAAAAGAATGTTTAGCATTTTATTGTCATTTTCATTTTCTTTCTTTCTCCCTCCCTCTTCTGCAGGTACTGTAACCAAGTGCTGAGCAAAGAGATCGATGAGAGCGTGACTTTGCTGCTACAGGAACTGGTTCGCTTCCAGGAGCGAGTCTACCAGAAGGATCCGACCAAGGCTAAATCCAAGCGTCGCCTGGTCATGGGTCTCAGAGAGGTCACCAAGCACATGAAGCTTCATAAGATTAAGTGTGTCATCATCTCTCCCAACTGTGAGAAGATTCAGGCCAAAGGTGATTATTGCAGTACTACCTCCAGCATCAAGCCATATTGGGTCATATTGTCTAAGGTCTGACCAGCTGAGCTGCCAATAGGTTTGAGTTCATATGATTATTTGTTAATATATTTATGTTGCAATTAGAAATCAGTCACATGTTGCAGCTAACAGAGAAATGTCTGTTTTTAAGGACCATTACAGCAGTTTTCATATTTTAGCTCTCCAGCCTGTTTTAATTCACTGTTTGTGGCCTAATAGTCATTTTCAGGAACAAAAAAAAAAAAAAATGATAAAAAAAAAGCTAAATAAAAAAACTATACTACTTATTTAGCACTAAACAGCTCACACACTGAGCAATGACGAAGCTCAACCAAAAATGGATTCAAGAAGGGGAATGCAGTACCTGTGTTTGCTAGGCCAATGTGGTTATTTTGTTGCCACGAGATATTAGAGGTACTATTGCATTACCACAAGTAATGTGGTAATGTGTGACCAGAATCAGAATCAGAATCAGAATACTTTATTGATCCCTGGGGGAAATTATTTTTTGTTACAGTGCTCCATTTTAAACCAACATTAAGACAAGACAGACAATACGCTAACTAAGAATAGTACAATATATACATATATATACATACATACATAAGTCACTTATAAATAAATATTTGGAAAAGAAACATGTGTAGTTGTAGCAGCAAACAGTGTGTTAAGTGGATGCGTTGTACAGGGAGATGGCCACAGGCAGGAATGATTTCCTGTGTCGTTCAGTGGTGCTTTTCGGTAATCTCAGTCTCTCACTGAACGAGCTCCTGTGACTGACCAACATGTCATGGAGTGGGTGGGAGGTGTTATCCAACATTGTCTTTATCTTGGACAGCATCCGCCTCTCCGACACCACCTTGAGGGAGTCCAGCTCCAATGCACATAGCCACATGTTAGTAATGCATGGCCACAAGATATGTCATTTCCTGCTGGCCATACTGGGCAAGCTCTGCAGTTATTATTATATGAAAGCCGGTTTATCTGCTTTAGATTAATTAGATTTTTTGAGATCTAATTAGGGCAGGTTACCATCACTGATTTCTACAACTAATTCAATTCTGATTCACAAGGTCTCGATTTCATTTTATTCTATTCGATTTTGACTCGGACAGTCAGAAAAATCAGAATTATGAGCATTTGTCTTGGACTTGTACTATCTAAACCTTGTAAATTAAAAATATTTAATTCCAAATTATTTGACTATTTCTTTGCAATTAGATCGTTTACACTGAGTTTGTATGTACAAAAGCAGAGCTGACACTTGTTAGACTTAATCAGAGGTGCAAGCATCACAGCAGATGCCTTTGTGTCAGAGTAATTGAGGATAAAACCAAAAAATATGAAGGAGATTTTCCTGGCCAGGCTTTTTATAGCAGATAAGCACCTTGAAAATATTCTGCAGTAGATCAAAAACGGAAGGAAGTGAAGCAGAGCAAAGTTACAGAGGTTTTATTAGAGACACAGCAAAGTGCTTTGTGATTTGGCATAATTTGTAAAAGTTTACATTTCTTCAGTACTGAACAGCAGAAATTAGGCTTTCTTGTCGGGGAGGAAAAAACAAAAACCCAACACTGAACACAAAAGTAGACTTGACCATAAAAAGCAAACAGATCTTTGATGGGAATCTGGTCTTGAAGTCAAGTGAGAGAGAGGAGGAAGTGTGATTGTTATCATGGTGGAAGTAAAATGGCAAAAGTAAGAGGGAATACATGACAATGTTTTTCAAACATGACGCGTAGTTTTTGTTTTCTTCTGCTGCTGGATCAGTGAATTTTGGTCAGAGAGTAACAAAACGTGCAGTTTGGGAATCTGTGAGATATCGTCTTTCACCACCCGACGGCATGTCCGCGTATGTGCCGTTGTGTGACCGGGGGAGTCTGCGCTTTGTGTATACGTTTTTGCGCAGAGTCTGTTTACCTGCTCTTTAATTGTTTGCTGTTTTAGCTATCTGGCGGTTGTTGAAATTGTTTTGTGAGCTTTAAAGATTAACCCGTGATCGTCACTGTGGGAGCTCCAAATGGGGGGGGGGGGGGGGTGTGTGTGTGTGTGTGTGTGTGTGTGTGTGTGTGTGTGTGTGTGTTGGTTTTTTGTTTTGTTTAGTTTTCTCTTCTTCCCGAGTGTGATACATTTGAGTCACTGATTGTTTTTCTGTGCTGCAGGTGGTTTGGATGAAGCTTTATACAATGTAATTGCGATGGCCAGGGAGCAGGAGATCCCGTTTGTGTTCGCCTTGGGCAGAAAAGCTCTCGGACGCTGTGTCAACAAGCTGGTGCCCGTTAGTGTTGTGGGCATTTTCAACTATTCTGGAGCTGAGGTAGGACACTCATGTCATTTTAAACCTTTATCCACATAATCTGCCCAAGTTGGTGATGATGATGAGCTCTCTGTATCTTTTTGTTTGTTTGTTTGTTTGTTTGTTGTTTTTTTTAAATGCCTTTCTCAGGGACTCTTCAACCATTTAGTTTCTTTAACCGAAGAGGCTAGGAAGGCCTACAAGGACATGGTGTCCGCTCTGGAGCAGGAGCAGGCTGAGGAGGCTCTGAAGAATGACAAGAAGGTCCCTCATCACATGGGGCATTCCCGCAACCACTCTGCTGCTTCAGCCATCTCCTTTTGCTCCATCTTCTCTGAGCCCATCTCAGAGGTTAATGAAAAGGAATATGGTAAGCCCTGTTTCTGTTTCTTTACTATTTGTTTTATGTTATCAGTGTTATCAAAGAACCTCTTTGGCAGTAGTAGCTGGTTGGAGTAGAGTTCTGTTTATCTAAATGTACAGTATATTAGTTGTTACAAACCTAGGTTTAAAGGTCGAACAGAATTTTCTGTGGATAAATCCTGGGGATGGTGAGATAATTAATGGGGAAACAAGGTAGGCAACACTAAGGTTTAGAGAAATATGGTTGTTTTCTTCGACTTTTCATTAATTTAGACTTTTTTTCCTGAATAAAATTCAGATAGTTCTATTTGGAAGTATTAACAACTCAAACATGTGAAAGGTTGGGGACCACTGGTGTAATGTTTTTAAGCTATTGTGTAGTGTGTAGTTTATTGAGTTACTTTCCTCACCTGTAATGTTGGTGATCTGAGAAAATGGACCGTGTGGTTGTATTTTTCCTTCAGAGACCAATTGGAGGAGCATGATGGAGACTTCTGATGCCCCAGAGCCTGTAGACAGCGAGCTGAGTCGCCCTTCACCCTTAACAGGCACCCAGAGAGACAGTCAGGCCCCGCCAGTTACCAACAACACCGCCCCTCTTGGCGCTACCGTTCCCCAGCCCAGGGCTCCGGCTCCAGAGAGAGATGAGGTCCGAGCTGACGACAGGCTGGAGCTGGCCTCTCAGCAGAGCACAGAGACAGGCTCGTTGGATGGAAGCTGCAGGGGGCCACTGAACTCATCCATCACTTCCACCACTTCCACCCTGGTTCCTGGGATGTTGGAGGAGGCTGAGGAAGAGGAGGATGAGGAGGAGGACTACACTCCTGAACCCATTTCTGTAGAAGTGCCCACTCTGAGCAGCCGCATTGAATCCTGGGTGTCCAAGACCCTGGAAAACCTCCAGCTGGGAAAGAGCCAAGAAAGTACTGAAGAGGAGGAGGAAGAGGATGGAGAAGAGAGGGTACAGAGTGAGGATGATGAGGACCTTGATTCAGCAGAGATCACAAAGACAAAGATGGAAGGCAAAGAACAAGCGGAGGCTAAAAAGCCCACTGGTTGAAATCACTTACACACGTACATTCCCTCCTTCTCACACATCCCTCTTCACAGCAACCAGCAGCCCTCCTCCTTTGTGTCTAGCCCCTGACACAAGTCATAATCTCAGGTATCCACCCAGCTGACCAATGCTCTCTCTCTCACACACACACACACACACACACACACACACACACACACACACACACACACACACACACACACACACACACATTACAGAGAAACTGACCAACGTAAAACCACACAGAGTCACAGACCAAACAGCTAACAAAGTCTGAGGGTTATAGATTCACACCAAAACTCATCTGATGATTTTAAAAGGATGCCCTCTTTATTTTTCTTTTCATTTTTTTTTTTTTTTTGGCCCCATAACCTGCAACACTTGAATATAGGGTGGAGCGTTCCCTCCTCCACAGCTGAACTCTTTCAGAGTCAGGAACATTTGTGGGAGCGAGCGATGAGCGCTCAGTGACGTTGAGCTGGTGTCTGCAGCTCACAGAGGAGGAAGGTTGGAACCTTTCAACTCACATCTTAACTTTATTCAGAGCTCGGAGGGTTTTCAGCTCTGCAAGTATTTGTGTGTTTGCGTGTGCGCTTTGGAGGCACAGTTTGCATTTATTTTGCTCTGTCCTTTGGCTTTAGCTATGTAAATAATGTGTGTGTTTGTGTGTTTAATTTCACCTCGCTGCTCCAGGAGGAAAAGAAAGAGAGAGGGCATTTCTTTATAACTGCTTAGTTGGCAATTAGCTTTCATCACCGAATATTACAGTGTCAGGGGTTCTGTCTTTGTACCAAAACCTCTCCCGCGCATCAGTTGTCTGTGTTTTTTAATGTTTAAATAAATAAGTGTCTCATTCTGTATTCAGATGATTTAAATTACTTAACTTCTAAGAAGCAAATCAAGCTTTGTGAATATAACCTTGTCTAGGTGGTTCTACTACAATATGTAATGTTTTGTCATATTGATCTTGCCTATTGTCAAATTATTTGGGGTTTGTTTTCCTCTGAATGGAGTCCTAGTTCCTAGATGCTGTCCATGCTTCATAAAAAAAACAAAACAAAGAAAAATGCTCCTGTTTTTTTTCCACTCACTCGTGTTCTCTGATGGCGGGGCTCTCAAGCCGTCTCTTACCAAGGTTCCCAGCATCATTATCATCAACACTGAGATCTTTAATCAATCCCGAAAGTACATTTTCCCTAGTAAATTATGAGACACAACTTGGTTGTTACTTTCTCAATAGTAAAGCACTGAGCCTGTGTGTGTAGTTTACAGCTTCATGAAATAATTGGGAAACTGGATGCTGGAAGACAAACGTGTGAACTAAAGAAATTTGTCTTTGCCCCCCCCCCCCCCCTTCAAACAACATTTGATTAAAACTAAAATCCTCAGTGCTTCACTACCGCTAGTTAAATAAGTCATCACCAAGTCATGCACATGCCTTTGTAAATATAATTGTACAAAGGAGATTTTGATTTTGCATTGTATTAAAAAATACAATCATCCTGTTCTTCAAGCCATTTGGTGGGTTAAACATTGTAATAGTTGGAATCCAATTAGATAAAAGTATTCGATCGTGAATCATGGAGAGGTGTTGGCCCGTCGACAGTGATGCAGTACGTCAGGCTGTATGCAATGTGGAGATGGGACGCGACGGTGTACTGAATATCATACTTGGGATTTTGAAAGTATTTCTAGTTTGATTCAAGGTACGCTGTGTAGGCATATTTTTGGTATGACTTCCATCAAAGTGTTTAAAGTATGTTATTTGACAGCAAATGTGTTTTTTGCACTATGTAAATACAGTACTGGTAAAGGTCTTGTAACTAATGTGAACAAAGAAAAAAAATGGTTCAATGAAGTACTTTTTTCAGCGTGTTTCTCATCTTTACATGGATATTTAAGATGGTCTCCTTAAGACTGTACATCATTAACAGCATTGTTAGAGGCTGTTTCTCATTACCCTGTTGTCACTCTTAACCTATGGACTGATGATTAACATCATTAAAATGTTGTTTAAGAAAATCTTCTGACTGGTGCCTCATCTTCTCTCCTTTGTTAACCTAATTTGGGTTTATTTATAAAGAGCCAAATGTGTGTTCTTTCATAAACACATGCAGCCTGAAGATCCCCACAAAGAAAGAAAAATGATCACAATAACAAGGTTAAAAGAACCAAACACTAAGTTTTAAACCAATAAAAGATGAAAAAGTCTAGAAATTAGATTAGTTAAAAGTTCAAATGAATGCCAAATGAATCAAAAAACACTGCACAAGAGCTGAAAAGGAACAACAGAATTAATCCGCTATGAGTTTCATAATAAAACTGATTTTGCTCTTGTGGTCGTAAAGGGATGGACATGTTAGCTGCTGCTGCTGCTTCAGGATTCAATATGTTGTGCATTCAGAGATGCTCTTCTGCTTACCTTGGTTGTAATGAGTAGTAATTTGAATTTTTCTCAGCCCAAAGCAGTCTGGCCATTCTCCTCTGACATAAGTATTTTCTCCCACTGAACTGCCGTTCGCTGGGTATTTCCCCTAGAAAACAAAGTATTCTGATTCTGATTTTCTCTTTTTAAGATCATTCTCTCCAAACCCTAGAGCTACACTGATTTGCTGCAGCGTGGTGGTTGCCGTAAATGTGCAGTTGAACAGAGCTACCAAACAAAGCAGCTCCAAGTTTATAGTTAACAGACCAGCTGATTACTGAAAAAAGTGGTAGCAACATCATATAGATTGTAGTTTTAATAAACGGCCACTAGGAAGGGACAAAACTCTGCCGTAGACATCACTCAGATTTCAATATTGCATACTCTTTGACAATAGCTAGTGGTGTGTAATTATTATTTTATGGAAAAAGGTAAAGCTCCATGGTTTAAAATGCTTTTACTGTGGAATTTGAGAGTATGGCTGCACCGCTGCAATCTGAAAGACAATCTTTCAATCAGGAATAACACCAGTATGTAAAACACTGTTTAAATGGCGCCTGGAATATTGTTCTGATCGGGATCAAAGGGAAATGCAAATGCTTCAGTTAAATCCTCTTCCTCCTGTGTGTTAATTTGAACAATACAGTCACTATGGGGTACATTTTATTGTGTAAATCATGTCAGTCATGGTACCAGTGATAAAATGTTATTTTCCAAAGTAAGCCAAATTAATGATAATTTATTTAAAACATCTCTAAGGTGGAAGTCATGTTAGAAGAAAGGAATGGAGCACTGCTTCAGTGTAATACTGAGTGTGTGTGTGTGTGTGTGTGTGTGTGTGTGTGTGTGTGTGTGTGTGTGTGTGTGTGTGTGTGTGTGTGTGTGTATGTGCACAGCATGAGTCACCCTGCCTGCCTGTGATTGGATGGTAGTTTATGGGTGAGGGAGGAGAAAGAGAGCCTTTGGGGGCCGTCTGTCAATCTCTCCTCTGCTCCATTCACACATTCATCTGCATGCAGCGTCATGAGAGAGACAGGGGAAGTGAGCGAGATCTCATTCATAAAAAAAGAGAAAGTTCATTCATACACGCTGCACAATCCTGCTGCGCCTCAGAAAGAAAAGACAGAGGGGAGGAAAGTTGATGTGAAGGTGAAGCTGGGAGCCTGGCAACTGACTGAGAAAGTGTGTGGGTCAGTAGGATGGGGCTGTACTCTGCATGACTAGAGTGGAGCAGACTGGACTCTAGACTTAACAGGACATCCCAGAGTCCTACAGTGGTGAGTTGAATCTGCACAGCAGGATTCCCTTTAAATGATCTGACGACAGAGCGCACCCGACACAAAGATAGTTTTCAGACGCTCCTGAAACCTGATGTTATTTCTTCATCTCCTTTTACCAAAATCTTTAGTTAAAATTCCTTAATGGTGACCTGAATTTTCAAGTTTCCTTTTTTTTTTTTACATTTATTTCAGCGTTCTCCTTTGCTCTGTTTCCTGATTATGAGAGAGCAAACCTTATCCAGGTTGAAATCACAGACGGGACTCCTACCAGGCAGGTCGCTTAATCAGTACAATGAAAATCACAGTGCGGCTGATTTGATTCTGACACTTTCTTTTTCATCTTCTACAGGTATGCTGAAGCGTACTAAATACAGTCGACTGCGCAACGATTCTCCAACATCTCTGGAGGAGAACCCCCAGGGAATGTTGCCCCTGAAGCAGGACCTCTGCTTAGACTCTGAATTCAGTCAGCTGGGACTTGGGATTACTACACACCACGGACCATCCACCCTGAGGGATTTCATCCCCCGCATGGCCAACATCCGACTGCAAAGCCCTATTTCCCGGCAAGGCCTAAAAGGACAGACAGACACAGCCAGAGGCAGAAGCATCAGTGCCCCTACTGACAAACCCTTGTCCAGAACAGAGTGGGGTTCAGGAAGTAATGAGAGATTTTGCACTCACGCTTCCCTCAACGCTCCCCTATCCACGGGCCAAAATCTAATTCACCCTGCTTTGCTCTGCACAAAAAGACCTATCACCCTACAACGGATGGCAAGCCTTCCTTGGACCCCTGGATATCCTCCCTGCTCACATCACAGAGGTGGTCTGTGCTGTGTGAAGATTTCCTCTGCAAAAGGTGATCGTACAGTGGTGGGGACAGGAAGCAGAGCAGTTCACCATCACATCAAGGTACCTGACCCTGCACATGTGCATGATCAGATAGAGTAAACCAACATTTTACTTGCCCAAGTAATTCATATTCTTAATTTTGTTAATGTGTGTAAAATTCTTTGTGTGTAGAAATTACCAAAATGCTGTGCAAGCTCCTTTTCTCTGTACTATGCAAGTCGTCATGACCTAAAGATATGCCAGATTTCAGCAGTGTTAAATTACTGTTTACTTAGTGCCACGGCCAAAATAAATACACACACGTGAACATGGAAAATACACATATGCATACACTCTCTGCTCTATCCACACCGTCACACTCACAGTCACTCCCCTCCTCAGTTAGAGCCTCCTATGTAGGCAGTAGTGACTCATCCTAGCTCTCTGCTTCCCTCTAGTTCAGTCCTGCTATGTGTGTGAATGCATGTGTGTGAATATATCTAGTATCAGCATGCTGTCCTAGAACAGAACCCATCTTGTCCCGATGGCAGAGGTGTGTCCACACAGGCCTGTGAGCTGACCACTGGTGGAAATGAGAATGGACTGTCTGATTGACCTCTATAAACAAGCACACACATATGTTTCTTCTGCCCGCTCAACCCACCCATGTATACATATATTGATTTAAGTCTGGTTTTTATCAATGGACTTACTCATCCTGCCTCCAGCCTATGAGGTCTGCGATACTGAATTTCCTGCCCAGTAGAAGTGGGACTCGTCATAGTGTATTTGAGCACATGGCCTGAATATTGCCTGGTTGCTTCTCTGTCTTCCTCACATCTATATAGTCTGATAAATTCAGTTACAGTCAGACACATGTCAACATTTACCTCAACTCTGAGTTGTCTGGCATTCTAATAAGCTAAAGTAAGACTGTAAAGATTGTACTGGCTACTTGTCGCATGGTTAGAATCTGCTGACAGGTCGCACATTAAAATGTAGTCACAGCTTTTACTTTCTGCTCACTTGCTTTGCTTAAAACTGCCATCTTGCTTTTGCTTTTGTAAGCTTGAGACTTACTTATTTCTTGGGTATTCCAATCAGAATTTGCTACAAAGATTTTAAAGGTTAGTTTTGGGCAGTAATAACTCAAAGTAGCAAATCACTACCTCCGCCAAGGACTGTGTGCCTGTCATTCAGTTTTAATTTTTAAATGTTATTTATAATGTTATTTGTAAGGTAAAGACCCTACAATAATACAGAGAAAACTCCAACAACGAGCATGTACAGGAAGAAAAATTCCCTTTAAAATGGAAGAAACTACAAACTTCTTAAACTAAGAACAAATATAAATATACACAGAGTACAACATTCCCTTTAAAGTAAATACTGCACAGAGAGTGAGCTGCCTTAGCAGAGGTTTATGCTTTCAGAGGTCTTCTTGTTTTGTTTTGTTTTGTATGATTTTATCAGTCTTTGTTGTGGAAGGATTTTGACCCACTCTTCTTTGTAAGGTTGCTTCAGTTCATTGAGGTTTGTTGGCATTCGTTCATGCACAGCTCTCTTAAGTTTCCAATACAGCATTTTCTGTTGTGTTGCATTCTGGACTTTTGGTTGTTGCAGCACTTTTAGTCTTTTCTTTTTCAGCAATTCTGTTGTAGATTTGCTGCTGTCCTTGAGATCATTGTTCTGTTACTTCACCCAATTTTGTCCAAACTTTAGCTGTTGCACAGATGGCCTCATATTTGACTCCTAAATATGTTGCTATACAGAGGAGTTTATGGTTGACTCAGTGACTGCAAGGTGTTCCGGTACTTTGGCTGCAAAACAAACCCAAATCTTCACCCCTCCACAGCTGTGCTTGACAGTAGGTATGAGCTGTGTTTGCTGATATGCTGTGTTTGATTTTTGACAGTCGTTGTGCATCATGGCCACACATTTCTGCTTTGGACTTGTCTGGCCATTGTCCCTAATGTCTTGCGGTTTTTGCAGATGGAACTTTGCAAACCTAAGCCACGCTGCCATTTTATTTTTAGAGAGAAGAGGCTTTCTCTTGGCAATCACTCAGAACAAACTTGTTCAGTCCTTTTCTAATTGTACTGTCATGAACTTTAACGTTTCACATCCTAACTGAGATCTGTAGAACCTGAGATGTAGCTCTTAGGTTTGCTGGGACATCCACTCCCTGGAGTGACATAGTGTTAACATAGCTGAATACTCCAGACCAGCAAACTACCAAAATGTCTGGTTTTTTAGTGGTGGTCACACTTCCAGATGATCATTTAATTAAGCGCATTTGATTAGCACCACCTGCTTACCTTCTTAATGCCAGTGGAAGCAGTTAAGGTGGAGTTAGTTTTTCAGTGTCCTGTGAAATCTCTTTAAGCATCACTTAAAGAACCCTGGGGTACTTTCTTCTGAATAACTAAAATACCTTTATTTTAATAGCATGGTTATATATAACCAACAGACAAACAAAAACAACAACTCCAGTGTGTTTCAGAATACATTCCTTAAGAAGTTAAACCGATTTCAGGAAAACAATGACATAATTTGGATATGAACTTTAAATTTCTGCTCTGCGTATCTAATTTATTGATTGTTTTCAAACTAGCATTTCCATCCCGTCTCACGTGTTCTATTACACTTTTTTTTAAAAACAAAATTCCCATTCCCAGCCACAAAACTCTAAGAACGCACATGGATGGAACTTAAATGACTTAAACACAATGCATAAAACCACTTTCTCTCTCTATCAGCTTTCTGGAACCTTCTCGAAGGCCCAGTTATTTCCATTCCTCTTGACTCGTTACAGCTATGTGTAAATCTATGTTGTCTGCCGCAAATCAGCTCATGAACTTTTCACCTTTTCTGCAGAATCATTTTCTTCCATCATAAAAACTAAAAGTGAGGATGCAATAACAGAAAATTCATGAAAAGTGACCAGACTCCTGTAAGAGTGTTGTGTTTCTTTAATATATTTTAATTGTTGTTGAAAGTGCGCACCTCAGAGTCCTCAGGACTCTGTTGGATGTTCCTGAGACTTTTATTACTAGTATTATTATTATAATATATTTTTCCATTGTTTTTTTTTCTGTGTGTTTTTCTAGTACATGGGTAGTGTGGAAGTGACCCAGTCCATGAGAACCCTTGACTTTGATACAAGAATGCAAGTTACACGGTAGGAGGTCCTCTCTGCACCCCTTTCTAACAAACACAAACAAACACAAATACGAATATATACATCTAATGATATAATACATGAACGTATAATACATGCAACATAATCCTGACTGCAGGGGAATGCCATATATGGATTAGGTGCTGTTTCGCTTGCACACAGATGAGGAAAAAAAGTGAGCAAAATTGCTTTATCCTGAACTCATTTAACTTTTATTTTCCCAGCTAACCATGTGTAGCTTATTTCAAAAATGTTTCAAAGAGGGAAATCAAATTAAATGTATAATATTTCATAAACGGGGCTTTCTCCTCATCATTTGATATTGAAATCCTAGTGCAGGATGCCATAACACAGCCCTCTCTGTTTACAGAAGCGCTGTTGAATGATGGAGCAGAAAATCCAATTAGATGAATTTCCTCCTAATGATCCCTCAGTCTTATTAAAAGAGAGAGAGGGAGACAAACCTCAATCCAATTCTTACAATGTGTTTTCAAGAAGAAAAACGGTCTTCCTGGAAATCAGCATTGCTTCCTAGGTAGTGGGATGTTCCATTCGTGCGCGTGGGGGTGTTTTTTTGCTTTGCCCTCGCTGACCCAAGCGTCAGAGATACAATCTCAGCTCAGATTGACTTGATTTAAAAAAAGAAACATACCAGGAATATTTTGAAGTGTTACTGCTTTAACACTGCAGATGGAAGTTTGTGATCAGCTATTCTAGTTATGTTTTTTTTTTTGTTGTTCTTCTGTAATTTTTTCTTCACTACAGTGATTATTGCAAGTTATCCTTAAAAGAAGGATTTATAAGTTACAAGAAAACTGAATTTGTAAAAAGCTAAAAGCAAATTAACAAAAACAACATCTTGCAACTAGTTAGACTTCTTAAAAATAAAGACGAGGAGGATTTCGTAACACTGTAAAAGACCACGTGGGCAATGGCAAGCAGCACAACAATTTAATAATGTTTCTAAATGCAAAATTGCAAAGAATTGGAAGATTTCATCATATCATTAAAAGATTCCAAGAATCCAGAGAGACATTGGCGAAGGACAAGGCCAAAAACCAATATTGAAAGGGTGTGATCTTCAAGACCTCAGGCAGCACTGCATTAAAAATAGACAATACACAGATTTTATAGTGGAAATCCATGTGTGGGCAGCTGAAACTCACTGCTAGTGTAGACAGTTTGTGTCCTGGTCCACAAATGCAAATTGAAAATATGCCATACAATTAAAAACAAACTAAGAAACAAACAAAAGCAGTTAAAAAAAAAAAAGATCCATAAAGGCCGCTACTGTACCTTCTTTAAGCCAAAGCTCATTTAAGATGGAGCGCAGATCACCTGCCTCCATCTCACCCTCCATCCTCCTTTGTCATACCAATCTGCATGTCCTCCTTCACTACATCCCTGAAACTTCTCTGCAGTCTTCCTCTTTTCCTCCTGCCTGCAGCTCTATCTTCAATATCCAGTATATCCGCTATACCTGCCCTCTACTCTCAGTACACATCACAATGTTGTCTGGAAACAGTGTAGTCCACAGAGACTCCTGCCTGACCTCATCTGTCAACCTGTGCGTCATCACTGCAACCTCAGGTCTCAGAGCTGATCCCTGATGTAATCCCATCCCAACCTTGAACCCGTTTTTCCCTCCAGCTGCACACCTGACCACTGTCTCGCTGTCTAACCTGCTGCACATCCTTTCCAGCTCCATCTCTCTGCCTCTGCCAATTTATACAAGTTTTTGAATCTTGCATACAACTCAGTATAAGCCTTTTCCTTTGCCTTTTTTTACTTCTCTCTTTCCTCCCAGTGCTGCTGTCCACTTTCTTATTTCCCCGATATCCCACTTTTTCTTTGCTAATCTATTCCTTGGAATATTTTCCTGTACTTCCTCATTCCACCACCAGGTCTCCTCGTCCTCTATCCTCCATCCAGAGAATACACCAAAGACCTTTTTTGGACTTTCCCTAAGTACTACAGCTGTTCCATTTCCTGTCATCTGGTACCTCTTCTCAACCGACCAACTCTTTCAACATTCTTCTTTCTTTCTTTCTTTCTTTCTTTCTCATTTAATCCTTGGCTCTGTCTTCACAAACGCTTTTTCTTGATTTCCAAAGTAATCATTCAGACTACTAACCAATGCTGCCTGGCACATTCTCTCCTGCCACCACCCTGCAGTCTCCTATCTCTTTCAGGTTGCAGCTTTTGCATAAGATGTAGTCCACCTGTATTCATCTTCTTCCACTTATATACATTACCCTATGTTCCTGTCTTTTGTTGAAGTACATGTTTACCACAGAATATTAACCAAAAATTCAGAAAAAGTTATTAATTGACTTGCATGTAATTGAGTGAAATAAGTATTTAATCACCCAGCCAGAATTCTTGCTCCTACGATTAGCTGTGTGCACATGTAACACACAGATTACAATCAATTACGGATACTCCTGATCTCATCTTGTTACGGACAAGACCAAATACCTGTCAATGGACATCAGGGACAAGATTTTAGACCAGCACAAAGATGGAATGGGGTACAAGACCATCAGCAAGAAGCTCAGTGTGAAGGTGACAACTCTTGCTGCGATTATTCAGAAATGGAAGAAGTTTAAAATGACCGTCAGTTGCCTCTGGTCTGCAGCTCCATGCAAGATCTTACCTCACAGGGTGAGGATGATCCTGAGAAAGATGGCGAATCAGCTCAAAACTACACTGGAGGAGCTTGTTAATAATCCTAAGACACTTGGGACCGCAGTCAGCAAGAACACTGTTAGGAACACACTGCGATATGCAGTGGATTGAAGTCTTGCAGCACATGCTTAACAAGGCACATGAACAGGCTCGTATTAAGTGAACATTTAGATGATTCAGAGAAGGACTGGGAGAAAGTGCTGAGATTGGGGGAAGAGAAATGCTGAGCATGTGTGCAAACTTAGTGACCAACTACACGAAATGTCTTATCAGTGTGCATGCCAACAAGGGTTTCTCCACCAAGTACTAAGTCATGTTTGGCTTTTGAATCAAATACTCACAGCGACATGCAGATAAAAGGATACCTTTTGTGTAATATGTTGGGGTTTTTTTTTGGTTGTGTGTACTAAATGTACTCCAAAACTAAAGTAATAAAGTATTGCATTTGAGTAAGTATATTTGGTTACATTCTTCCAGCAGTGCATGTATATGTGCTTTCTGTAGTGTAGTTTTCTTCCTCTCACATGCACATCACATGTCCGCAGGGCACACCAGATCACATACAAAGGTATCTCTGTGTTACTGTGTGCATGTGCTTATGTGTCTATGTGTTTGTGTGCAGAGAGGCAATCAGCAGACTTTGTGCGAGGACATTGCTCAAAACAGCAGTGAAAACTAAAAGGGTAAGGCTTGTGTACACAGACAGGCACACACTCATACTCACACACTCTCTCTTTCTGCCACGTTCAGCTGGAATAACAGTGGTTTTTGTCATCATTAGCCTGTTTGCAAGGGACTGTCTTCTGTTCTGGGTCAGACAAACCTGCAGTTTTCTGGAAGAAGGATCATCCTCACTGTCTCCACCGACAGTATGACTCTAATCGCTGCCTCGTCCTTACAGGTGACAGTGTCAGCATGTTAAACCCCATCAAAACAGCCTCATGTCAGGTTTACTGGCAAACCTATCTGCTATTGTATCATTTCCTCTTTTCTCTTTCACAGAAGATTGCCCACCACCCCATGCAGACCATTTCATTTGCCTCCGGTGGAGATTCAGTATGTTCATATTCTCAAATCTTTCCCCTTGTACACGTTGATGATCAGATAGGGACACAAACAGGGTAGCAAGAGCACAATCACACACACAGTGAGTAATTTGATTTAGTCTGATTATTGCATTGGTGTACTACCATTTATGGAGGATTAAATCATTTCCTGCCTCAACTCTTGATCATTCTGCTCTTTTAATTAGTGGTACAAGGTCAGCATCTGAAAGCATGCTACAAATGAAACTTCAGACTTTGGCAAAAATGTCTAAACATTCCCTTGTGATTAATTTTAATGAATATGATTTATGCAAAGAACCTCTGATATTCAACAGTATATTATCCCCAGCATTCAGAGTGTGCTGGGGGTATACTGACCTTTATTTTGTTCAATTTAATTTGGATTCTTCATTCTTGGGAGTGTGTCACGTGAATGTTTTGCCTGTTTCAGAAGCGAAGCCTTCCAGAAAAGTTTGACAACCACCTCCTTAAGTGTTTAAAGCTTGTTGGTACTATATAAAAGAGCTGGCAAATATAAAGAAAAGATTTTATTTGATGGGTTATTTCTGCTAGAACTGTAGCAGTGATTAATCATGTGACTGCTTGTGAGTTTTCTCTTAAGGATTACTCTTTCAAGTCTGAGTCATTTAATAAATGTGTCTGTTTACGGTTTTACCCTTAATTTGGCTCATTGTAAAACTCTTGAATGTAATTCTTGTGCTAATTAATTGCTAAAGGCGACAAATCATGAAATCCTTTGCTGTGACTTATGCACTCATCAGAGCTAACTGCCTTCATCATCTTTACACCTTGCCAAGCGCTTATCAGACTAATTACTCAGGTCTATTCTTCTTAATTTGTTTCCCTCTGTGCGCACATATATCCACATGACAGGATTCAAGTTATTTGGCCTGAGTGAAAATTTCCTGTGCCCTAAAAATGTGTGTAATGAACATAAAAATCAATGCAGATCTGTCTGTAGGGCATGTGGTTATTAGCTGCTGTCTAGGTCAAACTGCATTTTGGTTGGCCTTTTAGTTCAAACACAGATTCACTACAAATCATGTGCAGAAATATACACTGACTAAAGATGAGAGAAAATAAGAAGGTAGTTACTCTCTGGGAAAGACAACACCAGCAAAGCTGTGGATGGGATTATAGCTCACCGTTTTTAATTAATTAGCCATACTAATCTTGTAGTGTGCTCTAAGCCTCTGCTCAGCTGGCTTGGGCACATGAAAGATAGCAAAGGGGAATTAAATTCAGTCTGACACATAAGCTTTATGGTGAACCATATTCAGCTTACTGTGCTCTTGTATTAGGCTGAACTCTTCAGACGAAGCGTACACGTGGATGAACATTAACTGAAAATAATGGGTGAAAATATAAATTGAAATTGAGCTTTCCACATGGAAAAAGTCTATCGAGTCATTTTTTGCATTTATAATTTATAATCATGCCTTTTATTGTGTTTTTCTCTCTCAATTTGTTTACAGGACATGGCAGATTACATTGCTTATGTAGCTAAAGACCTTGCCAATGACAGAGGTATGAGAGAGAGTTTGCTTTGAGCTGGCCTTACACTCAAATTTCAATTTACTGATTGTTATGAAAATAATGTTTGACTTTTGCTCTCTATGGCAGCCTGTCACATCCTGGAGTGTCCCGAGGGTCAAGCCAATGAGGTTATCAACAGCATCGGTCAGGCCTTTGAGACGCGCTTCCGCCACCTTCTCAGCCAGACACCATCGGTCCTGTCCACCAGTTCCAGGTTATAGCTCTTACATATATATATATATATATATATATATATATATATATATATGCATGTGTGTATATATACATAAATATTATAGTATATTATGGATTTGCTATTAAATATAGAAACAATATTATGCAGTATTTACTGTATGGGGCAGGGATAGTGGTGGTGGCCCCATGATCGGAAGGTCGGGAGTTCGAAATCCACTGAACAGCTACCCTGAGGTACCCCTGAGCAAGTTACCATCCCTACACACTGCTCCTCGGGCGCCCAATGGCTGCCCACTGCTTCACAGAGCGTATGGGTTAAATGCAGAGAGGAATTTCCCCACGGGGATCAATAAAGTATACATTATTATTATTATTATTATTATTATTATTATTATTATTATTATTATTATTATTATGTCAGTGACTCTGAGTGAATTCATATGTACATATAAGTATAGCTGAATATATGTGTATATGTATGATTGTATATAGTGCCATAAGTATTGGCCCCCGTCCTGATGTTTGCATATTTGTTACATTTAAATGCTTCAGATCAACAAATAAATTTTAATATGAGACAGAGAACCATAATCAATACAAAATGCAGTTTTTAAATGATACGTTTGGTTTATTAGGGCTAAAAACTATCTGAACCTACTGGGCCTTTGTGAAAAAGTAATTGCCCTCTAAATCTAATAACAGGTTGTGCCACCCTTGGCGACAAGAACTGCAATCAAGCACTCGTGATAACTAGAATAACTGAGGTGTGGAGGAATTTTGGCCCACTCTTCTTAGAAGAATTGTTTTAATTCAGACATACTGTTCATGTTAAACAAGCATGATTTATGCTTAAGTATCTCAATCAGATCATTTTGGCCTAATGAAAGTCCAGACTTTGAATAACCCATCAATATTTTTTTGAACCATTCGGCGTTGGACTTTATGGTCTGTTGAAAAAACCAAAGCGTCATTAAGCTTCAGGGCACAAATTGATGTCCAAACGTTCTCCTTCAGGTATTTCTGCTAGAGAGCAGAATTCATGGTTCCAGCAGTTTCAGCAAGTCCTCCTGAAGCAGCAACGCAGCCTCAGACCACTACACTACCACCGACATGTTTGGGGCACAAACCTTCCACAAAGTTCAGCTTTATCTCATCGGGCCACAGAATATTTTTCCAAAAGTCTTGGGGGTCATCAAGATGCTAATTGGCAAATGTGAGATGAGCCTGTGTGCCTTCCACTCCTGGGAAGGTTCACCACTATCTCTCACTATCTCACCTGGATATATGTAAATTAGTTTGTTTATCGGTTGTTTTTGAGATCTTTTAGCCTGTTTCACTTTGTCAGACAGGTTCTATTTAGGTGATTTGTTGATTCAGCAGGTCTGGCGGTAATCAGGCCTGGGCAAGTGAAACTGAACCCAGGTTTCAAAAAAATGTCATTAATTACGGTTAATTCATGGTTTAGCAAGGGAAGGCATATCAGGGTATCTTTATCTGATATTAAAATGTATCTGTCTTTTCTGTCCTTCCTTCCTTCTACCAATACCTCAACACTATGTGTATATTCAGACCGGCACTGAGAATCTGTCACAAATGGTGCCCAGAAGAGTTAATAATAAACCAAAAGGCAAACCGGGAAGGAGAATTCAGTGAACACCGTGACTATTACAATGTGAACCCAGGAGACCCAGGTGGAATAAAAGACTTTCAGGTCACAGAAGAGGAGAGCAAAGAAGATGCTAACATTCACAGGGTAAGACTTACCTGTAACACCAAAGCACTAATAATTTACAGTCACTTGAGTTTGTGTATATAAGGACAGGACCTTGAACACAATTTGTTCAGAAAGAAAAGTTCCCATTGTTGTTGTAAAAGCTTAAAACCACATCTCTTGGTGCTTTTCAGCATTTTTAAAGTGGTCGACTAGCATGAATACAGTTTAGTATTTGATAGTGTTATGTCATAGCTTGTCACATTACAATTTGAAACATATTATGTTGCAATGCATGAGACTGCATTATTTAAACTTATATTGTATAGGATGTACTGTAGACTATAATCACATCTATGGACTAAGTTCACAAACTTAGCATTGGCTAAAAGTTTTAGCATTTAGCCAACAGAGAAGCTGGATCTGATTACTTTGCAGTAATCGCTGTAAATGCTGAAATGCTTTTCCAGGAGACTTTGTAACTTATACAAGGTCATTTTTAAATGGCAGCCAAAACGTGGTTTTTTTGTGAAGAAATATAGAAACGATGTTGTTATAATTAAATATGATAGCAGGCACACAGTGCACTAGCACATTTTATGGTCTTGTTATTGAGCACAAAGGTTGATCCCAGAGGAGAAACACTTGAGCTACTTCTCACCAAACATCACCTCACAAGTTTTCTTCACTTCCCAGAATTACCAGATGATAATTTCCTGTCATGACTGCTCATCTCTAAAATGTTACCAGCGCAGTTGCCCCTAAACACACACACACGTTCAAACGTGCACAGCCAACAATATGTGTCTGGTGTGTATGACTCATGGTGTGCCATTGCAGGTCTGTTTCCCTCGGCCTGTTTCCCTTTATGAGAACTGCTCCATCACAGATGAGACTCCAGCTCCACCTGCAGGTGAAAATCAACTGCGTTATCCGAGTCCAGTTTCGAGTTTGTCCATATAATGCATCTGTCCCTCAAGTACAATTATGACTTCTATGCCTCTATGATTCAGAGGAAACTGTACTTTACTTTAACTTGGTTATTAAAAATCAAATAAAGTGAGCAGTGCTTCAATTGGGGTTTAAAGCTGTTGCTTTTCAACTGTTGTTTTCTTCCTCTATCTAATCTCCATCAGATTTAGAGCAGTCTGAGATCAATACTGAACAACGCTCTCTGCTCACTGAGACGCGGGTCCAGAAGCTGATCCAGGAAGAAGGATGGTTCCACGGCAGGTTGGTAATCAATATCTGTTTGACTATGAGTGATGCGTCAAAATGCTGCTAATTCCAAGGTCATTCTCTCCCGTGGAATTTTGTTTGTTTCATCACAGGTTGGGAAGAGAGCAGGCGGAGTCGCTTCTCACCTGTAGCGGAGATTTCCTGGTCAGAGAGAGCAGCTCTGCCGCTGGTCAGTATGTACTCAGCGGTATGGAGGGAGCTACTGTGCGACACCTACTGCTGGTTGATCCACATGGACAGGTACAGCTCTGCTGGTGGATTTCAAATATCGTTTAAAGAAGAGAAAGAAAGCAACTTTTAAGCATATTTTCCATTTATTGACCAGGTGCGGACCCGTGATCAGGTGTTTCTGAGCGTTGGCCACCTGGTGCGATTCCACATGGAGAATCAGATGCCCATTGTTGCTGGAAGCAGCGAGCTGTGCCTGAAACAGCCGATCCTGCAAACACACAAACATTCACAGACTGCCAGATGCATGGTCTTGAATTAGCAGTGGTTTTTGAGATGAAACACAGAGAGGCCTAGCAACAACAAAAAGAAGAAGAAGAACTTTTAAACCTTTAAACACTTTCAGCTGCCTCAAGAGAAGAGCACCCCTGGACATAATTTCCAGTGAGCTGTGATCATTTTTCCAAACTGTTGGGACAATTTTGCATTATTTGCCCATTATATTATTTACTGTGTGTTTTGTTTTTTGTTTGAGTAAACTCTCAAGTCACTGCTTGTGCCTGTATTGAGAACAGCCTTTGGCCTGCAGAACATCCTGTCTCGCTCCCAGGCAGTTTGCTATTATTTACTCAGTGTCTCAACACAGTCTCTGGTGTTGGCAGGAAATAACCAGAATGTTGGCAGGCTTTCCAAATCCTTTTCTATATACTATATTTGTCTCGTGCTCATTAGTTTTGATTTTCTTTTGTTTTCGTTCCCACTTTCCATGCTTAACTTGAGAAAAATAACTTTTCATCCCACTTGTTTGTTGCATACTGAATATGAAACTGCAGTGGTCTTTGTATCTAGAAGCCCCATTTAGGTCCACATTACATGTGGTTAAACACATCTTTGGGTCTTTTACACAAGTGATTAAATCGGATTTTGTTGGTGATTTATTTGACGTTAAACCTCTAACCAGAATAACAGAACTTTGTTTTGAAATCGTGTTGCAGTCCATCCAAGAGTTCCAGTCAATTCACGCCACAACAAAAAGATATCAAACTAATGGAATTAGCTTCGAGTGACTAGGGATTGTACCACAAAATAAACAGTTCCTCACAACATTGCCCACATTATTGTTCAATTTAGAAAAGCTAAAAGCATTCAGATGTCATTGTATTCACGATAACATTTAACTGAATAACTTGGTTGTATTGAAATTTTCTTTTTTTTCCCCATTTACTACAAAAACCTTAGATACCCTGCATAATTATGAGTTGTTATACACATACAGTCACCAACCCCTTCGTCATGCATGTAGACATTCCCAGGATGACGATGACGTTTAAATTGAGGATCAGAATGGGAAAGAAAGATGATTTAAGTAACTTTGAATGTGGTGTGGTTATTTTTGTCAGATGGGCTGATCTTATTATTTCAGAATAATACGACCAGCTGACTCACCGAGATTCTAGTGGATTGGGAGATTCACATTGTGGATATGCAGCTGACAAATCGTCACATCCACATGTACATATAGTGATTTTGAATCATATTGGCATGCCATCCTATCAGGTCAATATGGATCAAACTCCCTGAGGAATCTTTCCAGCACCTTGTTGAATCGGTTCCATGAAGAATTAAAGCAGTTCTGAAGGTAAAAGAAGAAGAAGAAAAGTTGATGTTATGGATGATTCATCTTCTGTACTTCATGGGCTGAGCTCACATGGTGAAGCTTGAAAGCAAGAGCCAATAAAATGTATTATTATTATTTCGTAAACTCCATGTTTAGGATCAGCATGGTAATTGCAACTTTGTGCAACAATTTTAAAGATTCTGGCTGTTTTATTGAACATGATTAGGTTTGGCCTTGGGAGTTTTACTCTGTTTCATTAGTTTACTAAATTTAAACACTACCAGCTTTTTGATTGTGATAGATAAAAAAGAAACATGGAGAAAAAAAATTCCCTTGCATTTCAAATAAGTGGCCTCAAATGATTTGGACTAAAGTGGACAGAATTGAGCCCAACTTTAAAGAAAACCCCAGAACATCAGATCCTAGTCAAAAGGTGTGAATATCAAACCATTAATCGCATTATCAAAAACACTGTAGCGTATTTATTTAACACATTATTACATATTCAGAGAAGAGCTTTGAAGGCCTTTCTAGAAGCCTGGAGAACTATTCCTGAAGACTGGTTAAAGAAACGACAAAACGGCTGTCTAAGTTTTTACCTTATGTACTATATTTCCATGTATAGTTGCAGATCTTTCAATAAATCCATTAACTTACTTTCCACTTGGAAAATATAAAGAAATCAACATTTTTACACAATGTGTGTTTCTTAAAAGTCATTATGATTTTTCATTTTATTTAAAATTTTGCATATAATATCTAATTATTTCTTCTTTACTGAAAGAAAACAAAAGGATGTTTCACTGCATCCATGTTTCACTGGATATTTCACACCACAAGGTGGCGCTATCAGTCTTTACAAGAGCTCTTCATCCTATACTATGCCAGCACATTTTCCCCTGATTGGTCAAATAGATCTGGATAGTTTTCTAAAACTGTATCTCCATTTAATCTTATATGCAATATAAAGCAAATTCACAAGAGCTAAATACAAAGAGTGAAACCTTTTTGCATTTCAGTGTCTGTTTTAATGATATTCACACAGATGTGTCTGAAAAATCAGTGAAAATAGCTGGTAATAAACAGCCTATAACAACAACTGCAGCGCTGCTCCCTCAGATTTCAGCACCCTGTCACTTGTAGATTTCGGTGTAGTAAAAAGAAAATGACTGTATGCTCAAAGTATGCAGTGGACTGTTTGGGGCTGTGCTGCCCTCTCAGAGAGACTTGGAGGGTCTCTCCCACACTAATCACCTTCAGCACTGTTTGCCAGGCTGAGACTGAGGAACAACTGGCGGTTGATGGGTAAATAAACTGCTCTGCCAATAACCGAGAGAAAAGCGACAAACACTGATAGGATATCTAAAGAACAGCAACACTCGAAGCCTTTTGTTCGGTAACTCTTTTGGATGTTATCACAGAACCTACATGCCATTTAACTTCCCACAATTCTTGGTAAAGAACAGGAAATGAACACACTTGAAATATTGTCCCCGTGTTTTCCTGAACACTTTATGCAGAAGGTAAATGTAATAATGATATCTGCGTCATTTGATACAGTCAGTAAACAGGCAGGGACTGAATGCATCTCTGTCCAAACAAACAAAAAAAAAAAATCAGATATCATCTTTTAATATGAATGCTGTCACAAGGATGAAATTAAATAATTTTACAACCAAGAAATGCGGTTTTCCTGCTTCGCTCATGCCCATGTGGATTCTCTCTGAGTCACACGGACCTCACCCAGAACAACTCACCAAAAACAACAATGACCTAGTGTGTGATGCCATTCTTTCAGACTTGTGAGGCCTGGTGAGGGTCACATGTTGTCAAACTTGCGAGGTCACCATTTGACCTCTGGCCCCTAGCTTGCAAAGCTGCGGAGTGTAACTGTACAAGACAGTCAATTTATCAGACTGGTGTTGATAATTTGAACAAAGGAAATGTTTGTCTATAGATAACCCTCTACTCTTGGACTCTTGAGCAGGATAAAAGCATATTTTTACTCTGGTATAAAAAGAAATTTGGCACTTTCAGTGAAAGGCAGTAATTTTAAGTGACTTCAAAGACACCGATGATATTTCAGTTAGAAAAAAAGAAGGTTGGACATTCAACATTTGAATAGATATATGATCAGGAGGTTTTAAATGGTAATACTGAGACATTTTTGGTCCCAGCCTTCCAAACATCCGTTCGCTTCAGGTTCGTGGGAGCCAATCCCAGCTGTCTTAGGGCGAGAGGCAGGGTACACCATGGACAGGTCGCCAGTCTGTCACAGGGCCAACACAAAGAGAAAGACAATTATTCGGACTCACATTCACACCTATGGGCAATTTAGAGTTTCCACTTAACCTAACCCCACTAACTGCATTGTCTTTGGACTGTGGGAGGAAGCTGGAGTACCCATGCAAACACGGGGAGAACATGCAAACTCCACACAGAAAGACCCTGGTGGACCTAATTCCTGGTGGAAACCACTTAATACATAATGGCCACTGTGGATGACTAGACAACAACAAAAATCTTAAAAGTGACCGTTAAGACAAAGAATATAATGTCACAAAATGGATAAGTAACCAATTATCACTTGCTCTGACCAAAAAAGTTATTAAACTAATCCAGGAAACCATCGGTTTAATAATTAATAATAAAAAAGTCAGGGTTGTGGTCCACCGCATAACTTTTACAGCCCTCGAACCCAATAATTAAAATAATTGAATAATGTCCAGTACGTTTCACAAAATCTCCACTGTGTCAAGCTGTAATTCATTATTCAATCATCTGATTAAGAACATGACCCCCAGTAATAGATGCAGACACCCTTGGACATGAGATCTCCCTCCACCTCGCAACATGAGCCCATGAGGCCTTGAGTTTTCGCTTGCAGAAAGATTTACTGTTAGAGTAATTTAAATATTCAGCTCGACCAACAAAAGGAACTTTACCTTAAATGGTGTAAGCACATGTTGAGCTTTCCTTTGTTAGTGCATATGTGTGTGAGTGTGTTCTTTGAACCAATATCGAGACGTTTCCTCAGAAAAAGGAAATGATAAACTTTTTGTAAAAAAATCTTCAAGTTCTGTGGATTTAGTTCAGATCCAGAGCATTAATATAAAAGCCTGAACTTGAAGTCCTTTTGCAGAATAAACCTGAGTGCTGATGAGCCTGAGGGCATTAACTTTGCACACACACACATACACACATACAGATTGCTCAAATGACAAAGCATTCCCAGACCCTGAAGCGCCTTAATGGAACAATTAAAGTCATAAAAAGCGCCCAGAATACGAGAGCATGAAATTGTTCCTCGTTTCAATGTTATCAGAGTCACACAGAGTTCAGATCTGGAAGGAAGCAAAGCAAGACTTGGCCCACTGACTGGGCCATGTTGCAGCACTTATTGCCATGCCAAAATCTACATGTATGTTCCCCCAGAGGCAGCCCAGAGGTGGAGACACGTGAGTCATGTGAGATTTGCAAACAAAATGCACAAAAAAATATAGAGACCGACGCCTTTGTGCCTGTTTCTATTTCCTGTTTCCACAAGTCAGGGACCAGTGAGGGTGTGCTGTGAAAGAAAGAGAGAGCGAGCCACGAGTCTCTGTTAAATGAGTATACAGTGAGTTGCTGTTGGCTCGGGTCTGTGTAGAATAGATGAGTGTGTGCGTAACCCCCACAGCGACTGCCTCGCTCCTCAGCAGCCCTCAATCTGAGATTTTACCTCCCTGTGCTCACAGGCTCTTTACCCTGGCTTAGCATGGCAGCTTGGCAGGCCTTACTGAGTGGAATCGCACACATATGCACACACACATGCACACATGCGCAACACACTTTGTCCTCGAGCACAAAATGCCCTGGAGTTTCTTAACCTCTTTCAAATCTTCATCTTTCCACTCTCTCTTTATCATTGCCCCACTGGAAACTAGGTCAATGTCAGTTCATGTCATTAGCTTCTGCTCCAACTGTGCATGTGTGTGTGTGCGCTCTAACTGTGCATGTGTAGATGGACTTACAAGGGTGTGCATGATCATGTTCAGTTAGCAGCCATGCTTATCTGCCACTTGGCTAAAGAACTTCCTTGAAAATGTTTGTTTTCATGATCTGTGCCGGTGCATTGGAAATGAGTCTGTGCGCATGCGTGTGTGTCTCTGTGTGAGTGAGTGTGTGTGTGTGACACGGTGATGATGAGGGGGTGGGGGATTCCAGGATTTTTGCACGAGGCAGCAGACAGATGTGGGAGACTTGAATCAAAACTGTTTTGTTGGCCAACTTCAAAAGGCGACTTCTCCAGTGTTGGTCTCTTTTTGCTTTCCATTCCTCTGTCATTCGCTCATGCTTTGGCCAGCAGCTCACGCTTCTCCCCTGTCTTTCAAGCAGAGGCTTGGAATTGAGCAAACAGCAGGACGGATGTTTCAGTAAATCTTTATCATAACTTTCTGTCTTTGCTCCGGAGGACCTGTGGTCTCTATAGGACCTCAAAAGACATAATTAATAGTACACCCTAATTCACGTCTTTTTCCCCACTTTTTAAGAGAACTCCTGCTAAAGATTTTGAACAGAGGTCTCAAAGTTTCAGGGGAACCTTCTCGTAAAAGTTTACTACAGTATATAAACTGAAATCAGTCTTTCATCCATTTGTGACTGGTGCTGACTTTATTCATGTAATTTACAGTACAATTCACAAATCTCCCAAAAGTCTGGATTAGGATATGTTCTTGCAGTTTTATTGTTTGTAATTGCATTAGGAGGCTCAGCTGCAAATCAGCTGCTCTCAATGTTTAGTCCGCATCAGCTGATAGCTAAGCAGATACTCTTCTAGACATCCAGTGAGTAAACCTCACATGGAACATTATCTTGCATTACATATGCAAGCAGCTTTGTAACCCACCTCCACTCCAGCTCCTTGTTTTCAGGTTGTGCCCAACTTAATCATCAATTTGACAATCCCATCAGGCTCAGTCATTGTGTTTGTTAATCCAATGTTTTAAATGCATAGTACTTAAATGAAGCCTCCTGCAGTTGGTAGCATAGTGATAAATTATTACAATTTTTTTTTTCACAGTAGTGAGATTTATGCTTGGAAACAAGGAAACAAGGCCACAACAAGGTAAAAAAGCCTTGAAGCCACAGCTCTTTGTTTTCTCTTCTGTTACTGCTCTTTCTTCATCAGCAGTAACAATCCCCTTCTCAGGCATCCTCCTCACCTCCTCTCTGTTCTTCCTTTTGCAAACAAAGAATGCATTCATACTTGATGTCCTAAAATAAAGTTATAACATTAAAACTGGAGTAAAGTGTATTTGTCTGTCTTTTTGCACGGGGTGTGTTTATGGTTCTCTCTGCAAGTGTGTGTCTCTTACAGATGGCAGTGAACCACCAGCGGGAAACAGGGAATGTTTTCCATCCCTAAGATGGTCAGATTCTTGTGGGGGGACACTGACTCTGCATAAATCGCACGTGGAGGGAAGATAGGCAAACTAGAACAGCTTGCATTGCTACTATTGAGTGTACCCCGCAGACCCTGAATAAATCTCTGAGTATTCAGCATGTGAACACCTGGCATCACAAACTACAACCTAAAAAATAAATGTATGCAAATACAAATGCCAAAAGGTAATTATTTAATGTTGAGTAGCTTTGTAAACTCGCTTTATTTAATACGGCTCTTCAGCATTTTGAGAAAACATTGCATTGCAGCCAAAAGAATAGTTTAGATGAGGATATTTTTAAAGCCAATAAAACTAGTGCCTCTGCAGCTAAGGTTATATCTGTGCTTTGTCTACAGCATTTATGGCCATTGTAAGAGCTGTGAGTGGAAGGCTTGGATACTGCTGTTGTCCTAAAAGTAAGGACAAAGGAAAAATTCGCGCTTTGGGGTTTGTCATTTGAAATTCATTGAAAGGTGATGCAAACTTGAAACAATATGGCAGTCAACAAAAGCTTGAGCCAGAATTGTACTAGGGACCTTGCAGTCATCAGGAAACTGTTCCTCGTAAGCACACTTTCATCAAGGATTTGAAACAAATATTTTACATTTGTATCTATCACTCTATCAAACCTGTTGCCTCTGATTTTCATTCTAGTTCTTGTCTAATTTATCCCTGTTTACTTCTTCTTATGAGGCTTCAGTGAACGGTTATTGGATCAAATGAAATTTCAGGTTTCTCATTCAGGTCCTGTGTCAAGTCTTTGGCTGATTTATTCTTATTTCTTAAGGAGAGCATTGCCAGATACTGTTCATTGGGTGTGCCACTTCTTTTGTCTTCCACTTGTCCAGTTTCCTCAACTTTTTTAAGAACACACTGCACACCATGCTGAGATTTGCCAAGTTACTGCCAAGCTTCTAGCTCTTTGGGAATCACCATTTTGGTGCAAAAATACAATTTCATGCCTATTGTATGATTGCGTTATCTTTGGCAATTTTCATAGGCTCATCTAAAGAAATGGGATTTGGATTCAGTTTGGAACCAAAAAAAGTCTGCCAAATGTAAAGAAATCAGATTTTGCACACTCCTGTATTTAGCTTTTACTTTTGTATTTACTCATATGTCTGTTTAATCAATTTTCAGCTCCTCACTTTTAAGTTGCCAAGCAATCAGTGAAGCCTCCAGGAAACCATTGACCTGGGTCAATGAAAAGTCAAGCACACACACCCAATAAAAACAACTTGTCCTTTCCCCCCTAATTTAGCAAGAGTATGGATTAAACAACAGACATTTCCTGTATACTGTGTTACTTAGTGATATGAAGAGATGATGACGGCTAATTTAGTTACTTAGGACAGCACAAAGAAAGAATTCCTTTTTATTCACCAAAGAGATGTTAAGGTGTTTCTCTCAGCTAACTCTGTATTGGTACAAAGCACTTTTTCAGTTGCCATTTTGACAAGTAATAGTGGAAAAACACAGGTGTTACTAATCACCTTAATTAAGGGTCTGTTGTGTTTAGGGACAGAACATTGATTAAGGTGATTAGTAACACCTGTGTTTCCACTTTACTACAAACCCAAATGGGTGCAGTGAAACAGGTCTATGCGGTGCATGCTTGCGTGAAACTTTCTTGATTGGGGTTTAACGGTTCCATTAATACAAGTTCTTTTATATTGATTACACTAGGGTAGCGGGCTTTTCTGATGTAACGTCCTCTTTTCTCAATCAAGGGTCACACAACTGAGTATTGCTGAAAAACATTTGGTTTACGTAAACCAGCTATTAAAACTCAGCTCCCAGGACTCTTAGGGATGACTCATGCTGTCATCCCCGCATTTCTCCTCTCCTCCTACACATGGGCCTTTTTCCTTGAAAGAGGCATCCTCACCGTGAAATAGACCAACTACAACATTTCATGAGCCCAGAAATTCAATTTTTCTTCTTCCGTGGAAACAAAATTTAAGGGAAATGAGTTCACGCAGTGCCTAGGTACACATAATGAAAATGATCCATTTGGAGACGAGAAGGGATTCCTCTGAGTTATTTTGTGGTTATGTTTGAGTTTGTGCAGCACCAGTGTGCAGTCTGTAGTGTGCTATGTGGCAGTGAAGGGGACGATTTGTGATGACAAAGTGACTGAGCCCAAACATCTGAATTGCACCAGTACATTATCCTCATAGAAAATACAAATACAGAGCACCGGGCAGCCAAACTCACGTGTTACATGCATACACACCCATGCAGAAAGAAAGAGTGGGGTGTGTGTGAGTGTGTGTTGGGGTGAGGGGGGGGGGGTTCGTTTCTGCTGCAGCTCATTTTCTTGAAATATTTCATATGAATATTGGCAGCAGTTGTGCTGCAGAAGACAAAAGGAAATGAACCGTGCGTGCCGGAGCCAAAGACAACATACAGTGTGAGAAAGTCTTGCTGCAGTTGCTGCTCACAGCACAGTGAGAAGCGATCTCAATCTAAGCTATTAAAAACTGCCAGGGGATATGTGAAACACAAGGGCGGGGAGATGAGCTGGTGAAATGATATTTGGGTTGTTGCAGGAGATCGGCTCGCGTCCCATACAGCAAAACAAGTGAAATATAAAACGCAGGTTGTGTTATTACTAAATGACAGTTAGTTGGTATTCTGAGGGGGAGGGAAGAATTGAGGGGTTGTGAAGAAACAATAAGGCAGAACTTCTACTTCTACAGTGTTTATCTAATCTCTGTTTCAGTCTTACTATTTCAGGCTTTTTTTGGTTCAGCCATTTCAGGACAGAGGAGTAAACATTCCCTAAAATGAAACCCACGCTCAGTTTCTAAAAGTCAGGAGATTAGCTGAGAGACTGAAAGAAGGATGGGGTGATACACAGAGGTGGGTGGTGGAGAGGAAGAAAGTAGGGTGGGGTGAGGAGGTGGTGTCTTACTGTAAATGACACCCACTCTGTGTTGAGGAAGAGCAGAGGGTGACCCTGTGATGGGAACCATGACACGAAGAAACAATCCTGCCGTAGACTCTGACATCAGTCTGTGAGTCTGGGAATACAGCATGAGCCCATCTATTCATGCGTGCTCGTCCTATACACATGTCTGCATTGTTATATTCAAATTACTTTCTTAGCATCAAAGGGGGAAATCCAGGAGTTTTAAACATGCTGGTCAGAGCAAAAGTCTGGGGAATGTTACTCATCTGGTGAACACATTTTTAGATTATCTTGAGTAACTCAGAATGCATTTACTGAAGTGGTATGACTTGAATAAGCTTAATTTGTCCATGAGAGAAAAGTCTAGGAAGCCAAAGTAAGCCTGTACTCTGAAAGTACAGTTTTACTAGGATGCACTATGAGGTCTTTAAGATATGAAGGTGGCTGATAATTCAAGACTTTTTATATGAGAAGGATTAAATTATTCATTTCTCCAGAAGGCAATGTAGAGAAGTTAATATGGGATGTATATCTGTTATCTCTATTCCACGTTAGCACTCTTTTTCTTTTGTATCCAATTAGGTTTTTTTGAGCCTGATAGTAATGAACTGCAACAGTCCAGCCTCAAAGTAACAAAAGCATGATATAATATTTCACCATCAATCTGAAATGTCATGTTGCCAGTTTTAGCAATGTTGCAAATATAAAAAAGACAGCCGGGCATGTGAGTAAACTTTAAAGGATATATAGTGATAAAAAATTATCAAAGAGTTCCACATGGTAGCAATGGAAACCAAGGCAATATTTGATTAAAACCATGTTTCTGAAACTTTTAGAACCAAAAACAAGAACTTCAGTTTCATTTTCGGACTAGAAAAGTACAGATTATCCAGGTCTTTCTGTCTAAGAGTTTAACCAAGTAATCTGTAATACACATACCTGAGTATAGCAGTGGAAATTTATGCATTGGCCGTGCAATGGTTACCTCTCCAGGGTGAACCCCGCCTCTCGTGTCAAGAATCGCTGTTTTGCAGGTAGGAGTTGGACCCAAAATGACCGTACAAACAAAAAACAGGAGCACAAAGAGTCCAAAAACAAAACGTGCACAAAACACACTGGCGCACAGGGAGCAGTTCATGAATGATTCAGGGGGCCGACCCGGAGGACGGCAACACAGGAGTCCAAAACAGTTCAGTTTGGGAGTCCAGCCGCGCCAAAGGCAGCGGCGGCGACGCAGTCGAAGGAGATCCAGAGACTGGCCACGCGGAAGGCAGCAGCGGCAACAGAGCAGGTCCGGAGGTTGCCCATGACGGTTATGACGCCCAGCCAGTGGCCTGGAAAGCTGCCGGCGATGTTGAGGCGCTGGATGTAGCTTGGACAGTGGCGTAGCAACCGCAGGACCAGGCGAAGCAGGCGATGGCATGGAAGCCAGAGGCCGAGGTGCTGCAGGCTGGATAGATCCCTCGGACCCTCCAGCGGAGACAGGGGGCTGAAGCGGTCCATCGGACCTTCCAGCGGAAAAAACTGACCAGCTACAGGGGGACCGACCAGCTACGGGGGGACTGAACTAGAGGGAGACCGAGCTGCTACGGGGGACTGAACTAGTGGCAGCGTAGGAGACCGAGCTCGGAACTGAACAGGCAAATGAGCGACCGACTGAACAGGTAATTGAGCTATGGATTGCACAAGTGGCCAAACTAAAGGTTGAGCTGAACACTGATTAGCAGACTGGGCTAATGGCAACATAGGAGGCTGAATAGCAGGCTGAGTTAATGGCTGATGTTAAAATGGAGCTAGTGGCGGAGTAGATGACTGAGCTAGCGGGAAACACTGGAGACTGAGGCAGTGGCGGAGAAGATGACTGAGCTTCAGGCTGGGCAGTTGACTCAAAAAACACGGCCTCGGAATAAACAGTCCCTAAGTCAGAAAACTCTTGATTATTGTCTCTTTCACTCATCACAGCCAGCAACTCTTCTGACTTCTGGCTGTGGCGATGGGCGGCGGCGCTGCTTCTTTTTTGATGACAGCACCGATGGGGCGGGCAGCTCCACATCCGGCGAGTCGGGCAGGTGAGCAGTAGTAGCTAGGGGATGAAGGTGGAGCTCGTTTAGGTTAAAATCCTGTGCGAGTGGGTGGAGCGTACCTAGTAGCCAAGGAAGACCGGAAATTAACCGCTGTAGCCTTGTTTCCACAGCGTGATGAAACTCCCTCCCCTTATGTTCAAGCCACAGTTGAAGGAGTAGATAATGTCCTGGCGAAGATCTCCTGACGGGTTGAGTGCCACTGGGTCCATGTCCGGTCGTGTCGTTCTGTCAAGAATCGCTGTGTGGCAGGCAGGAGTTGGACCCAAAATGCAAGCTCTCAGACACGAGGGATGAACTCAAAATACAGCTTTATTTGCTGACTCAAGGAAAAGATACAAAACGAAACTGGGAAAATATAAACTAAACTTCACAGAGATGCACACAAGGGAACACACAGCATGAGGGACAACACGACACTGACACAAAGAAACACAGGGCTTAAATACACCGGGGAATAACGAGGAAATGAGACACAGAAGGAGAGCACAGCTGGGGGAAATCAGAACTGACGAGACAAGGAAGCAAAGCAGGATACACTCACATGAGACACAGACCTTCAAAGTAAAACAGGAAGTATAACACTGGGATGCAGACTAGACACGGTGGAGACAGAGCAACTAAGAACACAGAGACATAAACCATAAGGCATAGAACTCTAAGAACCAAAAGGCTAAAGATGATAAATAATACACAGAGGGAAATACTAGGCACTAGAAACTAGACTCAATGAAGTAACTAAAGACCAACAATGAGAACATAATTCACAATACAAAGTGACAAAAAACACAGAAAACTCAAAACACTCAGTCAAAAACCCAGGACCCTGACATCTCGCCCTATGATAGCTGGGATAGGCCCCAGCATCCCCACAGTTGTTTGAATGCGATGGAGTATTGTTGCCTCACAGCAAGAAGGCATATTGAATTTCTTGAATTTCAAAATGTGAAACAACCACTTTGCGCGCAATACTTGAGTGAAGGTAGGCCTACTTTTACTCACCACAACTGACAGATGGCTGCAGCAGAAGCCTGGTGATGGCTAATGCCAAGAGTTTTTTGGTGTTGAAGCCAGTGAGCTGCCTCTGACTCCCTTTAACTCACCCACAAACCACTTGGAATCAAATACTTAGAATTCAAAATCTAGTACTCAGAATTTCACCCTCATCTCAGCTTCTATCCAGGTCACACTTCTCTTGCCGAGGGTAATCACAGTTAGGTTCAGCAAGAGAGTTAAGGGTCCAAGATAACCAGGGAGAGGCCGTTTTACTGTAAACCACTCCAGCCCCGTTTGCCAGTAACCAGTCTGTTATCTTGGTGCAATATGAAGTTCAGCTTTAGATGTCGTTCACTTTTACCAAGCATACTCAACAGTACTTCCAGTATTATTCCTATTATAATGGAGCACATAAATGTGGGTCCAAATAATATTTAAGTGCAAAGATAATGTTTGAGAACAGAAAAGCTCACATGGATATTTTTTTTTCAGAGAACTCAGGGAAAACAGCAGAGAGGAGAAATGTTGAGTGAAAAGTTGGGGGAATGGTATGGGTGATCCAGTTATTTATGTTTGAATACCATTAAAATAAGCCTGCCTAAAACTTCAATACCTTCTGTTACTACCTTTGTAAGAAGTGGCTCATGACGGCATGACTACATGATAGAAGAGACTGATTTAAAGCTTAAAAGATGATTGCCCACAAATATGTGTAATGACTGAAGGGAAAAACTTTTTGCTTCAGTAATACATTGTTAAATGTACAGTTTCAAACGTTTTTATAAAAGTTGAACATAGCCAACAAAACATCATCCATTAGTTCTTTTTTATTTGCTAAGGTGTCAACTCACACCAGCAACCTGCAGGCTGTATGAATGCATAAACACAGATACCTGCTAATTAGTGCTAAATACCACACAAATAAAATGCTATAAACACTGACAAGGAGCAGGGTGCAAATCAGCTACTTTTGGAGCCAGCCTCAAGTGGCCACTCAAGGAACTGTAATTTTTGGCATCTCATAGTTTGTTTTTGGTTTGGTTTTCACATAAATCCCTAATTAACTTTGTATATCATTTGTATATTTTATCTACCCATACTTTCTCCACAGTAAAACATAGAAACATATGTTCAAACTGAGAAAATGTAAATGTTAAAGGTAGAGATGGACCGATCCGATATTACATATCGGTATCGGTCCGATATTGACCTAAATTACTGGATCGGATATCGGAGAGAAATAAAAAATGTAATCCGATCCATTAAATATCACGAAAGCACCTCACAAAACTTGTGACACGCTGTAACTCGCCTCATAACCTTAGCAGTAGGAGCAGTATGCATCATGTGATAGAGCAGCTGTGCCAGACCTGTCCACGGTCTGGTTGAGCATTTGGAGCTTCGCTACCAACCAGGCATTTCATCTCCGACAAAGTGATCCCAGACAGAAGTAAAGCAAGTGTGTAAGTCCATCTCTGAATGTTTGTAAAGCGACTGCCTCTCTCTCTCCCCCTCTCCTGCTGCTACTTCAATCATGAAACTGCTTAATGATCAGCTGATCGGCTTTTCTGTCGCCAGTCCGTCTCTCTTGTTTGTTTTTGGCCCACTTTGCACCAGAAAGAGGAAACCAGCGCCTGAGCAACAGCAGCACGTTTAAGCTTGATAAGCTGTTGTTAGAATTTATTTAATATTAGTTTTTACACCAGGATCTTTTTCTACGTAGCTGACGCTGGTAACTGTGCAGGGGCGGATCTAGCAAAGTTTAGCCAGGGGGGCGGATAGGGCATGAACAGGGAAAAGGGGGCACAAAGACATACTTTTCTTTCTTATTCTCATTTAAAATGTCTAGCTTTTATTAAATAAATATCTGACACCCAAAATTTTAATTTGATGTAAAAATGAATGGAAGTCCATTACTGTATATAGTAACTATTAAGTCTAATATACTTTTTCCTTTGGGAAGGCACCATCTGTGCAGTCTGCAGTTCTGTTAGAGAAAGATGTTGAATCTATTTAATTATTCTTGAAAAATAATTTATTTCTGTGCATTTTTTCCCACACTGCATCAAATTAAGGTTGATTACATTGATTAAGCATCATGAGGTGGAGCGTGAGGGGTGATTCCCTATTTTTTATTTTTGTTGTTGCTGGGAGTTGGAACCCTATTAGCTAGGTTGCTTAATATTTACGCTAAGTACTCTTTCAAATACCAGAATAGGGAGGATGGTGCAGGTTTAAGTTTATTAGATTGATCAGTATTTGTACTGTTGCACCCAATGTGACCCAGTGTCCTATATTGAGATTCACAGCCAGCTAAACTCTCTCTTGCATCACTTCCTCCAAGGCACGTGTTGTATTTGGACAGGATTTAATGCAAAAAAGTGTGAAACTGAAATGATACAGAATACAGAAATGTCACATAAACATTAGCTTGGGTTGAACTTAAGTGGACATATAAAACACATCAAATGTTTCCAAATCGCTTCAATAATGTCATATACCCTGTCTGAAAGGTAAACACAACTAAGAAACTTACTCATATTGCCACTCAAAGAGATTTAACGGAGTGGGTGGCTTTGGATCGGAAGAAACACACCATGTCTTGCTTCACTCATGAGCAAACACTTCCTATCACACTTCTTTTAGTGACTAATTGGCTCAACATAGCAAACTGTGCAAACCTGCGCCCCCTATAGGCCTGGAGAAATAACATACAAACAGTTCCAGTACAGTATTGCTGAACTATGAAATATTTTTTTTACATACAGGTATAACAGAATAGCTTTAGTGTTGTTGTTTTTTAAACTTGAGTATGAACTTATACAAAATGCAGCAAGATATTAAAAAAACAGTTTTGTTGATTAAAAAACACTATATCGGATTCATATCGGTATCGGCAGATATCCAAATTTATGATATTGGTATCGGTATCGGACATAAAAAAGTGGTATCGTGCCTGTGGTGTATTCATAATTGTCTCTGGTACATTTGTTGTATGGGCAGTATGTGTTCACTGTTTGATTGTGTAATTACGTGTTACGCACTGGCAATGCATGCCGGTAGATGGTAATACAGGAAGTAAAATGAGATGGTCTTACCGCACACAGTGGTCCCGCGTACTTATTCAGATTCAGAGTAAGAATCACACATGGTGTCAGAAGTGCTGTGTGACTTGTAAGACTCCATACATCTGCCGAGTGTGAGGAGAAGGGGAAGGTGGAAACAAAATGCCGAATGACGACGTAGACGATCGTCCGAGGGCAGGAGTTAGCACCGCGGCTAGCACTCCCAGCGCTACGTTTAGCATCCAACCACCGGAGCCCTTTGATTTTTCCAAACCACACGAATGGACAAGATGGGTCCGTCGCTTCGAGAGATTCCGTCAGGCAAGTAATCTGTCTGCGAGCTCGGAGGAAAATCAAGTGAACACTCTCATATATTGTATGGGAGACGAAGCGGATGACGTCCTGAGAGGACTAAAGTTAAGTGATGTAGACCAACGGGACTATGCTAAAGTGAGAGATAGCTTCCACAACTTTTTCATTGTCAGGAAAAATGTTGTTTATGAGCACGCACGTTTTAATATGCGCAAACAAGAGCCGAATGAGACTGTTGATGCATTCGTGACTGCCTTGCATGCATTAGCAGAGCACTGTAACTACGGACCGCTCCACGATGAGCTGATAAGAGACAGAATAGTAGTGGGCTTGGCCGACACGAGGCTGTCTGAGCGCATGCAGATGGAAAAAGACTTGGACTTGGTATAAATCTATAAATATGGCCAGGCAGTCAGAAGAAATCAAAAAGCAACAGTCAGCTTTGAGAAGTGAAACAAATGTAATGCATGTAAATGCGAAAACAGTTGACAGAGTGATACAAAAGCACGACAAAACAAAGTTCAACATGTTCAAAAATAAAACTGTCAAAACACAACAGCAATATAGCAAGAGACAAAGTAACAAATGCTACAAGTGCGGAGGCTCTCCACATCCGAAACCTGAGTGCCCAGCAAATGATGCAAAATGTCATTTATGTGGAAAAAAAGGTCACTACCAGCGAGTCTGCAGACAAAGCAAGACAGTGCAAAGTATTGAGGAGGAAGAGGAGCAAGGTTTCTTCCTAGGCTCAGTTTCCAGTGACGGCCAGGCGTGGACAGCCAACATACAAGTGAAAGATGCAAAAATCACTTTCAAACTGGATACTGGAGCAGATGTGACTGTAATAGCTGACTCGGACTTATCAAAGATTTTTGCTAACGAACACAGACCAGTTCTCCAGCAGCCAGAAAAACCTTTGTTAGGCCCTGGAAAAACACCACTGGACGTTGCAGGTTTTACAAAGCTACAGCTCAACTACGGAGCGAAACAGACAACAGAGAAGGTCTATGTTGTAAGAAACCTGAGCACTCCACTGCTAGGCCTGCCCGCCATTACAGCTCTTGGCCTGCTGGTGCGAGTTGACGCGGTTTCAATGGACACTCTGAAGACTACTTACCCTAAACTTTGCAATGGTCTAGGGAAAGTGCAGCGGGCCTATCACATTAAACTCAAACCGAATGCTGTGCCGTACTCACTCAAAACTCCGCGAAGGCTTCCTCTGCCTCTGATGGGAAGGGTAAAAGAGGAACTCCAACGAATGGAAGAGCTTGGTGTCATTACCCGAGTTGAGGAACCAACGGATTGGTGTGCCGGCATGGTTGTTGTTCCAAAGAAAAACAGCCCTAGGCTAAGACTTTGCGTAGACTTTACCGGACTAAATGAGTATGTGTGCAGGGAAAAATATGTGCTGCCATCGGTTGAACAAAGTCTCGGGAATGCTCGCAGGAGCCAAAGTGTTTAGCAAACTGGATGCCAACATGGGCTTCTGGCAGATTCCCCTGTCCGATGAGTCTGCCAAACTCACCACCTTCATCACACCCTTTGGGCGGTTCCACTTTAACCGCCTACCGTTTGGGATCAACTCAGCGCCCGAACACTTTCAGCGCATGATGGCGGAGGTCATCGAGGGTCTCGAAGGAGTGGTGTGTCACATTGACGATGTGTTGGTGTGGGGACGTAACCATCAGGAGCACGATTCCCGTCTCCATGTGTAGCTGTTGCTGTTCTGAGAGTCTATTGTGCAAATGGTGTGATATGCCCATGTAGAAAGGACGGCACTGCAACGCTGGACTTGCCCTTACTCTGGGCTCCCTCTTTATTCTGGCAACTGGTACAAAGAAAACAGCACACAGTCTTCATTAACAATCTGCAAAGCAACTGCAACATTCAGTTCACCAGCTTGGGAGTTTTTTTCCTTTTTCCTTTTCCAAACATAACACTTAACAAATGACTAAGATATATTTATACAACACAACATCAACAAAATCTTTATTTTAAAAGTTCTAGCTGAAACCAAACTTGTGATCGTATAGTAGCAATATTATTTATTTATTTTTCTCCTTTTTCCTAACCAACAACAACAATAACATATAAAAACAGCTTTTCTATTATAAAACAATCATCATTGTTCATCATTTTTTTTCCTATACAACAGCATCAATTAAAACTTATACTTAACAGCGCCTACCTGGTACAAAGAAAACAGCACACAGTCTTCATTAACAATCTGCAAAGCAACTGCAACATTCAGTTCTGTTAAAAAGAATTAGAACAATCACAATCTCATAGAGAAGCATTAGAGCTGAGTGCAAGTCAAAAAGCACCCGACTAGCTAACGAGTATTAGCTTAGCATGCTAACTAAAAATGCTACTCGTGAATAAAGTTACTACCCATGCATCAAAATGCCTGTAACTTTCGGGATACATGCTAGTACTGCTTACAATCAAAATACATGTTGACAATTACCACTATGAGGGTGTTTTCATTAATACAATTACAAAATTGACAACAGTATCGCTCACTAGCACCTACCACCAGCTTGGGAGTTTTTTTCCTTTGCTGAGGCATGCGCTGTGCAGCAATTTGGAACCTTAACAGTTGCAGTTGCTGTGTTTGTCCACCAGGTGGCTCCAACTATTCACAAAGCACATCAATTTTGAGGAAATTCATTAAGCTATTTTCTAACTCTGTTACATCCACCCCCGCAGAATTTCACTCAAAATTAAAGATGCACAACCCACAGCATCCACCAAAATCAACAAAACAAAAGAGAAACCCAAAAGAAAACAGACCCGAAATGGTTATATAGACACACCAACTCAAGAAGTATCCCCAAAAGGATGAAGCAGAGTGAGCGGCGCCAACTCACTACCAGCTCCTGGATGCAGGATGCCGTCTACACCCCACACAAACCATGCCCCACAGAAAAAGAAATGTCCCCGCATCGGGACCGAAGTTCAAACATGGTGGTGCAATGGAAAACCAGAATGGAACAAAGAATACACCAAACTGGAAACCACAATGTAGAAAATAAAAAAAACTTACTGAAAAGCCGACGTAATGACTTAGAGACTTTGCCAATCATCTGACTTGCATCATTAACAACCTCTTGAGTGGACATTACATGGAGCAACCGATTGACTGGTTTGACAATGCGTCCAAAACGAGATCTGACTGGTTGTACATCACCAGGACCAGAGTGGGTGGAAGGCGTGAGTTGTCTGTTCCCTCCCTGAGTGATAGTCGAGGGGGCCGATAAGCAGTCTCGTTCAGAGGTCACTGAACCGGCTTGATGGTGCAAATCACTCACACTCTCAGGCTCATCAGCCATGCTCAAAACATGACCAGAGGGCTCAGCGCCCTCACAGCTGTCCGAACGTGCAGCCGACAATTTGTCAACCCATTGCCGAGTTCTGTTCACAGAATCCCCACTCTCTGAGAAAGACAGCAATCCCGTCGCATCCATGGCATCGCCAGATCCAGCTTCAGAAGAAGACTGAAAGGTGCGATCTGCGTGACTGTCCACGTCCACAGGCAAGAAGTTAACAAGCATCAACAGGTTACGGTGCACAACCCTCTCCTGTCCAGTGATAGGATTCTTGATCACATATGTGTGAGTAGCAGGTTTCACACCAACGACAGTGTATATGGCGGACTCCCACCTGTCTGCTGTTTTTCGCTTCCCTCTCTCACGTCTGTTGGAAACCAGGACTCTATCACCCGTAGCGATCAAGTTCCCCTTCACACGGCGGTTATAGAGCTCAGCCTGACGTCTCTGTTCTTTGTCAACATGTCCTTGAGCAATAGCCATTGCCTCTTGAAGATCCTTTGTCAGGGACACCACGTAGCTATCATAACAACCGATTTCAGGATCTTTCAGTATGTTTTTGAACAGCACATCAACTGGAAGACGGGGGACCCTACCAAACATGAGATAGAAAGGAGCGTAACCTGTTGTCTCATGCACAGTACAGTTATACATGAATGTCAGGGTCTGGAGGCGCCGGGGCCAGTCGTGTTTCGCATCAGGAGGGAGGGCACGAATCATGTTGCCCAGTGTCCTGTTAAAACGTTCCACACTACCATTGCCCATTGGATGGTACGGCGTCGTCCGAGACTTCTTCACACCAGCAACCCTGAGCAATTCAGCAACCAGCTGACTTTCGAATGATGCGCCCTGGTCAGAATGGACCCTCTCTGGGAATCCATAAATGCAGAAATACTTGTCCCAGAGTTGCTTCGCAACCTGTTTAGCAGACTGATCTCGGCAAGGGAAGGCCTGGGCCATCCTAGTAAAATGGTCTGTCACTACCAGCACATCAACAGGTTTCTTGTTAGAATCCTCCGCAGTCCAAAAATCAATGCACACAATTTCCAAAGGTGCAGATGTCTTGATACTCTCCAGGGGTGCCCTCCCCTCAGGATCAGCTGCCTTACCAATGACACACCGCTGGCATTGTCGCACATAATCCTTCACATCTCTGTCAATGTGCGGCCAAAAGAACCTCTGGCGGGCCAGACACAAGCTCCTAAACTGCCCCTGGTGGCCAGCATTGTCATGTGTGCCCTGGAGGACCTCGGGTTTAAGGGCATCAGGAACAACAAATTGGTATCTCTTCTTCTTGGAGACCTGATCCCTAGATACTCTGTAAAGGACACCATTACACATCGTCAGTTTGTCCCAGTGTTTAAGGTACCTAATGACCATGGCACACTCACTGGATCTTTCCCTCCGGGAAGGTCGACGGCCACGTTCCACAAAGTACAGCACTCTGGAGAGGACAGGATCCCTCAACTGCCCCTCACGAAGCTCACCCTCAGAGAACACAGGTTGAGCATCCGTTGCAGGGAGAAGTAGCTGTGGAAGCTGTTGGAGGATGTCAACAGCACGCGTTCTGGCACCCGACTCCCAAAGGGTATGTGTCTCAAAGATGGCAGAGACCTCTTCTTTAGTCAAGGACTGGTTCTTAGCATGCACCGACACATTAGGCTCCTCCTCGACCTGGCCATCGAAGAGATGTCGACTGGAGTTCGACTGTCGAAATGCCTCCTGTACTGAGCCAACAGAGATGGGAAGAGCTTCTCCAACTAGGTTGCTATAGGGACAGCAGAGCAACCTCTCTCCGACAGCCAACTTCACAAACGGTCGACGGCTTAGTGCATCTGCGACAATGTTCTTAGAACCAGGGACATATTTGATATCAAACTCGTAAGATGCCAGCTTCGCCACCCACCGCTGCTCACAGGCGTCCAGATGAGGTTTAGTCATAATGTGTGTAAGTGGATTATTATCAGTCCACACCGTGAAGGCATGTCCCTTGAGCCAGTGGCTGAACTTGTCACACACAGACTATTTCAACGCAAGGAATTCAAGGCGATGAGCAGGGTACTTACGCTGGGCACGGGAAAGGGATTTACTGGCAAATGCAACTGGTCTAGCCACAAAATCACCTTCCTGAACTTGTGAAAGAACTGCTCCCAGCCCATCCAAGGAGGCGTCGGTGGACAAGACAAAAGGGCGAGCAAAGTCAGGATGGGCCAAAACTACTGAGGACACCAAAGCAGCCTTCAGATCCTCAAATGACTGTTGATGATCATGTGTCCAGTCAGTAGGTGTCAGCTTCCGAGATTGCATAGCACGGCTCACACGTGCCCGCCCCTTGCGCTTCTGCTTCTGGCCAGACAGAAGGTCAAAGAGGGGCCTTGCCAAGGCAGAGCAATTGGGCACAAAATGCTGGTAATAGTTCACCATCCCCAGAAATGATCTGACACGGGACTGTGACGGGGTGATCCCATCAGGCTCCATTAGGTCCGCAATGGTCATATTGCTGACAGCCTCGACCTTAGCAGGATCTGTGGACACACCAGACTCATTAATGATGTGCCCGAGGAATTTCATCGTCCTCCTGAGAAGCCAGCACTTCTTTGGGGCCAATTTCAGGTTGTGTTGGCGAAGTCGGCTGAAAACCATTTCCAATCTCTCCAAAGCCAACTGCTCAGATGGTGCAAAGACCAACAGGTCATCAAGGTAGCACAGCAGGCTGAGGAAATTTTGATCGCCAAAAATGCAGGTCATCATTCTCATGAAGCTGGCTGGGCTGTTGCACAAACCCTGAGGGAGGCGGTTATACTCGTACAAACCCATGGGTGTTGTGAATGCAGAGTATTTGCGATCCTCCTCATGTAGCGGCATGTTATAGAAGCCAGAAGTCAAGTCCATCGTGCTAAAAAACGCATTGCCACCAAGGGCTGCCAAGCAATCAGCTTGATGTGGCAGGGGATGAGCGTCCTTTAGCGTCCGCCTGTTGAGCCATCGAAAATCGGTGCACACTCACAAGTCGCCATTTCTCTTCCACACAAGGACAAGAGGTGAGGCAAACTCGCTAGTAGACTTCCTGATTATGTCTCTCTCCTCCATCTCGTTAAGAACCTGGCGGAGCTTGTGGTATTCGGCAGGAGGCACACGCCTGTAGGGGAGACGAAATGGCCTGTCATCTGTCAGTCGAATCCTGTGTACAAAGCCCTTAGCCTCACCACAGTCCAGATGATGGCGAGAAAAGACATCTTGATAATTGACCACAAGGTCAGCCAACTTTTCTTGCCAGTCCGATGACACATCACAGGATTTCAGGTCCAGGTCACCCAGGCCAACACGGTCCAGCCTCTCCTGTACAGTACCAACATCCACTGTGGGTACAGATGTCCCAGTGGGCTCTGTATGAGTAGACTGTTGACTGAGCTCTGGAACCTCCATATCCTCCAATGCAAGGCAGGTGTAGACATCAGCAAGCTTGGCATTCCTCCGCAGAATAACAGGGTTGTCTGTGACATTAAGGAGCTTGAGTGGGACCCACCTGTCTCCCCAGAGAGGAGTCACCACTCTAGCGACCATGATGCCCCTGGGTGCAGAGCGAGAGGTGGTTGGCTCAGTAACTACAGTAGAGCCGGGAGATATCTTAACATCTTTCGGAAGTTTCCCCCATACAAGAAACTCACTGTTACCTGGCAGGGTGACAGCCCTGTTGCACCTGACTGTGCCCACTTTGTCTGGTATCTCAGTACCAGACCAGCGTTCCAGGCCAGCAAGCAGAGAGAGGAACTGTTCAAGTTCCTGATGCCCTGAACGCGACATCGAAACTGCCTCCCAGTAGCTTGCATCTTTCTTGAACTGACGGATTAAATGTCTGATGACATTCGAGCCAACTATTAAGTCATCTTGTTGATTCTCAACAACAAAGGTTGGAACCAAGATACGACACCCATACACTTCCATGTCAAGCTCCACCACTGATTTAGGCTTCACTCGTACACCACCACAGCCAACAAAAACAACAGTGGGTGCCCCCTGATTTCTCAAATCAATAGCACCAGCAGCAGCAAGCCTCTGCAGCGCTACTTCACTCAAAGAACAGGCCATTGAACCACTATCCAACATAGCACCAAGGGATGACTTGCCTCCGATTGTAACAGGAGTGTAGAACAGGCTGTCACTGCTGCTGATTCTCTGTGTGTCCTGAAAAATAACTCTCTCAGACTTGTCTAAGTCCTTTACATTGTCATACAGTTCTGCTGCATCATGTGTGTGGGAGTGTTCTTCATGACCTGTACAGCCTCCCTCAAAGCACAGGTCGTCTAGTTTCCCTGGGCATTGTCACCCGTAGAGGCCCCATTGGCACACGAGCGACGTGTGTGACCGGGCTGAAAGCATGTGAAACAGAGTCGGTCAAAGCGGCAATGGGACTGTGTAGTGTGGTCCTCCTTATTACAGACCTGACAGCTCCTGCCATTGGACAAAGGGGCCCGATTCTGTACTCGTCTGCCACCCTGCCGTGAGGGGGAATGTCCATCCCCAGCCTTCGCTTTATTCAACAGCTCCCTGAGCATCGACATCATCTCACCAAGCACAGCATTGTCGCTGGGCTGCTGACTGTGGGGGAACTGCTGCTCAGGAGCAGGGAGGGCAGACTGCTTCTGGTAATGCAGGGGAATAGTCTGGCATCTATTCTGAGTTGAGGTCGTCGGATTCCGTTCCCCATCCTGTGACAATAGAGGAGGAACAGTGGGACAGCTTGGAGCAAGAAACATCTGCTGCGTCTGGGACAAGAGAGGAGAGGGTGAGACAGAGGGTTCTACCCCAGGTGACGGGGGTGACGTAGGAAGCGCGTCAACACCAGAAGACTTCCTGTCATCGTTATTCAAGAGCTCAACACGCGTGTCATCACGAATTAGCGCTGCTGCATGGGCCTCAACCACGCGCACTCTCACAGAAGACACCCTCTTGCGCCGATACTCATCTATCCTCTCCTGAATCTCCTTGCACGTCCACTCATGTATCTGTTTGTACTTAAACACAGATGCGAGCTCAGGATCTGGGCAGTGTTTCACAAACATTTTAGCGATCTCACCACCAATGTCCTCCATTCGCCTGCCTTGACGCTTCAAACCTTCCTCAGCCATATCAGCAGCCTTGTTGAGGCGTATCCAGTAATCAACAGGATTCTCCCTGTGAGAAGGCAGAGTTGAGTAGAAGTCCTGCAGGGGTAGGCAAGAGGAAGTGCTGCTGAAGTACCTTATCAGCATGTTGAATATGACATCAGGGGCGCAGGAAGTAATAAGCGCAGGATCACTTCTCAAGCCTATCTTAACTACATCCCTGGCCTTCCCCATTAGCCTCCCCATCACCTCCTCTGTCTGCAACGACACATCAAGACTCTGCTTCCTGATGTATGATTTCATCAACTCAACCCATTCAGTCACTGTGTACTTGTCTGTACCATCACCCCTGAAAATGACAGGTTCCCTGTCGGATTTTACAATAACACTGAATTGAGTGTTTTCACTAGGTGTATTCGTATCGCCACCCGAATGTGAAGTCTGGTTATGTGAGTGAGCATTATTTCGGTCGACATCACCAACAGCTCCACTAGACATAAGTCTGGCCGCAATAGATTCACCTATCTGTGAACCAAGTTGAAAGATCATGTCACTAAACTGGTTTAATGTGTCATTCCCATCACCGGGAGTGGAGTGACGTGCTTCGCCCCGCAAAAATTGCCCCACGGGAGACTCATCCGGATCTAAATCCGACCCAAAGGCTCCAACCCTCCCAGGCAACACAGGTGAAGCTCCCTCATCCCTCCCAACTGACCCATGTGACAGTAAATGAGCACGTGCTGCACCTCTACCCCGCCCAACAGAGGAGAGAACATTTTCACATATATCACTCAGCTGGAATTTGCTTGCCATATTAGCATATAAACAGAAAAAAAAAGGAAAAGCAAGAAAAACAAACCAAAACAAAACGTAGACAATAACAAATATTCAGAGTTGCAGGTGTCAGCACAAGCAGTCCGGAGAGAGTCCCATCAAATCAAAGAACAAACAGTCCAGTACCTCAACGTAATTCACAGTCCAAGACGAGCAAAGGATGAATCTTTAAGCACAATACACTGCAACCTGGGTTGGAGATCTGCATCAAGTTGATCTCAAATCACAGAGTCACGGCACCAATGTAGCTGTTGCTGTTCTGAGAGTCTATTGTGCAAGTGGTGTGATATGCCCATGTAGAAAGGACGGCACTGCAACGCTGGACTTGCCCTTACTCTGGGCTCCCTCTTTATTCTGGCAACTGGTACAAAGAAAACAGCACACAGTCTTCATTAACAATCTGCAAAGCAACTGCAACATTCAGTTCACCAGCTTGGGAGTTTTTTTCCTTTTTCCTTTTCCAAACATAACACTTAACAAATGACTAAGATATATTTATACAACACAACATCAACAAAATCTTTATTTTAAAAGTTCTAGCTGAAACCAAATTTGTGATCGTATAGTAGCAATATTATTTATTTATTTTTCTCCTTTTTCCTAACCAACAACAACAATAACATATAAAAAACAGCTTTTCTATTATAAAACAATCATCATTGTTCATCATTTTTTTTCCTATACAACAGCATCAATTAAAACTTATACTTAACAGCGCCTACCTGGTACAAAGAAAACAGCACACAGTCTTCATTAACAATCTGCAAAGCAACTGCAACATTCAGTTCTGTTAAAAAGAATTAGAACAATCACAATCTCATACAGAAGCATTAGAGCTGAGTGCAAGTCAAAAAGCACCCGACTAGCTAACGAGTATTAGCTTAGCATGCTAACTAAAAATGCTACTCGTGAATAAAGTTACTACCCATGCATCAAAATGCCTGTAACTTTCGGGATACATGCTAGTACTGCTTACAATCAAAATACATGTTGACAATTACCACTATGAGGGTGTTTTCATTAATACAATTACAAAATTGACAACAGTATCGCTCACTAGCACCTACCACCAGCTTGGGAGTTTTTTTCCTTTGCTGAGGCATGCGCTGTGCAGCAATTTGGAACCTTAACAGTTGCAGTTGCTGTGTTTGTCCACCAGGTGGCTCCAACTATTCACAAAGCACATCAATTTTGAGGAAATTCATTAAGCTATTTTCTAACTCTGTTACACATGCTACACTGCAAAGACTGGAAAAAGCAGGCATAACGCTGAATGTTGAAAAATGCGAGCTCTCCCAGAGCAAGGTTGCTTTCTTGGGTCACATCATAGCGGATACAGGAATCAGTCCTGACCCGAAGAAAACGGAGGCAATTACAGAAATGACAGAGCCAACTAATGTGTCAGAGTTGCGCAGTTTTCTGGGCATGGTGAATCAAGTGGGCAAGTTCATCCCCCATTTAGCTGAAAAAGACAAAGCCCTGCGAGATCTTCTTTCCAAAAAGAACGCATGGTATTGGGGAACTGACCAAGTGAGAGCTTTCAAAACATTACGAGATGCCCTGACCTCACCCCCAGTGCTCGCAATGTATGACCCCAAAAGAGACATTAAAGTATCAGCAGATGCTTCATCCTATGGTCTCGGAGGTGTTCTTTTGCAGCTGTGGGAAGAAGGATGGCGACCAGTGGCGTATGCATCGAGGTCCCTTTCTCCTACAGAACAACGATACGCACAAGTGGAAAAAGAGGCACTGGCATCTACATGGGCGTGTGAGCGTTTTCGTGATTTCCTGATTGGTAAACATTTTTGTCTTGAAACGGACCACAAACCTCTCGTTTCCTTACTGGGAGGACAAGCTCTGGATCTCTTGCCACCCAGGATCCAGCGATTCAGAATGAGACTCATGCGTTACTCGTACACTGTGCAGTACGCCCCAGGGAAATCGCTCTGGACAGCAGATACTTTGTCCCGCTCACCTCTGAAAAAACCAATGAACCTGTCAGACAAAGAGCTAATGGAAAGCACAGACATATATGTGGACAGTATTGTAGCAAACATGCCTGTCAGTTCATCTTATATGCAAACACTGAAGGAACAACTGAAAAGCGACAGTGTGTGTGCTCGCGTCATGGACATGTGCACCGAAGGCTGGCCAGAACATGCAAAACAAGAGCCTTTACTGCGAAATTACTGGCCTGACCGAGCCACGCTCACTGTTGAAGACGGCCTTTTGTTAAAAGACACACGGCTTGTCATTCCTTCAGCAATGAGAAACGAGGTGCTGGAAAAACTACACGAAGGACATCAAGGTGTTGTAAAATGTAAAGCTCGTGCACGCCAAACAGTGTGGTGGCCCGGGCTGAGTCAACAAATCTCTGAGATGGTGCTCAAGTGCAAAACGTGTATTCAAGAAAGACACAATAACAGTGAGCCACTCATGCCAACAGAATACCCTGCCCGCCCATGGCAGAGAGTGGGCACAGATCTTTTCGAGCTGGGAGGGAAAACTTACCTTCTCGCTGTTGACTATCACTCTAGATTTGTTGAGATTGCTTTGTTAAACAGGACAAAATCAAACGACGTCATTACTCACCTGAAATCTTTCTTTGCCCGTCATGGCATCCCAGAGGTCCTCATGTCTGATAATGGGCCACAGTATTCAGGTCAAATCTTTACAGACTTTGCAGCAGCATACGGCTTCAAACACATCACAAGCAGTCCCAAGTTTCCGCAAAGTAATGGAGAAGCAGAACGTGCTGTGCAGACTGTAAAAAATCTTCTGAAAAAAGCAGCTGATTCTTATCTAGCTCTTCTTGCCTATAGAGCTACACCACTGCAGTCCGGATACAGCCCTGCAGAGCAGACGTCTGCGAACCACACTGCCGATGCTTCCATCGCAGCTGGAGCCCACACTGCCGGACAACGCACTGCTCGCTTGAAAGGAAAGGGAGAAGAGGATGATGGACTTGGCAAACTTCAACAGGCGCCACCGCGCAAAACCTTTATGCAGCCTGTCCCCAGGAGAGCAAGTTTGGGTGACTGATGTCAAAACTACAGGCACTGTTATCCAAAATCACTCTACACCCCGATCATACACAGTGGAGTTACCACAAGGGACTGTGAGGCGTAATCGTGTGCATTTGATTCCTTTAAGTTCACCTGTGCATGAACCTGCTAATGTGCCTGTGTTGCAGAAGCCTCAAACACCCAGTGTGATCCCTGCTACACCTGTTAACACTGATGTGGTCAGAACCAAGTCAGGGAGGCCAATAGTTAAACCTAAAAAGTTAGATCTGTGAGAGAAAAAAAAAAAAAGGTTGTTGTTATGTAACTGTGTTATAATGGTTTTGTAGAGCACAGTAAAATAAAGCTAAAAAGAGTTGTTAAGAAAAGAAAAGAACAAGAAAACAAAAACAAAAGGTTAAAAATGTAATGCAGATTGTTTGCCAGATGTTCTTGTATGGCTTTGAAAAAGAGGAAAAAAGAATCAAGAGGTAGTCTGGTTGGAAGTTCTGTCTTGAGAAAAGTAATATTCTGTTTTTGTTTAAAAGGGGAGATGTGGTGTATTCATAATTGTCTCTGGTACATTTGTTGTATGGGCAGTATGTGTTCACTGTTTGATTGTGTAATTACGTGTTACGCACTGGCAATGCATGCCGGTAGATGGTAATACAGGAAGTAAAAAGAGATGGTCTTTGTTCTGTCCTTATTGTGCGTCCCTTTGCCCAACTTGACAGACAGCTAACGGTTTCAATGAACATTGGAGGCGGAAGTAAGTTTAAGGCTTTTTACTTCGTCAGTGGTTCAATGATTGACATCCTTTTCTTCCCGTAAAACTAAAAACAAACACAAAGTAAATGTCACAAGATGTCTTTTCCTCTTTACACACACTTCTAGAATATGAACTATACTGTTATATAGTATGTGTAATCAACAGCGACTCAGTATTGATCACAATACAACTTAGCGAGTTTAGCTTCCTCAAAGATAAACATAGCACATGAAATAACTGGTTTCTAAACAAATCTATGTAATAGAAATGCACCAAATAAACTTGTAAACATGTTGTACATTAATACTCACAAGCAATAACTCTCCAAGGCAGAAACGTTTTAAAGAGCAACAACATATTCTGCAGGCTAACAAGCGACCAGCTTCCTGTTTCCTCTACCCACAGGAACACAGAAAAACCCCACCAAAATAAAAGCTGGTGAGTATTTCCACTATGACCAGCAGAGGGTGCTGAAGAGAAAGAACCTATGCATGTCATAACACTCCCCGTCTGGTATTGTAAAATACCATTATGAACCAACTGAAACATCATAAACTGCAAGATTTTACAGATTATATCTGAATACAATGTTTACCATCATGACACACATACTTCTCAGTCCTTTGGGGACATCAATAACACTGTCTCTGACACAGGTCTCAGGTAAGTATTAATAGTTCCATTTCTCGAGACCCTCACTTCAATCTTCCTGACCCTGCCATCCTTATCCGGGAAGATCTGGTTGACAAGTCCCATTGGCCATTCATTCCGCCTCGCTTGTGCGTCTTTGATGAGCACCAAATCTCCCACCTTGAGGTTTGTATGGTTACGTTGCCACTTGTTCCGGCTTTGCAGTGTCCCTAAGTACTCCCGTCTCCATCTGGTCCAAAATGTGTTTGCAAGGTGTTGAACTTGCCTCCACTGCTGTCGATGGAGATCCTTCTCAATAAAACTTCCCGGAGGGGGAAGAGGAGTGCACACCTTCTGAGTGAGAAGCATGGAAGGTGTCAACAGGAAGGGTGTGTCAGGATCTGTTGTGATAGGAGACAAAGGTCTAGCATTAATGATGGCTGTTACCTCTGCCATTAGAGTAGAAAGCACCTCATGTGTCAAGTGAGAGTGCGGGGTTTGGAGAAGCATTGCATCCAGGATACGTCGGGACAATCCTATCATACGTTCCCAGCTTCCTCCCATATGAGAAGAGTGAGTTGGATTAAAGATCCAGGTGCATCCCTCTTCTCCCAGGTATGTTTTAATGCTTGACACGTCGGGATCTGTCAGTGTGAAACCTAGCTCCAGGCAAGCACCAACGAAATTAGTCCCACAATCGGATCGAATCTGCTTAACAGGCCCTCTCAAACTGAAGAATCGACGCAGGGAATTGATGAAACTTGATGCGTCCATCGACTCAATCAGTTCAATGTGCACAGCACGTGTGCTAAGACACGTAAAAAGAACAGCCCACCTTCTGCTATTTGCCTGGCCTCCTCTTGTGCGCCTTGTGACCACAGACCAAGGGCCAAATACATCCAAACCCACGAAGGTGAAAGGAGGTTCGGTGCTGATACGATCAGAAGGCAGATCTGCCATTCTTTGCTCAGTTGCTTTCTTCCTAAGTCTGTTGCAGGTGATACAGTTGTGGATAATCTGTTTGATTAGCCTCCTTGCTCCTGTAATCCAATATCCAGCAGTACGGACTGCACCTTCTGTGAACACCCGTCCCTGATGCATTACTCGCTGGTGATGGTGTTCTACTATCAACTTGGCAACATGGCTACCACCTGGAATAATGAGAGGATGTTTCTCCTTGTAGTCGATGTTGGCGTGTTTGAGCCTTCCACCTATCCTCAAGAGTCCTTGATCATCACAGTAGGGACTGAGTTTTTGTAAAGAGCTGTGTTTTGGTATGTCTTTACCATTAGCAATACAGGCAAGTTCCTCCTCAAACATTTCCTTCTGCACACTTTTGATGACGACAATCTCAGCCTTTGTCAGTTCCTCTGCTGTGCGAGACTGTTTGCAATGATGCCATGAACTGCAAGAGGGACCTTCATCTTTGCTCTTGAAGACCTTTGCAATATGAATGAGCAAACTAAGGGCCTTGAGGAGTTTCTTCAAAGAGGAAAAACGTCTGAACCTTTGCGATCCAAGCAGAGACCCATCATTACTCGTGTGAGTGACAAAGCTGCGTATTTCATCATCCAACTCGGGGTCCACAAGGTCATAGGTTTCAGCTTCTCTTGTAACACTAGCTTGTAACAAGAAGGCAGGTCCTTTAAGCCAGGCACTGTCACCAAGCATGGCGGCAGGCACCGAGCGTGTGCCTATGTCAGCAGGGTTAGAGCTCGTAGGGACATAGTGCCATTGTTTTGGTTCTGAAATCCTCCTGATTCGCTGCACCCTGTTGCCAACATATACATAGAACCTCTTCGTCTGGTTGCTTATATAGCCTAAAACCACACGACTGTCTGTGTAGAATTCAACTGCCTCAAGATTTAGGTCCAGTTCACTTGTGATGACTTCAGCAAGCTCTGCAGCTAAAACAGCAGCTCCCAATTCCAGTCTTGGAATTGTATGAGCAGATTGTGGGGCCAATTTTGCTTTCCCTAGAACGAAGCCCACCTTATGGTTCTGATTTTCGCCAGTGGTCTTTAGGAAAGCAACTGCTGCAATGGCTTTAGTGGAGGCATCTGAAAAGATGTGTAACTCTTTTCTGATTGCTGTTGACATCGTAGCAGAAGCGTAGGTCCTTGGAATATGTACATTCTTGAGATCGACAAGAGATTCTTTCCATGTATCCCACTCGGCCTCCCTTTCTCTAGGCAGTGGAGTGTCCCAGTCTAGGGCCTCACTTGAAAGTTCTCTCAGCAGCATCTTTCCCTGGATTGTAACCGGTGAAGCAAATCCTAAGGGATCAAAAAGACCATTGATTGTAGCTAAGACACCTCGCTTTGTAAAGGGCTTCACTGTCTCTGCTACTCGAAAGGTAAAGGCGTCTTTCTTTAGGTCCCATATCAGACCAAGACTTCGCTGTGTAGGTGTCACATCAGTCTCCAGATTTAGCTCTTTAAGCCCCTTTGCACGGTCATCTGGAGAAAACGCATCAAGAACCTCAGAGCTGTTTGATGCTATTTTATGCAGGCGAAGGTTAGATGTGGCAAGCATTTCCTGTGCTCTCTTCATTAGATCAATAGATTCACTGGCTGTGGGCCTTGACATAAGCGCATCGTCAACGTAGAACTCCCTCTCAATGAAGCGTCGTGCATCTGATCCGAATTCCTCTTCACCATGAGCTGCTGCACATCGAAGGCCGTATATAGCTACGGATGGTGAGGGGCTGTTGCCAAACACGTGAACCTTCATTTGATACTCACAGATGTCATTGGCAGGATTGTTGTCTTCATGCCAGAGGAAGCGCAAATAGTTTCGATGGTCCTCTCTTACAATGAAACTGTGAAACATCTGTTCAATGTCAGCGGTTACTGCAACAGTTTCACGTCTGAACCTCAACAATACTCCCAATAAGCTATTATTGAGGTCAGGTCCAGAGAGGAGAACATCATTGAGAGAGACGCCATGGCACTTTGCACTTGAGTCAAACACAACCCTGATCTGATCCGGCTTCTGAGGATGGTACACCCCAAACGTAGGTAAGTACCAGCACTCCTTGTCCACCTCAAGTGGAGGAGCCAGTTCAGCATGGTCACGATCAAATATGTTCTGCATGAAAGCAAAGAAATGCCTCTTCATTTCAGGCCTTTTTTCAAGGGTGCGCTGAAGAGAGGATAAGCGTTTGACGGCCTGGTCGCGATTGTTGGGCAGCCACTGGCGAGGTCCCTTAAATGGAAGTGGCGCCACCCAGCTGTTGCTGTCATCTATGAACATCTCTCTCTTCATGACCTCTAGGAACAGTTTGTCTTCAATAGAAAGGCCGATTTTGTTATCGTCCTCGGATGTATCAAAGATGGTGCTTCCAAGAGTGCATGCCTTAACTATAGGTGTTTCGGTGGTAGGGAAGGCTTTACGCTCAGACTTGGACCCATAATTCTCTTTGATATGAACCATATTTGGACATGGTCTGAAATAGGATGGGCGATTGTTCTCAAGCACATTAGTGTGATAGGCATCCACAGCTGCAGGCTTATGAGCATCACCTAAACAGACGTCACCAATGATGACCCATCCCAGGTCCAGTTTCTGTGCATATTGGGCATTGTGAGGACCGTTTCTATGCTGCCTCGCTTTGTGGACACTAAGTAGGTCACGTCCAAGTAAAAGGAGGATCTCAGCTTTGTGATCGAGTGGTGGGATGAGATGGGCTATTGGCCTTAGATGAGCATGTTCTGCTGCCACCTCAGGGGTAGGTATCTCAGCTCTGTTACTCGGAATGTTATTACATTCAATTATTGTCGGCAGCGCGACTGATGTGGCTCCGTCTAGTGACTCCACTACAAAGCCTGTAGCTCTTCTACCCATCATTTCTGTTGTTCCCGCACATGTACGAAGTGTGAATGGAGACTCTGACCCCTCTATGCCATAAACATCAAAAAACTCTGACCTGGCAAGTGACCGATTACTCTGATCATCGAGCATGACATAAGCCTTTGTCACTCGCTCTGGCTGCGCTTTTGGGAAAACCTTTACCAAGCAGATCTTAGAACAGGATCTTCCTCTCTGAGCTTCTCCACATACTTCGGTACAAGTCGATGTTATAGCAGGCTGAGTTGTCTCTTCTGTGCCCTCCCCGCCATGACCAAAGAGAGTTGCAGGAGGTGGTCCTGGATGAAGGGCAGAGATATGATTCCTGCTTTCACATTCTGTACACTTGATTGTTGTGCTACAGTTCTTGGCCATGTGACTAGTGGAAGAACAGCATCTAAAACAGATACCATTGTCCTTGAGGAAGGTCTTACGCTCCTCAATGGGTTTATTGCGAAACCCTCTGCAGCGCTTGAGGGGATGTGGCTTTTTATGAATAGGGCACTGCCTTTCCACATCACAGGTTTGCTCTCTCACGCTGTCTTGGCCAGCTTTCCCCTGTGATATTTCCGTCTTGTGAGCAGAGACCAAACCCTTATAGGTCTTCCTCACTGTAGTATCTGATCTAAAGTGGTCTGTTGTAGATGCTAAGAGCCTGAAGCCTGGATCATTGCGGGCTTGTGCCTCTCTGCAGACAAAGTCACAGAGAAAGGAAAATGGCGGAAAAATGACACTATGGTCAACTTTATACCTAAAACCCTGAGAGAGCCACTTTTCCTGGATATTGTGTGGTAACTTGTCCACAATTGGAGCGACACCACGTGCAGTGTCAAGATAGCTTAGCCCTGGGAGATAACCCTCTGATTTTGCTGCCTCAACCTCTTGCAGCAGGTCACTAAGCTCTCTCAGCTTAACAGGATCTTTGCTACTGACCTTTGGGAAGTTTGTAAGCCTGTCGAACAGTGTTTTTTCAATTATCTCTGGAGAGCCAAAACATTCCTCCAAGCGCTCCCAGGCTTTGTCCAGTCCAACTTCAGGACGACAGACATGCACCGTCTTTATTCTTTTCACATGCCGTGCTGAGTCGTGCCCTAGCCACTTAATAAGGAGGTCCAACTCTTCACTGGGGCTGAGTTTTAGTCCACTGATTGCATTCAGAAAGGAGGATTTCCACGCCCAGTAATTTTCAGGGCAGTCATCAAACTTTGTGAGACCAGCATTAATAAGATCCCTCCGTGCCAAGTACCTTGCTATATCACCCACCTGAGCACCGCCATCTGGTAGGAGTTGAGGTGTGACTTGATCAGGCGACCTTTCCCTTGTGCTCTCTGGTGGGTGCGGTGTTGAGTGGAGATAAATACCAGACTTTGGTTCCTGAGATAGCCCTGATGTTGGAATGGCTTTGTTTCTCATTTTGAACAAGTGAGATTCAACATATGGAGTACCAAAGCTTTGCCTGGGTTGAATCGTGGGCTTCAGCTCATGAACAGTTGACTCTCTATGCTCTTCCTCTGGTTTAGCACTCTCGGTTGGCTGTAGATGCTGCTCCACATACTGCCGTGTCCTTTCAGCAGTCTCTTCAAAGGCTGGTTTCCTTTCAGTTTTGACAGACTCCTCTGCTGCAACCTCAAGGATGCTGGCTTCAGCCATAGCTGCTGCTACCTCCTTTTCATACTGTAAAGTGTTCAATTTGGCTTCTATGCGAGCCTTTTCAATCATCATTTCTGACTCTATTTTGGCATAATCGGCTCGTGCGCGAGCTGCCTCCAGTTTAGCACGAGCTGCAGCAGCGGCTCGACTGGCTGATGATCCACTCGATGCTATAGAGGCCACTGACCTGGTCTCTAGAGCCGACAGCTGCGTTATTTCTTTTGTGGCTTGTGTGTCCTCCATCCCACAATGCTGCTGTGTGGCAAGCGTAAGCAGTAGTAGAGATGAGACGTGCTGGCAGACGAAGTTGCTGTCTTTGATTATCTCTGCTCGCTGAGAAGCTGCTTTTTTACTGTTCTGTCCTTATTGTGCGTCCCTTTGCCCAACTTGACAGACAGCTAACGGTTTCAATGAACATTGGAGGCGGAAGTAAGTTTAAGGCTTTTTACTTCGTCAGTAGTTCAATGATTGACATCCTTTTCTTCCCGTAAAACTAAAAACAAACACAAAGTAAATGTCACAAGATGTCTTTTCCTCTTTACACACACTTCTAGGATATGAACTATACTGTTATATAGTATGTGTAATCAACAGCGACTCAGTATTGATCACAATACAACTTAGCGAGTTTAGCTTCCTCAAAGATAAACATAGCACATGAAATAACTGGTTTCTAAACAAATCTATGTAATAGAAATGCACCAAATAAACTTGTAAACATGTTGTACATTAATACTCACAAGCAATAACTCTCCAAGGCAGAAACGTTTTAAAGAGCAACAACATATTCTGCAGGCTAACAAGCGACCAGCTTCCTGTTTCCTCTACCCACAGGAACACAGAAAAACCCCACCAAAATAAAAGCTGGTGAGTATTTCCACTATGACCAGCAGAGGGTGCTGAAGAGAAAGAACCTATGCATGTCATAACAGTCTTACCGCACACAGTGGTCCCGCGTACTTATTCAGATTCAGAGTAAGAATCACACAGTGCCATCTCTAGTTGAAGGTACAGTCAGCTGTTTTTTGAGTTTATTTAAAAGAAAAGAAATGCTGTACTCATAAATATTCCTCGGTCAGTGTGTAATTATGTTTTCTTGGTTTGTGGAAGTCCCCATGTTGGTCGCCACCTTGAAAACAGTGGCTTAGATGAACTGTTCTGCCTATTCCCTTTTTATGTGTTTGTCTAGAGACTGACCACATGGAGTACACCAAAGGTGCAGGAAAAGAGAAGGCGTAGGCATTTGCATGCTGTGGAGACAAATGTTACTGAAAAAATAAAAAGAATTTATTTATTTTTGTTCTTGTCCTATGCGCACAGAGATTTCTCCAAATCCTCTGAATCTTTTCATGATATTATGTACTATGACAAAAAAAAAAAAAAAAGTGTTTTTTTTATACCCAGTTATGTTACTGACTTACTGCCAATTAACTGTTTCTTTTGGTACCACTTAGTTTCCCTGCCTTTTGTTGCCCCAGTCCTACGATCATATTCATGAAATATTAAACATATGTTTGTTTTAGGCTTTTGCAAAGGAAGGAGTCTTATATCAATAATTAACAATTTGCATTTGGGTATTATTAACATATTATTAACATAATCCTGTGTCAAGAATATAAAAAAAAAAATGTTAAAAATCTGCAATCAAAGCCAAAGGAATCAAATTTGGGCTATGAATTTGTGAAGCACATTTTTAAAAACCTGTATACAAAAGAGAGCACTGGCTGGTGGAAAATATGAGTTTCCATATGAATTAAAATAGTGAAAGTTACACTTAAGATAGATCCGCCTGCAATATTTTGGTGATCTGCTTTGAGGTTCACAGTTTTTATAGAGCGAGCTGCAATAGCCCAAAACGGACAGTGAAAGCAGATACCTTTTAAGATGCTTTTCAAAGAAACTGATTAGAAAAAGTTGGACTGGATGAAGCTATTCAAGACCAAACCTGCTCTCGGGGAGCTGCCTCACAGTTGGTCGTCTTGAGGCAGACGCAGATTCTTGGCAGTCCGCTCAGGAGCAAACGTGGTCTTGTACGCAGTGATGAAGAGGCCTTGCAGAGGGCAGGACTTTCCAGAGTAAAGAAAAAGCAGCACAGCATTGTTGAGACTAAGTTTGAGTTGGTGGCCAGACATCCAACTGGAGATGTCAGCAGGCCTAATGGAGATGCGTGCCTCAACCTGAGTGTCAAAGAAAAGAATAGCTGTGGAAGCTGATATTGTCACAGTCTGGCGAGGGCAGACTGTATGAATTGAAAAAGGACCCAAAATGCAGACTCCAAGGAACAGGGAACAAAACTTGAATGTTAACAAAAAGCGAGCCGTTTAATATGGCTGGAAAAAAAGGTACAAACAAAGGGCAAGGCAAACTGAAGCAAAATTAACACAAACCTAAACTGGGAAATCTAAACAAACAATAAGAAAAACCTAGACAAGAAACTTGGAAGCATGGCATAGGAAACATGGCGTGGACAACAGACGACCTGACAATCACACACTGAAAACAGAGGACTTAAATACACAGGAGGTGATTAGGGGAAGTGGAGACACATGAGGAAACAGCTGGCACACATGAACATAATGACGTCACAGTGGGAGAGTAAAACTGAACATGATGAACACAGAACACCAGACCTCTTCACAATAAAACAGGAAACATAATGAGACATAGACATGACAACCCGAACTTGACAACGTAAGACACAGACATGAAACGCATGAAGAGCAGGGGAGATTTAACATGGTTGGAAACACGAGGGGAAAATAATAACTAGAAACACTTAGGCATAATAATACAAACTTAATAACATAAGACACGCAGCATGAAACACGAAGGGTGAGGGGAAGCTTAAATACAGGGGAAGAAAACACAAGGAGTCTAATAACCAAATGAACTTAGATAATCTAATGAACAAAATAAACTCAAACTTAAAACGCTGGGTCAAAAGACCCAGGACCATGACAGATATAAACTGTAATGCAGATCAACTCCACATAAGGTGGGACACCTGTTGGAGCAGCTGAAGCAAGTTGTCATCAACGTCTTTACAGAGGGAGGTGAAAAATGGACAAAGGGTTACATAAAACACGGAGAATTTAGTGTGTTGTCCCAACCTGGCAATGGCAACTTTCTGTGGTGATTTCATGAGGCTTCGTTCAAGCTATAAAATCTAAAATGCAAAACGAATGTGTAAGACTGGGCTGTGCTCAGACTCGTGTGAAAGGCGAATGCGCATAATAGAAGGAAAAAAAGACAGCGATGAAAGCCAATGCAATGGAACACATAGCCTATACTGTGTCAAAAACCTTTTTTGTTCTTCTTGGTTTTAGAGGGATAGCAGACTGGAGCGAGGAGCAAGTTTGACTCTATATTTGCTGGGTGTGGCTGCAGACATGAAGCAATGCGTGTGAAAACTATCACTGGACTGGACAAAATTCCTCAAATATGGACAGTGTAAATATCCACCGGACATATATCAAGAGGAATAACAGTGACTTTTTTATTTTTTGAGGGGATGAGCGAAAGAAATTACATTTCTTTAATATTTATAACTACTGGAGAGAATGGTTCGTCTGATTATCGTTTGGAATCGTTCTGTGTCACCACGTTTAAACAAAGGAGGAGCAGGTGTACTGGTTTCAAAGATGAAAAAAAAGACATGTTATTTATATTATTCAGACTTTAAACAAACATATAAACGTCTTCATCCTCCCGGTTTTTTCTGGGCTGACTCTGTCGTTATAGTGTCGCTGCATGCTGAAGGTCCGCGGCTTAAAGTGCATTTTTAAACTCAAGATTTTTATTGTATCGCGAGAGCAGGGCACGGAAGGGGGGAGTTTGGGGAAAATTGAGCTGAGCAGGGATGAGGAAAGACCTCAGCTGGAAAGGAGAGACGCAGTGAGTTTTACCATTCTCATCCTCTGGAATGCATCAGCTAACTTATCTGTGCACAATTCACGCACAATTGGATGCGCTCGGGCAGACTTCAAAAGTTGCATCTATTTATAGCCTAGGCGCCTAAGCGACGGTTTTCAGTGGCTTTTTTTTTCTTTTCCACAGTTTGCTCCTACACGTTTTTTTGTTTTGTTTTTTTATTGTTTTTGTTTTGTTTTGTTTTTACCTGCAAGTCAAAGTGCAGACAGTCCTCTGTCGAGTCCCAAGCGAATCTCCTATTCGGGAGACAAGGTAAGGAATTGGCTGGTGATACATTTTTTTATTTTTTTTTTGCATGCTTTTGCAAACCTATCACCACCAACCCAGTGACAACAGCAGAGTGTTTTTTATTTGGTTTTTTGCCCACGATTTCTTGCAGTCTCCACTGTCTCCTTTCAAAATGTTTTTTCCCCTCCTGCATTTATTGTTGTGCAGCTTTGACTCCAGACAGGAGAGGTCGACGGGGCTGGGAAACTACATAAGGTGATTTTTCTTCACTGAAGTCGTACACTTGAGAGTGGAAATGACAGAAATTAAGCGTGGAGGACGGCTGCTGCAGTTGGCCGTGACTGTGGCTTTACTGTCGCTCTGTGCCGAGGCTAAAGACGCAGCAGAGGTGGCAGATACCGAAATCACTGAGTTGGCGACGAAGCAGACCGACACCAGAGCCAGTAGGGCCAAGAGGAGGGGAGGGACGGACGTCCTCAGAGGGTAATGTGGTTCTAATAATCCGGCAAAGTCAGTTTTGGAAATCTTTTCTTTTCTTTTCTTTTAAACTTGGAGCAGGTGTCTGTCCTCACATGTTAATTGGTGTGTGTGTGTGTGTGTGTGTGTGTGTGTGTGTGTGTGTGTGTGTGTGTGTGTGTGTGTGTGTGATTTTGTGTATTTTTAAAAAGGCAGACTGGGACCCATGAGTGACATTGTCTGTGATGGGAAGTTTGGAGAAAAGGTTTAGTAATTAAATACTGGCAAGAATATCACATTCCTGCTGACTGCAATAATAAATTACATCCAAACAAAGGAGGCCATTGGCCGTGTGGCTGTGGCAGAGTGAGAGAGAGAGGGGGAGAGAGAAAGAAAGAGAGTAACAGCCTAATCCTCTTTCTAGCCAAAAACACCACACCCCAGTTGTGGATAAATCACATCTGCAGCTGTACACAGTGGGTCACTGCTGGAGAGGTTTTGTGTGTGTGTGTGTGTGTGTGTGTGTGTGTGTGTGTGTGTGTGTGTGTGTGTGTGTGTGTGTGAGAAAGAGAGAGCGACAGAAAGGAAAGACAGACAGGAGGAAACCAATGCAGAAAAGAAAGAACGTTTGTGTTCAGTGATGACAGCAAACAGCTGATGAAGGTCACACAACTCAATGAGCATTCTCCACAGGCATTTTTATTTGACATGCTTTAAGTTAATCTATCTGAACATCTGGGTTCAGTGCAGGAAGTGCATACAGGCTGCATACTGTGTCATGCAGACTTACCACTGTTTCCAACATCCAAATGGCTTCAATTGTCTGGTTTGAGTTACAGTGTACATTATGTATATACTGACCCCTTGGTCAATGTATGCAAAGTGATTATAAGTTCACATATGTCGACCTGCTCAACATCTGTAGGTGGGAGGACGGACTAGGTGTTCACTTTCATGTCAGATAAAACATTTTTGTGTACAGGTGCAGTAAATTTCTTATAGTGGCTGTGCTCACATCATAGCATATTCCAGTGGTTCCCTACATTGTTTTACACACGAACACCAGACAGCTTTATTCGATACTTAAAAAGTTAAGAAATGAAAGAATTAGTTCTGTCATTTGTGCAAGGGAACATCAGATCCATGTGAAAAAAGCTTGGGAACCACAGGCACACACAAGAACTTTCTAAGTAAAAGCAATGGACAGCTTGTGGGTTTTTTTTTGAGGACTGTTAGGATATGATTCAGGCAGTTCCTTTGTACATACAAAAGATTGTGATTAAGATTGTCATTTACTTCTACAGTAATACATGGCTTATTACTGGCACATGGTGACAAAGACTTTGGTATTAAGTGAGAAACGGGGTGACAATGAGAAGTCGAGATGAAGGTGGGTTGCAAAGCAGCTTGCAGCTTGCAGATGTGCAGCTACTGTTTCTGGGCTAAAGAAGCATAAATAGTTCACTCTGTGTGGTTTTTACCAAGTGAAAGTCTACAAACTATGTTGAGCCTTGTGTATAGGTGCAGTGGACTTGGTTTCAGATCAGCTCATCAGGTGATCAGCAGGGATTACAGGTTATCTTTACTTTGTGGCTCACCTGATCTATCACTATGCCTGATTGTTAGTATTTTTGGGAGGGTCTCAGTGTTTGTGTATTTAACAAAATATGGATGCTGTGCTTGGACAACACAGACAGATCCCAACTACCATTCTATTAAAGTGTCCATGAGCAGTGTGCCATTATTCCTGCCACCTGTTTTAAAAGCTTCAAGAAACAGACCATCCGTTTCAATAATATGTAGACGAGTAAGTAATATAGAGTAATTAGTGTTTGGTGTGCCAAATTTCAAGCCCACTTGGACAGATCTTCGATATATATCTTAATTAAAGGACTTGTCTTGAAAATACTTGAGTTTTTTTTGACATGGATCATCACTTTTTGATCGTCTGCAGCCCAAATGTGTGCGGCTCAAGAAACAACGCCTACTGCTGCCCAGGTTGGAAGACTCTGACTGGAGGAAATCAGTGCATTGTTCGTGAGTATCACCTCTATTAGTCTACTTGCACTTCTCATTGTCAATTTTAAATCAATTTTTGCCATAAATTTCAGTTTTTATTTATTTTATCCAAAATTTATTTGGTCTATTTCTCTGGCTGTGGTTACTTCAGGTATACTTTGTCATTAATTGTATTGACTCCACATTTTGCTCTGTCAAACTTCACCTGCCTTCACTCACTTAGTAGACAAGAGAGTCTGAGAAGCTGTGTGATTGCAGCGCTGGCTGGATGCCGGTCGCAGCTCTAATGACATTGTTTAGCAGTGGGGTTCATGGAGTAGGGTTCATTGGCTGGACTCTACCTGATGGGAGCTGGGGGGGAAGTGGACCATGCCAACAAAAGTCTGTGGGAAAGAGAACAACAGAGCAACACAGACGACACCAACTGAAAACACATAACATTTATGGTAACAAAACTCACAGAAGAAAATAGCTCAGCAACGTTGCCAAGTCAGCTTCTACAAGTAAAGCACGATCAGGGCAAAAAGAAAGATTTGGCCTTCTTTGGACTGTGGTCTGTGTTTGAAATATTACAGAAGAGAGTTTAGCATGAGGTTAAGATCAGCGCTTTAGCTGCAACAACTGATATTCTAACCTGAAATTCAAAACCGGCAGCGGACAGGCTGACAAGCAGCAGACCCACAACATCAGAATTTCTCGAACGCAAAATAAAGTCAAGTCCTGGCGCCGTGACGTGAGCGTTGCTTTGTTATTTGGCCTTGTATTTTCTTTGACCGAGTATCATTTTCTCATTTGCAGCCATCTGCCGGAGTTCATGTGGAGATGGTTTCTGCTCCAGACCCAATATGTGCACCTGCCCCAATGGTCAGATCGCACCATCCTGTGGATCCAAGTCAGGTCATTCACTCACCTCCATTTTCATATACTTTCTTCTGAATCAGCTCCATTGAAGTGTTATTAGTTTTGTAATATATAATGTGGGTGGCTGGAATGGGAGTGGGGCAATAGACAAAGATAATTATGATTTATGCAAATAGGAGTAATGGATGACAGAAAATATGCCATCTTATATAAATTTTCTTTTATTACAGAAATTGCAATCGAATTGATTTTTTGGCACTTAAAAAAAATCACAGTTGTTTTTCTCTCCTTATCATGAGTAATGGGCACCAGCTTATGTGTACTAGTAGGGCTGGGCGATATGACCCAAATTTCATATCTCGATATTTTTTAGCTGGATGGCGATATAAGATATATATCTCGATATTTTTTTTTTTTAAAGCCATAAAGTAAGAACAAAAAGAGAGTTCTTAGTCAAAGCTGTGTCCCAGATGTCACACAGGCACTTTTATTAACATAGAGCAGATGTACATAAAATTTACTCAAAAATAAATTATGAGCATTTATTAAATAATAATGCTCCATAAATAAAAGAAAACAATGTTGTTTTTGTGCATAACAAAAAGCTCACAATTGTGCAGTCAGAATGTAAACTAAAAGACGCTGAGCATAATAACATAGACAGATTTCACAGCTGCTCTGTTCCCAACTTCTCCTGTGTGACTGATAGCCTGGAGTTTGAAATCCGCTTCGTAACCACGTCTCTTAACAGGTGCCATTTATGGTCCTTATACACACACAATACGGTAATATTACGCTGAAGCACAGTACGTATCACTCCGCGAGGCTCAGCCGTAATGCTCCGACAATCCATCAAGCGGTGCAGCTCCGTAGCTTACCAAAGTCGTACTAAAACATTTTGACAGATTGCTGAGCGCCGTGTACCACATAAAATCGGTTCGCGGCCACCAAGCACAACCAGAATTCATACAAAAGGCGCGCTGTCAACTTTTGAGAGAATGAAAGGGTTTTAGGCCGTGCAGCCCCTCTGGGCTGCATGGCGTTAGCGTGGTTAGCTCGTTAGCGTGGTTAGCTAGCTAACACGTTGACGCGGTCCAGCCCCACACACGGGGCGATGCGCAGTAACTCGTTAACGCAGATTTGCCGTGTCCATCTTGTCGCTTCCTGCAGGTGAAGCGATGGGGGAGGAGGGGGAGTTGTGTTGAGTGAAGGAGAGGCGAGGCCGAGTAACGTTGCGTAAAGACAAAAGTGGACGAAAGAGAGGCAAACTTGCGGCTCCACAAGTATAATTATAACGTAACATAGACTATATCGATATAAAGGATATTGTCACATCTTATATCTCGTATAAAAATATATCGATATTTTTTAAAAACTCGATATATCGCCCAGCTCTATGTACTAGCATATGAGATAGCAGGGCAAAGAACCTGAACGCATCCCTTTTAACTGCCTAAGACTGAAGCAACTGATATATGTTGCAATCACATCCTTGATACTAGCGGCCGGTCCTGTGGGTTTTGTGAACGGGTGTGTGTAAGTGTCGACTGGGAGTGTGTATGCTTTGGAAGATGTCCACCATCAACATCTTCTCTATGTCGCTCCCTTGCAGCTCACCGCACTTCAACCTGGTGTGCTCATCTGTTTACACACCATAAATTTTTTTAGGAAATATCTAGAAGCATAACGTTTAAGAAACATGGTTCAGTGTCAGTTTTGTTGATGTCGTAAATATAATCTGCAGCATGTGTTTGGATACACTGAACTGAACCCTAACGCTGGTCTGTGTTCATGTGTGTGTATCTTTGTCTTGTTCTTCCCACAGTCCAGCACTGTAACATTCGGTGTATGAATGGGGGATCATGTGCAGAGGACCAGTGCTTGTGTCAGAAGGGCTATGTGGGAAACCACTGTGGACAACGTAAGGCTCATAATAAAACGCATTACTCTGAATAACTTCATCATTATCTGCCTCCTTTTTAATTCTATTTCTTAGAGTTTCTGTTTTACCCTCAAGCTTGTAATAGTGCTATTTAGTAAAACTTAGCGTCAATAACATTGAGGCCCTCTAGAAGCAAGTCTGGCAACTCTTATTTGGGTGGAAAAAAGAGCTAATGAATGCAAGAACAGAATTTATTGTCTAATTAAAACACTGTGTATAGTCATGTGAAAAAGCCTTACTGCTTTCAAGGGAAATCAGAGAATAAGTAGCACTCAGGTGCTGCTAATCAAATGAACCTGATTAACTGAGCATCAGCAAGTGTGAGCACTGTGGAAGCAGAGGTTTTGGCAGATTTCTGTTCTGAGCGTTGAGATGTGTGTTAACACAGCGCCACAATCGTCCCAAGACTGGACAGACAAGCTAATCACAAGGTCAGAGAACAGCACAGATTAAGGTTGAAAATTTGCATCTTAACAAATCAAAGGAATTCTGGAATAATGTTTTTTGTGCAAGTGCGACCAGAATGGAGAGGTTTGGCCGTAATTTACAGCGCCACATTTGGTGAAAACCAAACACTTAACACCAACTGTGAAGCATGGTAGAGGAGAGGTGATGATTTGGGCTTGTGTTGTGACCTGGGTGCCTTGCAGCCATTAAGCTGACCATGAACTCTGAATATCAAAGTATTCTAGAGTCAAATGAGAGGCCATCTCTCTGACAGCTAAAGCATCATTATTCTGACAGTATACAGCATTGAATGTGCAATAAAATGGCTTAAAAAGAAAACACTTGAGGTGCTGCAGTGACCCAGTTAGAGTCTAGACCAGCGGTCCCCAACCTTTTTTGCGCCACGGACCGGTTTATGTCCGGCAATATTTTCACGGACTGGCCTTGAAGATTTCGCAGATAAATACAACAAAATAAACCAAAAAAAAGAAGATTTATTCATAACACATGGGAAAAGACCCAGGGAAACCGAGTTAACGATAAAAAAGTAACTATTTTAAAACAATAAAAACCCTGAAAAACCATGAATTTCACAGCCGAGCCTCAACTCTCATGGCTCGGTACCAAACGACTCATGGACTGGTACCGGTCAGTGGCCCGGGGGGTTGGGGACCGCTGGTCTAGATATCAGCCTCCTTAAAATATTGCTGCAGGACCTTAAGAGAGCAAAGTATAATCAGATGCCTGGAAACCTCAATGAACTGAAGCAAACACTGTAAAGAAGAATGGGTCAGAAATTCTACACAACAATGTGAGAAACTAATAATATCATACAGCTTATTTGGTATTAAATCATGAGTTATGAGTCCTGTGAAAATATTCTTTTTCACATGACTGTGCTTACTAAATTTCACTATAGAAAAGGATCACTGTGTGTAGGTTGGGTGTCTTTTTCCCATGGTTTTAAAGCTAAGAGCATGTGCCTAAACTTTTGATGCTCATTTCTTGCTCCACCTAACCACAACTAGTGACATCATTGTGTTACTGAATTCCTTCACTTTGCATCAGTTATATTTGGTGACACCCTACAAAAACAAAATCCTGGCCCCGTCTACACAGCGGTGTCCTCCTGTTGTGACATTGTCGATTTCTCTCTCTTCTCCAGCGGTATGTGAAAATGGCTGTCTCAATGGAGGAAGGTGCGTGGCTCCCAACAGATGTGTATGCACGTACGGCTTCACCGGAGCTCAGTGCGAGCGAGGTAATGAGCGCCACACCGCATTACTCCGAATTTTCCTCCTTCACTTTACATGAAACTGTTCCTGTGCTCTACATTCACTTCTCACTGCTGCTGAAGTAGTTTTTAAAGGCACACGTGCTGCTTCTTTAAAAACGTGACTTGATATTGAGTGGTGGTTGTGTTTTTTTGTTTTTTTTTGACTGAAGGCAATTCCTGCTTAGTCATGCCATCGGCTCCAGGAATGTGGTTTGTTGTGGAACATTTGCATTTTAAGCTCAAGCTCAGAAATTACCATTATTTTCCACATCTGCTCTGAAACAACGCTTTGGGGAATGTAATGTCTTTCTAAATGTGAGCTGTTTGTTAACTGAAGACCTCCCAACCTCCTGTGGTTGCTCTCTGGCACATGTGAGCAAAGTCTCCAAAGTATACAAGCACACGCAAACCAAGGGCAGCCTGCAATGTGTTTGAACAAAAATGTGAGCATTTTTTCAGTGTACGTGTTTTGTGCTTGTGCTGACGACCTTTAGAGGTCAAAATGGTGACCTACTAAAACTAATATTTGGATTAGAAGCCGAGATCCTAACTATGCTTGGGAGGCCTGTCAATTAAGTCCAACTGAAGATGTGCCTATTGGTTTACTTTAGTATGTTCATTAGCCTGTATCTAATAACAACTTATCTGGCTGCTCAACACTTGTCTGCTGGGTTTCTACTCTTTGCTGCGGAGTCTTTGGAGTGTTTGTGAGATTTTGCAGGAATGTAAATTAAGCCTTTTTTTCAACAAATTAACTTGTCAATAGTCATATTTTTCAAGAAACACAAAAAAGCACAAGGAAAAAACATGTTTTGTCTTATATAATTATTTCTGACAAAATAATTATGCACTGGGAGGGAAGGGGGCCATAACTTTTTTAACTGTTTGATTCGCCATGTAAGGTGATGAGAATTCAAGGAGATGATACATTTTTAAATGAGTGAAACAGGTATACTTGCGTATTTCGGGCAACTACTTAGAGACCACCCTCCAATTTCAGTCAGGTTCTTAACATAGTGTAATATACTGTATGGAGTTATCCATTGATGCCATTGCCAGTTCATGTTTAGCCAAAATCTAAGATGATGAAAGCCAGAACAAATCAATAAAAGTGATGATTTTGTAGTGATGAGTATAAATAGTGGAAAAATAAAAAATAATTCATCTCTACATCTTTTCTTTGATAATATGCATCTTTTTCTGTGTGTTATTGTTAGCTTCAACTGTTGTCAGCACTTTGAAGATGTCCGTTTAGGATATGAATGAAACAGCTCAGAATTACAAGCTAGCTAACTGTATTTCACTGAATTAAAATGTATTTTCAACTTTTAAGGGTAATGTGGGATGATATTTTTCCTCTATTTGATTGACTTTTTAGTGAGAAATAGTGGATAGAAAATAAATAGAAATCCATAAATTTGCTTTTTGGCTATTCTTCTGGTATTTTGTTCGGCCCAGTCTGGGAACTGATTGGCTATCATCTGATGATAGAGCCTTAAATAGTATTTCTGGGCTTCTGGTCTAGCCAGGCAGATATCTGACCCGAAACCTTCTTCAGGTAACTTTTTTTACACTCACTAGCTACTTTGTTTGGTACACCTATTCAGCTGCCCAATTATGCTATCTAGTATGCCAATCACATGGCAGGAACTTAATGTATTTAAGCATGTAGACATGGTCAAGATGACCTGCTGAAGTTCAAACTGAGCATCAGAATGGGGAAGAAATGTGATTTACAGTGGGGCAAAAAAGTATTTAGTCAGCCACCGATTGTGCAAGTTCCCCCACCTAAAATGATGACAGAGGTCAGTAATTTGCACCAGAGGTACACTTCAACTGTGAGAGACAGAATGTGGAAAAAAAAAATCCATGAATCCACATGGTAGGATTTGTAAAGAATTTATTCGTAAATCAGGGTGGAAAATAAGTATTTGGTCAATAACAAAAATACAACTCAATACTTTGTAACATAACCTTTGTTGGCAATAACAGAGGTCAAACGTTTACTATAGGTCTTTACCAGGTTTGCACACACACAGTAGCTGGTATTTTGGCCCATTCCTCCATGCAGATCTTCTCGAGATCAGTGATGTTTTGGGGCTGTCACCGAGCAACACGGACTTTCAACTCCCGCCACAGATTTTCTATGGGGTTGAGGTCTGGAGACTGGCTAGGCCACTCCAGGACTTTCAAATGCTTCTTACGGAGCCACTCCTTTGTTGCCCGGGCGGTGTGTTTTGGATCATTGTCATGTTGGAAGACCCAGCCTCGTTTCATCTTCAAAGTTCTCACTGATGGAAGGAGGTTTTGGCTCAAAATCTCACGATACATGGCCCCATTCATTCTGTCCTTAACACGGATCAGTCGTCCTGTCCCCTTGGCAGAAAAACAGCCCCATAGCATGATGTTTCCACCCCCATGCTTCACAGTAGGTATGGTGTTCTTGGGATGCAACTCAGTATTCTTCTTCCTCCAAACACGACGAGTTGAGTTTATACCAAAAAGTTCTACTTCGGTTTCATCTGACCACATGACATTCTCCCAATCCTCTGCTGTATCATCCATGTGCTCTCTGGCAAACTTCAGACGGGCCTGGACATGCACTGGCTTCAGCAGCGGAACACGTCTGGCACTGCGGGATTTGATTCCCTGCCGTTGTAGTGTGTTACTGATGGTGACCTTTGTTACTTTGGTCCCAGCTCTCTGCAGGTCATTCACCAGGTCCCCCCGTGTGGTTCTGGGATCTTTGCTCACCGTTCTCATGATCATTTTGACCCCACGGGATGAGATCTTGCGTGGAGCCCCAGATCGAGGGAGATTATCAGTGGTCTTGTACGTCTTCCATTTTCTGATGATTGCTCCCACAGTTGATTTTTTCACACCAAGCTGCTTGCCTATTGTAGATTCACTCTTCCCAGTCTGGTGCAGGTCTACAATACTTTTCCTGGTGTCCTTCGAAAGCTCTTTGGTCTTGGCCATGGCGGAGTTTGGAGTCTGACTGTTTGAGGCTGTGGACAGGTGTCTTTTATACAGATGATGAGTTCAAACAGGTGCCATTCATACAGGTAACGAGTGGGGGACAGAAAAGCTTCTTACAGAAGACGTTACAGGTCTGTGAGAGCCAGAGTTTTTCCTTGTTTGAGGTGACCAAATACTTATTTTCCACCCTAATTTACGAATAAATTCTTTACAAATCCTACCATGTGAATTCATGGATTATTTTTTTTTCACATTCTGTCTCTCACAGTTGGAGTGTACCTCTGGTGCAAATTACTGACCTCTGTCATCATTTTAGGTAAATGGTAAATGGCCTGTATTTATATAGCGCTTTACTAGTCCCTAAGGACCCCAAAGCGCTTTACATATCCAGTCATCCACCCATTCACACACTGGTGATGGCAAGCTACATTGTAGCCACAGCCACCCTGGGGCGCACTGACAGAGGCGAGGCTGCCGGACACTGGCGCCACCGGGCCCTCTGACCACCACCAGTAGGCAACGGGTGAAGTGTCTTGCCCAAGGACACAACGACCGAGACTGTCCAAGCCGGGGCTCGAACCGGCAACCTTCCGATTACAAGGCGAACGCCCAACTCTTGAGCCACGATCGCCCAGGTGGGGGAACTTGCACAATCGGTGGCTGACTAAATACTTTTTTGCCCCACTGTAAGTGGCTTTGTCATGTGGCATGCATCAGAAACTACTGATCTACTGTGATTTTCCTGCAAAACCCTCTCTAGTGTTTACAGAGAATGGTCCAAAAAAGAAAAAAGGTCCAGTGACTGGCAGTTCTCTGGGTAAAATGTCTTGTTGATATCAGAGGTCAAAGGAGAATAGCCAGACTGCTTTGAGCTGTCAGGAAGGCAACAGTATGGGTATGCAGAAGAGCATTTTTGAATGCACAACATGTTGAACCTTGAAGCAAATGGACTACAGTAGCAGACGGCCACACCAGGTGTCATTGTTTAAAACTTTGCACTAAAAATCCAGGTAGTTATGAAGGCAAGCGAGGCTCCAGTCCAATACTAGCAAGGTGTACCTAATGAAGTGGCCAGTGAATGTATATTTATAGAGATTAGGTCATAATTAAGTGAAGCAGAGAAAGTTGGCTGATGCATTCAGTGGCATTTTTGGTTAAGCTACTTTCCCTGGAATTTCCTTGGCTATAATCCATTACCTCCCAAGAGAAAGACATTGTGCTCTCACATAAATACAAACAGATGCATAAAGTACATGTATACATACACCCCACAGGGTTTTCTTAATGTAGTTTACAGAACTGCGTCCCATTATGGCTCTATCTTATCGCATTAGCAAGAACACAAGCTTTCCACACACGTCATGTGACCAGAAGTCACTAAACTCAGGAGTTCGAGGTTTTCACGGCTGTAGCGTTATCATGACGTTGTCATGGCTCAGCATGAACATACTGAGCTGTGTGTGCTAAACTGGCTGGCGATCTGCTGACCAGTCGTCCCACCACCAGGCACAGCTGACTGCAGTGGAAATGCAGTCTGGTACATGAACGTGTTCTTTGTTCGTTGCAAATATGATTAAGGTTGGAATGTGGAATTGGTGATTGCATGCAGGGCTCCGTGCTCCGGCTGTAGAGTCATTTAACTGTGGAGCAATAAAGTCGAGCTTTCAGTATGACACCATTGAGACGGTGGGGAAAGACTGGCCTGAAATGGTGCTACACGTGAGTTACACAGTCAACAAGTCAGCAGCCAGAGCACAACAGGGAAGTGGGTCAATCAGCTGAGGGGCTCTCTTAGCATCTCACTGACACCCCCAAGTGTGTATGTCTGTGTGTGTTTGAGTTCAATTTGTTAGTCCGGGGAGGATGAAGAAATCTGCTGACATGCCATTAGGGAAGGCCCCACCCAAATATTAAGACCCATAACACGTTCAATGAAACACACACATGCACAAATCTCACAAACATATGCAAATTACACACACATAAAAGCATGTAAGGTGTATGTAATGAACACCATCTGCAAGGGAAAAACTTAGGAAGGGTGGATATGGAGAAGGTGTGCAGATATCTTTGTGTATGTGTTCCTGGAGTTAATCCAGGAAACTCTTTTACCCACTTCCCGTCGTGCTTTCCCTCGTTTCTTTTCTCGATGATGCTGTTATTGTGCATAAACTCGCCGGGCACTGAAGGAGCATTTCTATTGTGTTCTAAAAGTAACCAAACCTCAAAACAAACACTAAAGAGCTAACGAATCAGAGTCAACGCAAAGTCTTGAAGCTAAGATACTTCTTTACTGAAGGAGCTAAAGCAGCTACTCACCACGTTTTTCCAAACTGGGGCAAAAACAAGAGTAACATTTTACAAGTTTTGCTGTGTTTTTGAGATCATCGCTGGCTGGAGTGGGGATGAGGAGTTGGGACATGGGCAGAATTTTTAAGTGTGTGCATGTGTGCGTGAGCGTGTTTGTGTGTGAGCACGTGCGATTACTCCCAGATGTACAGGACATGGGTGGATCCCCCAGCTGTATGCAGTTCACAGAGAGACAGTAAGATGACGGATGAAATGACACCATTTTCACCCTACAGCTGTCTGCCTCTCCCTGTTTACCTCAGCTGACTGTTTAAGTGCAGTGCTTGGATCTACTTTATCTTGTGCTCAGATCTTTTGCCTTAACACTCACTCACTCTCCTCAGCTAAGAGCTGTAATAAGCAGATATCAAGTTAGATTGTGTACTTAGAGCATTGTGAATAAGACATAACAACCTTTTTTTTTTTTTGATGAAAAGAGAAACCTGAGTTCTCTTTATACAGCCTGTTGCACTCACTCAGCCTGGGCTCCATGTGAAAACTTTCCATAGCTCCTCAAACTGCTTTGCCTACATAGAGATTTTCGCTTTGTTATTTTAGATGAGGCACATAGTGTTAGATAGAAAATAAGGCTCACAGTGTCACAGGCTGGGTCTCCGACCCAGCACTCTGAGTTTTCTTTGTATTTTTTGATATGTTATTAGTTTGTGTTATTTCCTATTTGCCTTTAGTTTAGGCAGTTATTGTTCCTGGGTTTTCTATGTTTTGGGGTTTTCTATTTATTTCATCACGTATTAGGTCTGTTAAGTTGTGTTGTCATTTCCTGTTTTATTCTGACAATGTCATGTGTTCTTTGTTCATTGTATTTAGCTTTCCTCTCCTGGTCCTGTCATTAGGTTTATGTCTGTCAGCTGTTTTCCCCCATGTGTCGCCACTTCCCCTGATCACCTCATGTCTGTATTTAAGCCTTTTGTTTTCTTCATGCCATTGTCAGTTCGTCTGTTTATTCTCACCAGAGTTACAGTCATAGTCATAGTCTTAGCCTGTTTATTTTCCACCTCGGTCATAGTTATAGTTTTTGGTCTTAGTACCTTTAGTGTTTTGTTTCTTAGTGTTTTGCCAGCTCAGTGTTTTGTTTCTTAGTGTTTTGCCTGTTTGCTTTGGTCTCTTGGTTCATTTCCTGCCGTCATCGCAATAAAGGTTCACTTTTCTGTTAATCATTACTATTCCTCGTCATCATCTGCTTTTGGGTCCTGTTTCCGCACACATCGGCGCACCCCGCCGTGACACACAGTTAGTTAAAACAGAACATTCTTGATTAGTAGATCCCTTAAGTAACTTAGGCAAATTTTCTGTGTTAAGAAAATAGAGTGAAAGCAGGAAATACTGGAGAAAATTCCCCCTGAATATATCTTTTTTTAAAGCAGTCTTTGGCTTTCTAGTCTAGATTTTCACAAAAACAAAATCATTCCACTCCTGTCAGCACTGGCTCTCTGATCACTTGCAAAATTATAACCATTTCCTTCTGTTGGAGATTTCATAGTTCATGCTTTTCCCCCTCTCACCTCGATTATTGCAGTTCTTTTTGTGTAGTCAAGCCTCATCTCTCCTGCAGTTTGGAGACCATATCACCCCTGTGCTGGGCTCTCGTCACTGGCTACCAGTGAAGTATAAAAATTGGTTTTATGATTTCTTCTTTTGTTTTTAAAGCTGTGGCACCTATTGATACACCGCGATTTAATTGATATCAATAGTGATCCTGTTTATCAATACTGATACTTATGAATACTTGTATTGATAACATGCAACATAGGCAACATAGCTGTGATTTTAATAACATCATATGGCTGGTTTTGCAACTCTTGATACAAACCGAGTTAAGCACAACTTTGCCAACTTTCAAGGTGACTAGAGAAGATGATAACATTTGAAGACATTGAAGCGTCAGCAATTTTTGAAGTGTGATAAACAACTTTATTGCTTGACGAGCACACTTCGGCTAGTGGTCTTCATCGAGGTCATCATGTTCTCACTCTTGATGAGTTAGCAAGCTAATGTCAAGCAGGTATTGAGGTTTCTTGCGTGGCGCAATGTACACATTGCTTGAGAGTTGTGTGTTTGAGTATTTGTGTTTGTAGACATATCCGTCAATTCTGATCAAGCTACAACAGCAGCAGTATACTAGCAACCAAAGTAACGAAAAATAGCTTTTTGCCAACTGGTGCAGAAATACTGATTTTCCCCTCACGACCATTGATTGCCAGATGGTTGCAGACTGGTCTCTAGATCAGTGTGACCAGGGCCTTATTCAACTGATTCTACATTGTTACCATGATTGTCCATTTTATAGCAATTCACAGTTGTTAGCTTTTGGCTCCTGACCATACAATACTTTAACAATGCAAAAGAATCTAACTTGACTAGTTGTGTTTTTTCCTGCTTGGTATTGTTTACCAGTTGTGGACAGGTTGGTCTTGACTAAGCTAAAGCTTTAGAAGTGAAGCCTGATTAATTATTACTGCCTTTGTTACTTATTGAAGTTCAAGCTCTGGCTGCCGGGCTGAAGTCTGCATACCTTTAGCTCTACCATCACTCTGGGTTCTTTGCTAGCTTTGTGTTAGCATGCTGTCTTTGCAGATGCTTGCAAAGAGCTGATGTTGAGTTAGCAGCAGTGGAGTTGTTTTTGTCCTGGACTTTTCTACTTTACCATCACATTCTTGTCCTTCTGTGCAATAAAGAAAATAAAGGTTATGTACACATCTCCACTCCTCAGAAGTTACAGTCTGCTCAACCATTTTCCTCCTCCAACATATTTTAACAATGACTGCAAATGCTGAAATTTTTTAGTTTCACAAATCCGACCCACATTAGAACTGGCGAGCTCTGCTAGAGCAAGCAAGCTGCACAGCTTCGCATTTACAGAATCTCATATTTGCAAGTGTCTTGTTAGGTTGCTGGTGTAACTTGTTTTCCACTGCTATCTATCTGCAGGCTAGCTGCTTTTTTCAATAAAAATGTTATTCCAATCAGATGTGATCGCTTGACTGGCAGCTTCATTATTAGAGGATAACTTGTAAAACATGAATTATGTTAGAAGGGTAGAATATTATAGATGAATTGATTGGTTTTAATACTGACAAGCTTTTCTGCTACCTACTTATTTCGATATTTCGTTATTTCTGCTGTGCCTAGCCAATCAACTGCTGGAAGTGCTTTAATTTACTACTCACATGGGTGAGTTTAGACCCGTTTTTTATCAGAGCACCCCTAAAAAAAATATTAATAGTATTAATAACTTTTCCCCCTAACTTTTCCATTGATGACAGTACAGGATAGGATGAAAACAGGTTTTATGTCCAGTATTGTTGATGTCATGATGTTACAGTGCGCTCACACAGAGGTGTTGCTGCTTCAACAGCGTGGCTTGTCATTAATCGCTTAATAAGACTTTCATTGCTGCGGCAGAAAGAAGACGAAGATGACACAAATCAATGATGCAGATTTAAAACACACTTTAACTGGAATATAGCAAAAGTTCAAACTCTTCTCATAATTGCATTGTTATGCATATAAAGTGCCTATTTTGTTTAAATTGTTCTCTAAATAGTGTTAATATTAGCTAACGTAGAGTAAAACATATTTGGAGTTGCCAGCCGAGGAGCTGATATACTTTATTACTTTTGTTTGCTAAAAAATGTTCATTCCTGTTCTGATCGAATTGGGCTTCAGTGTTTGTTTACAGTACAACTCCAGATCCAGGTGACAGCAAGTTAAAATGATCTTACCTGTCTATGTCCAGCAAAAGCCTGTATTCAGTTTTAATATTGCTATAAACTGATAGTGATCCGTTTATGTCTTTTATTCACTGTAATGTTTAGCTTTTGGGTGATAGTACAAAGAGTGACAGAGGAGTATAGAGAGGGAAAAAAGGGAGAGAGCAAAATGAAAACAGCAAAGAGAGAGAGCAAAAAGAAACAAGAGTAAATGTAGACAAATTCACCCAAAATTATAAAGCTGTAGCTTCTGTTTGCCTAGCTAGTTGAGTGAAGAGGATGGACAGGAAGAACGAGGGAGCAAATCGTGAAGTTAGCTGGGGAAAAAAAAGTTATTTTTCTCAAAGTAGTTTTTCATGTACTTCATGGATGCTTTGCATGTTTTGCAGTAGGACACTTAAAAAACGCCACTGGACATTGTAAACAGAGCGTATTGATATGAATGGTAGCATTTTACAGGACTCATACCACTGTAAACATGGCATGAACAGGATGGTTGCCACTACACTGATGTGACAGACTATAACACTCTTCTGCTATGCTGATTCGGCATAATAAAGGAAGGGTTTGTGTGAACTGGTAAAAGAACTTTGTTACCAATTTGCTTCATGTACAGGTCTGGGGTGATTTTCCAGTGTCTGTACTGAATATTGCTACTTTATGTGACTGATGATTTGGTGGGCTGCTTCTATGTGATTAAAACACTGCATGTTTTGTGTAGGGCTGAACGATATATCGCATTTGCGATAATATCGCGACATGATCAAGTGCAATTTTCTAACCGCAAAGGCTGCGATTATACTCTGGACATGTCCAAATTCATGGGCTGCATCCTCCTGAGGCCGCATTTGTAGACCGATTACGTCACAGCGACGCGCCGAAGGCTGTCCAAATTACTACCATATCCCAGAATTCATAGCGCGGCCCAGCCAAACTCCAGTTTCCAGCAATGGCGGCCGCTACTAAGTTTTAAAATTACTCATACTAATCTTTCAGGGTCACAAAATAAACTTTTAACATATTTTCAGGCGAGAAAGTAGTTGTGTAAACATCAAATATCTGCTCGGTTTATCAAGATATCCCATATTTGCAAAAGTGCTTCGACGTTTTCAGAGGCGTCTGCTACCCACCAGCTCGACAGCTAGCCGGGAGCTCGAGGGTTACTGATGCGGCCGAGAACGGCACAACTCCCGGCACATCATTTTCAGATCACCGCGGAGTTTCGCTGCTCGGGTTAAACGTAATATATAAGTCACTTAGACAACCTAAAAATGTTATTGTTGGGCTTTTTTCAGTGTTTTGTTTGTTCGTGAGTAAATCGGTTTGGCTGAGATTAAAGTTATTAGATTAGATAAAATAAAACTTTATTAATCCCCCGGGTGGGTTCCTCCTTGGTTTTCACACAGCTGACTAAACGTCAAACAGAAAACTTATTAAACAGAAGTATGAGACAGTCGAGAATTTACACCAGTGTCTGGTTATATTTTAGATAGCAAGAAGCAGACGGCCGAGTTTATTAAACTCCACCGAGACAGCGGTGACGCTAATCAGAACTAGACCGTCCAATTTCACGCCTTTAAATTTTAAAGGCGTGTTTGTGTGTGTGTTTATACAATTGCTATTATGTTTGCACTTTATGTGTAATGTTACTGACTGCAGAGATCAGTAAGATGTGTGTATTTTTTATTTATTAGTTTTATTTATTTAATATTATTTTTTAATTGAATGACTGTCTAGTAGTTCACAGATGTCGAAAAACTGAGTGTGGTAAAGCCACTGATTTTTTTTTATGTATATTTCTGCAATCTGCACATTGTACTGACTTTCATTTTAATGTTTACACCAGGGTTCCTTGTCAGCACTTTATGCTCAGATGTTTGTAAGCTAAAAATAAACTATTGTGTATGTTCAAATATACTGTTGTGATTGAAGAAGTTAAATAAAAATGTCAGTCATCAATTCATGCATCACCTCATGTCATCATAACAGAGGTCTGTCTTCCAGGAAAGAACAGTTTAAAATTAATGTAATATAGTATTGGCCATACTATATGATGTATTGCTTGTCTTTGTTTAATAATACAGAAGACAAAGACCTTAAAAAATAATCGCATATCGCATCGCAATCGCAATATTGGGGCAAAAAATCGCAATTAGATTATTTTCCATAATCGTTCAGCCCTAGTTTTGTGTATGTTTCTCATCTTGTCTCCTTTGGCACAAATGGTTCCTTATCTTCTTTAACTAAAGGCTCCACCCTAAAATAGTTTGCATTTGAAGGTAACACTGTAATGTGTATCTAAGTAAATTTAGGTTTGTAAATGTGAAAAGGGTTGATTACATTTGTAAACAGCATGTTGCATTAATAATAATTACTAGGAACTGCTGACATTATGATTGGGAGCTGAGCCCCCCTAAACTTTTGAACCTAGAATCACCCCTGCTGTACAACATATGTAAGTTATTTCTTTTTCATTATATAGTATTTTTTGCAAAAAGGTGAAGTCGTGTTACAATGTGTGCTTGGATTTGTTTTGCTAAGGGTCCCATGAATGTACTACAGCATGAAAAATTAAACCAATGAAGAGGTAGAGCCCTCGTTTGCCTTTCAGATTGCATCTAAGGTGTGGGCTGCCTCTCACATCCTATGAGCAATCAGGGAGCAACATTCAGCACAAATTTAAATTAATTAAACTGGGAATTAACACAAAAGTGGCAAAACATGGGAGTGTCGCACTGGGTTGTGTTTAGCCTGCAGTCTGATTGTTGACTTTTTGGTAACTTTCAGGTTATTATTGTTCAAGAAAGAGACATTATCCTGGAGTGTCTCATGGAGGTTTTCCAAAATAGAAATACTCAAGTAAAGTACAAGTATCTTCAAACTGGGCTTGAGTAAATGCACTGCGCTACTTTCAGCTGCTTGTTGGAGGGAGAAGTAGACAAAGAATCAAAAGCATTTGGTCTCCAATTGAGCCTGAGCAGGAGGGGAGTGAGAAAGAGAGATGACCCAGTTCTGTTTCACACAGTACTGGTGCCAGAGGCAGAGAGACGGTGGAGGCTGGGGTGCACGTGACGGGACTGGGCTGGGCCCCGGTCCACATGGGAAACTCACAATGTCTCGTTTGTTTTAAACGACTGCGCTGCTGGAACTGGTCTCCCTTTTTCCTTACTGTCTGTTGTCTGCTGTGAAATGTGGAAATGATTTTTGTCTTTGGCTCATGTCCAGATTCTTTTGGGAAAGATGTATCCCCCTCCTACCCTTTTCTTCTGTGCCCCTATCTCTGTTCCATCTTCATCTTCCAGGCCTTCACCTGATAAGAGTAAATGATTGTGTAAACTCCTTGGGACTTGTAAGGAGAGAGTGGAAAAAAGAGGGGTTAGATAAAGCAAGCAGTCGGCTCTAGGGAATCTGATTTGAAGGGAAGGAGAGATGAATAGTCTTGATGGAGGGACTTTCTTTACACTCTGTTATTTATTATTAGCCTTTTAGTTTTAATTCTAGGCTGTAGTAGCTAGTGTGGAAATCACCTACTGTGTTCCACAGACACACCCTTGCCAGCCAGCCAGCCTCCGGTGGCTTTAGGGATGATGATCTATACCCTAGATTGTGGATTATTAAGAAAATCGCAAAAGGTAGCAAACTGCTGATGGTAAATGTGACATTTTACAGAATAGCAGTAGCATCGGTAACTAATGAGCCGGTGATCATATAATAGAAGCAACAGACTGAATTTTCTTGTCCTTGCTTGTGTCCGTTGCTCTCCATAGCCGCCCACACAACTTTAAAAGGTTTTCCAGACCTCTTCCCTATCTCTTGTTTCTTTCTTTCTTTCACTCACTCACATACACACACACACTCACACAGACACGCGCACACATACACACACTCACAGAGACACGCGCACACATACACACACTCACGAACAGTGCACCTGAGAGCCAGACCAATTAAAATGCCAGGAAAATACAATGCATGCTTTATGGAGTGCGTTACCGTCTGCTCTGCAGGCCCTTTATCACTTATAATCTAAGTGTGTTGTAGATGTCATGTGAGATTACATTGAGTTTGATCGTTTGTGTATGCCAGACAGCCATTCGCTCACTCACTCAGGATAATGTTCATATTCTGTGATTTTAAGCTCCAGCTTCAACCTTTTTCTTTGGCCTAATCTTACAACCTGTCTTTTTGCTTTGGGTTTAAAAAACATCACCCTTTTACCTCTGCAGACTATCGCACCGGGCCGTGCTTTGCCTCAGTAAATAACCAGATGTGTCAAGGACAGCTCACGGGCATTGTGTGCACAAAGACTCTGTGCTGCGCCACAGTGGGACGGGCGTGGGGTCACCCCTGTGAGATGTGCCCAGCCCAGCCTCACCCCTGTCGAAGAGGGTTCATACCAAACCACCGCACCGGGGCATGCCAAGGTAAAGTCTATTCCTCTGTGTCTCTGCCTCCCAGTCTGTTTTCCTATCTTTCTTTTTCTCTGTTACTCTCCCTCTACCCTCTGCGTTCTTTGAGTAGTGTGCTGCTGCTGCTGCCATCTTTTCCTTTAACTCCTTCTCCCTCCTTGTCTGCTTTCACCCCCCTCCCTCTGTCACCCTCTGAGCTCTGCCCACCATCCCTTTTCCAGAGGATTAGCTCTAATTGGGTTAAATTGGGGTGGGTGGCAGTGCCTCCCACATGTGTATGGAATGCCCGCAGACGCCCGCTGCGGCGGGACTGTCAGAGTCAGTAACACGGGTCAGTGGCGGTGCCACGTGGGAGAGCTCATTTCTGGTAAGACGGCCCTGTGTCTGCCTGCTCCAGACCCAACAACATCAGAACCTCCGCAGGGGAGGCGGACCTGAGCCAGGACCCAGAGGAACATGGAGTACTCTGAGACAGCATCAGGTCACAGCCTCCTGTAGGTTTCCAGCCTGAGACCTTCGTTTTAGTCTGTCACATTCATTAAATGAATTTCATTTAATCATCAGCATCACTGACAAAGTAACAGATTAGAAAGCTGCACAAACCTGATGGTCCGGGTCACCTCACAAATGGCGTCATCATGACCCTCCTTTCAAGCAACATCTTTATGTACATTAGTCTTCATGTGTGTGTGATCATAAATGTATCGAACCTGATGCTTTACAGTCAGCCTTTTTTTTTCTATATTCACTTCATTCCTGTTTTTTTTACCAGTTTGGTTGCAGTTTTTGTTCATTCTGCTGGAGAAATTCCTCTCCCCCTGTTTCTTTTCGTTTGTCATACTGTTGATCTCAGGAAAGTCAGAGAGAGACTGTAAAAACAGACCCATGTACATCCAAGGCTGTTCACATTTGTGCGTTAAACTCAGTCAGCATGTGTATTAACTTCCTGCTCCTCTTCTAAGTTTATTTTACCACAATAATGTCTGTGTTAGAGTATTAATTCTGTGATATGCATGTACAGATGTGGATGAGTGCCAGGCCATCCCTGGCATCTGTCAAGGCGGAAATTGTATCAACACTGTTGGATCGTTTGAATGTAAATGCCCCGCTGGGCACAAGTTCAACGAGATCTCGCAGAAATGTGAAGGTAAGCAACAGTGAAGCCATGAACTGTCTGGTTTTCGGTGTCAGCTTGAATGACAGAGTAGACTTTCGGATATTTTTTAAATCCGTAAAAGTTGAGACAGTTAAAAGCCACATCCGCCAAGATGTGGTTAACTTCACCTCAGTCGTGGTAGTCTGATTATTACTTTGTAAGGAAAGACCACACATAAGCCACATTTTTGCCCTTCCCTTGAAAAAAGCCTAATTAAAGCAAAGCAGCGCTCTGGTTTCTCTCAGTAACCCCATGTAACACTCAATTTTGATGTTTGAAAGAAATGCTGATGAATTTTGAAAAGAATTTTCCCCCTTCTATACAAATGTTAAAGCTAGACTATGTAAGTTGCTGCTCCAGACTAACTAAGTCTGGTATGGACATTAGATTTGGGAGGCTAATATTGTGTTTGTTTTATTGAAATACTCATCATTAACTTACGTCTCTTCTTTACAATACTTCTGTTTTATTGCTTTGAATGTTTCACCTTATTAAAATTCGTTATTAGCATTAATTATTGCTGTCAGTTGTAATCAACATGGTTGATCTGCACCATGAATCCTAATTAGACTCAGTTTCAGGATTACTTGATAAAAACACGTTTTTCTCCCTCTGCTGTGGGACTCACATGGATTTTAATGCTTTTGCTGGAAAATTTTTACTACTCGTCCACAAATATAGGCCTAAATCGATCCTGCGAAATGTATTGTCTGTTAGGCGTGTATGTAATAATTTCAAGGCCTAAGCTCAGAGAAAGGTAAAGGTAATCGGGCACTTCTTTACTTTATGTGTGCTATTTTAATGCCCAGAAATAATTACTGGAAAACTTCTGCACTTTGTAAGAAATATTTCAAATGTGTCGAAGTCACAGCGCTATTCCTGCAGACTTTTGTGCTCCATGGTGTGCGTTTGGTGTTTAATGGTGCTAACAGAAGAGGTACGGAGGTCCCTGGATTTGATATCCTGTGACAATGCCTCATTTCCATTGTTCCTGCCAACGCATGCTCTAGTTTTGGAGAAATTCACGTTTCAAGATAGTTTTCACTTTCCTCTCCTCTCCTCTTTCGCAGATCTGGACGAGTGCTCAAACATTCCAGGTATTTGTGGTGTGGGTGAATGCTCTAATACTGTCGGCAGCTACTTCTGCAAATGTCCCCAGGGCTTTTATACCTCAGTGGATGGATCCAGGTGTATAGGTGAGTCCACCTGTCCGCTTTTCCACTCCAAAGAGCTGCAAGTTTCATTGCGTGTGATTTGCTTGTGTTCATAGTTGCAGTCATTATTAGGCATGACAAAATAGGAGACAAAGCAAAAGATGCTGCTTCATTCTCTTTCCTTTTTCCACTCTATTTTGGTTCTTCTTGGCACTGAAAGCAGAGAAAGGAAGCTCTCCAAAGTTCCAGCTGGTAGAATTTAGGTCAATAGTCACTTGTTGAGTTAAACTCTCTTCAAGCTGTGGCGAGCACGTGATGAGAGAAGTAAAATGAAGTCTTATTTCCAGGTGACTTTCTACACAGCTGGAAAACGCTAAATCTATGTGCGTCTTCGTAAAGAAAACTCCTGTATGCTTCCTAGTTAAGCTCATTTTCGCCCTAAAACCAGAGCAGGAAAAAAATTAGGTCAGAGCAGCCTCTTGCACATACACGTGCATACAGCACACACGCACAAACATATGCAACCATGCAGTCACATTACTCCCCCCCAGGAGAGCGTGTTCCTGAGGAAGGAATGTCTGTGTGTTTCGTTTCCAGAAAACTTTTGCCCAAAACATTTTCGTCTGTTTCTCATGCAGTCACACTTCTCGCCCGACCCCCTTAAGACCTCGTGGTTGCTTGCGAGCAGTTCTGTGCCTGACATCTTGTCGAACTGGAGCAAGCGATCTGTAGTTTAGGCTGTCATTTTCTCCACATGAAATCTGCCCCGGATGGTCTGGGTGTGAAACAAAACATGATATATTTATGTTAATGCGCAACTTGAGTGTGAGTCATGCTGGCACACAGTGCCAAAAACTGCAGGATGAAGGAAGGGTTCATATAAATAGGAAATGAGGACTATTGGAAGTGGCTTCCACCTTCCAAATGATGGAAAATCTGAAGCAAAAACAACAATTTTTTTTCTGATTGTACTCTTGCCAATTTGCTCACCACGCAGACAGCACATGCCATATTCCATGCGGCGCGGTTAGTTTAACCGACTTCCTGCTGTGTCGTTTCCCACAGATGCTCGTGGTGGGTATTGCTACGCCAGCCTGCTGAACGGGCGCTGCGCCAACCAAAATTCACAGCTGTTGACCAAAATGCAGTGTTGCTGTGATAGTGGACGCTGCTGGTCTGATGGGTCCACCCCTGAAATGTGCCCCATTCGTGGAACAGGTGCAGTCATTCACATGGCTTAAGTATTGTGATCTTTGTGGCATTGTTATTTAATTATACTCAAAATCAGTGCTCTTAATAAAAATGTAATAAATCTGTGAGAATCTATGGAGATTTACAATGAAAACAACAAAAACAAACTTTACAAAGAATAAAATGCAAGTTAACAAACAAACTCACTTGTACACACATATTCGCACACACACTAGACAATTCAGAGCTAACCTCTATCTGCTTTTCAAATATGCTTGTTATAGAAGAGCACCAGAAACTGTGCATTCAGATACCCAGTGCACCGATACCTGATCGTGTCCCAGGGAGCCCTGACATACCCAGCATCTACCCGGTTCCATATCCTGGGCCTGACATTCCTCAAATTCCAATCAAGGTCCCTGTCCAACCTGTGCAGCCTGATTATCCTAGACCACCTGTAGAACCTATACCTATACCTAGGCCAGGTATGTCCCAGCTTTCTGCCCGTGATTGCTTCATGTTTGCATGTTCAACCTGCAATTGATCTTGGATTGCCATCAACGTCCAACTTTTGATATACAAACAACCGGTACCGTTGAACTAAAAAATGAATGGCAGTGAGTGTCCTTTCTCAAAGAAACCATCCTTACACAACTGCATAGTAGTATTTAGAGTTATATTAAACATGTCCAAAATCTTTGGCTTTAAAAATTCCGACATACTGTTTTGCACAACTATTATACTACTGCAGTGTTGAGATTTATCTGGCAATGTAAAACTACATATGTGTAATATGCCAGAAACAGGTGTGTTGGCTACACTTCCTGTAAATTAAGATGTTGAACTAAACAAAAATACGATTTTTCGTTATATTACCTCACGTTTTGACGAAAAACGCTCGCGTGATTTTGTTCTATCAGGTCCCGTAATTATCCAAACCCAGAATATCACCAATATGTGCCAGGCCTTTCGTAACCTCTGCCTGAATGGCAGATGTATCCCCACGCCAGGCGTTGGATATCGCTGTGAGTGCAACATGGGCTTCAGGCTGGACAGAAGGGGAGAGTGCATCGGTGAGTTCTGACGAGTTTTCTTAACACAAAACTCAAAGTGCATGCGTTTGGCTGTTAAATTTCATGCTTGCTTTCCAGATGATAACGAATGCGAGAAGAACCCATGCGCGCACGGAGAATGTGTGAACACAGACGGCTCTTACATCTGTCAGTGTCCTGCTGGATTCCAGTCGACCTCAACCAGAACCGAGTGCCGAGGTTACACATTTACATACATGCAACATATGCGCACTTTAAGAGTGTGTATGTTTATTGTGCTATCTGTTTCTTTTTTCCCTGCCAGATCTGGATGAGTGTGTGGCCAATGGTCGTATTTGCAACAATGGCCGCTGTGTGAACACTGAAGGCAGCTTCCACTGTGTCTGCAATGCTGGATTTGAAATTTCTCAAGATGGCAAAAACTGTCAAGGTCTGTTAACTTCTCATGTTGGTCACTTACTACTCTATGGGGTAAAGATTCCTTTAGTATTTATGACAAATGGACCATGGATATGTTAGAGGTGGTGGAAGCATGAACCATAATGGGTGAAATCATGCACAATCACTGAAAATAATTATTACTAGAGTAAACCTCTAGTGTTACTAGAGTAAACTAGGGTAAATCATTTAGTTCCTCTTTGTCCACAGACCTGGATGAGTGTCTGATCAGGAACATGTGCCTCAATGGACTGTGCATCAATGAAGATGGGAGCTTCAGATGCATCTGTAAACCTGGGTTCTATCTCGACACCAGCGGACGCATGTGTGTAGGTACGTTTGTCCAAAAGCCCACAAAGTGAAGCATCAGCAGAATGTATTTTGAGTAAGATATTCTCTTGACTGCATTTTCGCCTAGCTTGGAGGATGACTACCTCTCTGGCATGTTAATAGCTCTGTTATATGACTCTTAACACACAGGGCAAAAAAATCCCCCTAAAAAGCCTTGGAAAAATCCCTTTGCTTCCTTGCACGCCAGTTGGACATAGTTGGATAGTTGGGACCCGCCTGTTTTGAGATTTCAGCAGACAGCCTGCCCTAAACTTGTTGAGTGCAAAGAAGAAAAAACGATTTGGCTTTTTCTTGTTATGTGCTTTAATATGCTGTAATAGCCAACAACTATTGTATATGCCAACATCCGAAGCTATGTCGAACCTTAGATGGCAACTAGAGTTTCATGGTCTCAGACACAGACGTTTGATTTCAGAGACACTGACCTGGTTAAGTCATTACAGAATAAATAAACAGGAGAGTAGAGTGTGGCTGAAATGTGCTGATGTATGCAGTCATTAATGAAATGTGCAGTCTGAAGGGGCCCTGGGGCCTCATTGTCTCTCTCCGCAGTCTGTCTGTCCTCCAAGACACCCAAACAGAACACACACATACACATCATACACATACGTTCATAAACACAGACTTCAGCATGCATGCTTTATCATGGTGTATGCTCGTTATCGTAATTATTGTAACACAGTGAGAAAACAAAGAGAACACAGAACGTTTTCTTAGCTGAAGTCAAAGCTGAAATTTTAGGAGTTGTGGCTGCATTTTTTTAATCAGTTATTTATTTCAATCTGTTTTATCTTCTTACCTCGTAATATTGTGAAGAGAAAGGTATATAGTTTGATATAGATATATACAGAAGTGTTTTTTCTTGTCTCTATTTGTAGACATCGATGAATGTGAGACTCCGGGCATGTGCATGAACGGCCACTGTGTCAACACTGAGGGATCCTTCCGCTGTGAGTGTATGGCCGGGATGGCAGTGGGCCTGGATGGACGGGTCTGTGTTGGTGAGTACATGGAACTAGAGTGAATTGCGTGATCAAGAGTCAAGAATAATCCCACCATTTTTTTCTTCTTTTTTTAAAAATAAAGCAAAAAGTTGAGTTTGTACAATTCTAATAAGTCAATATTTGGTGTGACCATCTTTATTCTTCAACACAGCCTGAACTCTCTTATTTAGCTTTCTTGTAATCTCTTTGAGTAATCTCCAGGAATAGTTCTCTGGGCTTCTTGAAGGACATTCAAAGCTCTTCTTTCAAAGTTCTTCCAACTTTTGGACTGTACTGTCAAGATGATCCCACACTGTTTCAACAGCTTTGAGGTCCGGGCACTTGGGAGGCCAATCCATGACTGTTGTACCTCTTGACGTTTGTACTTACCGATGAACCAAAAAACCTAAAGTTTCAGATTTGTACTCATCACTCCCAAATACCTGTTGGTCCAGATTTTTGGTCCAGTTCTTGTGTAATTTGGCATACCTGTACCCCTTCCTCAATAATGACTTCTTGACAGCCACCTTTTCACTGAAGTTGTTTCTGAGGAAAGTTCATTCACTTCCTCAAGTTTCTAAGAACATCTGCACAGCATACCAAGATATGAAAAGTGCTTGGCTATATATGGAAATCACCTTGTTGGTGAAGAATAACAGTTTTATACCCATTAAACTTTACTATCTTTCACTTTTTTTGTAGATTGTATATTTGATAGACTGCTAGTAACAAGGTGCATAAAGATACACTTTAAAATTGTCTCTTTGCTAAGTTGTCTGTTATGTGTAGACACAACACTGGTTCAACCCTTGAGGTGCATTTTTTTATTTCGTATGTGCATTTTCACTCGCTGGGCCCATGTCCTGGAGCTGCGGTTTGTTTCGAAGGGGACTGGCGGCGGCTCCCGGGCCTGGCTGATCCCCATGTACTACATAGAGGTGAAGAAGTGAAAGAATCGAAAAGGGGAGGGAGGCTGGGGCACGAAAACCTTGTCGAACTGGGGGATCATATACAGATAAGAATCGGAAGGAGCGTGTTTGGAGGTCCCGCTCCTGAAATTCAGATACTTTATCTCCAAACCAAACAGAAAAGAAAACAACACATAAACAGGAGTGTAGAGTGAAAAAGAAGCCAATGTTCAAAGAAATCTCTGTAAGACCTCCATTAAGACTGGACAACTACTGCTCAAGAACACTTTAAAAAAAATACAAGAAATCTGGCTCTTTGTAAGAAAAATATGAAAAATGATGGTTGGCTCCAGACTTTGTACTGCACAAGTCCAAGAACAGAAAACATTGTCTGAAACTGTTTAGAGCAGACTGAAAATTTGCTTTTGATTACTTGTACATACCATGATGTCAATATTTGAAAATTTGTTCATATTTAATAGGAACAACCAGCACATTAAGAAAGAAATAAGTAAAAGAACTTTAAGTGCTTTGGCGAAGACTTCAGTACATGTGACCGTTTTAACCAACAAAGGACAAGCCGGTGATGAAAGCATTTGTTCCACTTTTCGAAGGACCTGAAAGCACAGACTGAACATACTTGTAAGATGGGTTAATCCCACAACTGTCTACAGATGTTTACCAGCAAGCGTACATATTTTTTCCCATTCTGTGCTAAAATTCAGCAAAGATGAACGTGATAAAGCAGAGAGTATTCACGTCATATTAACCTTTACCATCAACCTGTGCTGTTCCTGCACATTTACTGCAGTTACTGAGCACATGTTGATCAGCACTCAAAGAACTTTCTGTCTCTCCTTCTGCTCCGGTCCCACGGAGGAGCCCTTTGAAAGATTTGTTTTGCATTTTCATAAATGATATCTCTTTGTGTGAGAAATGTCGAAACGCTGTTGTTTGGTCTATGTGAACATTTGTCAGAATGATATCAGTGCGAGAGAATTCCTCAAATCCCTGGATATTGTGAAAAGAGAACAACCATTTGTTTTGCCAGTGTTGTTGTTTATTGGAGCTGCGGCCTCTTTCCTCCTTTTCTCTCGCTCTCTCTCTTTTGCTTGGTCTTCGGTCTCTTTCGAGATCTCTTTCCTCATCTCGGTTTCTCACACACATGCTGTCTGTCTTATTTTTGTTTCAAACAGACACGCACATGCGCAGTACGTGTTACGGCGGCTACAAGCGAGGGCAGTGTGTTAAGCCTCTCTTTGGGGCTGTGACCAAGTCGGAGTGCTGCTGTGCCAGCACAGAATACGCCTACGGAGAGCCCTGCCAACCGTGCCCACCACAAAGCTCTGGTACGGCTATTCAAATTGCCCCAACCTTTACACATATAGAACCACCTCCTGCTGCTTGACAGATGCAAACGCAGACAGACACAGTTTGCGCAAAATTCGAAACACACCCGTTGATGTGAGGATGACCAAATGAAACACTGCATCTCCTCTGCATGCCAGCTTAGATTTCACAAAAATATGAAGTTAAGTTGTTTGACGGTGATTCCCGCAGTTTGGAAACACTGACAGCCACCAAACACACACACAAACCCATGTCCACAACCACACACACACACACATAATCCAGTCACTTCTCATTAGTTGTGCCAATTAAGGTTTCGGTATCAAAAGATGCCAGAGCTGCACCACATTAAGAGCCTGTTTTGTACACATCTAAGCTAAATGAGAAAGCGTGTAAATGGATAATGACATGGTATTAAATGGCTTTTGGCAAATGTGATATTACTTCTTTTGCTGTTGTTGCTGCTGCTTTTTTCAAGCAAATTGTGGTGTGTGTGTTTGTAGCCGAGTTCCTGGCTCTGTGCCCCACTGGCATCGGAACGACCGGTGATGGACGAGGTAATGTAATACATAAGCTCAAACCACTGACAACCTTGAAACCAAGTGGTGCTGCGCATATTTAAGAGGGGTTTTTTTTAGAGTTTGTTGGTTTTTTTTCCTGCAGATATGTTCAGCGGTTTATTGTTTTTGCAGATATTAATGAGTGTGCCCTCGACCCTGACATCTGTCAGAACGGAGTATGTGAGAACATGCTGAGGACGTACAAATGCACCTGCAATGAAGGTTTTGAAGTAGACCTGACAGGGAAAAGCTGTGTTGGTGGGTGGACTGTTCTGTAATGTCCTTGTCTACAGCTTTGATCTCAAAAGCCAGTGTCGTCACGCGTCCCTGTCTGTGATTTCAGATATCGATGAGTGTCTGATGAACCGGCTGCTCTGCGAAAATGGTCAGTGCCGGAACACGCCGGGGAGTTTCTCCTGCCAGTGTTCGACGGGATTTCGCTTTGATCCCGAGACAGACGTCTGCGAGGGTCAGAGACCCCTTCATTCCCTTGTGCGGCGCAGTGTAGCTGCATCTGCCGTGTCTCAGATTTGTTGTCTCATTTTTGTGTCCCACAGATGTCAATGAGTGTGAGTCTAGCCCTTGTATAAATGGGGACTGTGTGAACAGCCAAGGGTCCTTTGTGTGCTTGTGTTCAGCGGGTAGCTCCCTGGACAGCACCGGGCTGGAGTGCATAGGTAAGTATTATACCAATACATTACCAATAGATTTTTTGTGTATTTGAAAAAAAGTTTAAAAAAGGTACACTGTAGTATGGATTGATTCAGTCCTACCAATTATAATTAGATCATTATAGATGAAAAATGAAAATTTGCTTCACTTTTGCTGAACCTTAACCCAATGCATCGCCCCTAAATTAGTGCTACGCCAGTGCTTGTAAGCCAATCAGCACATTCCTTTTTTTCCAACGATCAAAGGAGATTAATTGAATGTAAACGATATTATGCACTGTGTCATACTGTATATAAAGCCAAATCCAAGTTACTTCATGTAAACTGATTATCTAGTAACTCTGAGGTCTGTTTGATAAACCAGAGACTATTAAGAGCACTTGCTGGCTGAAGATGATCAATGATCGGTGTGAGGTCAACATCAACGGGGCCACACTGAAATCCCACTGCTGTGCCACACTGGGAGAAGCCTGGAACAGCCCCTGTGCCAAATGTGAAAAAGGTGGACAATCGCTGATTTTTTTAGATATGAGTTTATGTTATATAGTTTTTATTTTAACCGATGACTTCATTGATTTGGACCGTGTTATGTGCCCTTCTTTGTTTAGATCCGATCTGCAGTAGAGGCTTTGCTAGAGTCAAAGGAAACGTCTGTGAGGGTAAGTGCTGCTTTGATGCTGGGTTCTGGAAAATCAGACTTCCACTCTTATTCCTGTAATGTTCAGATTGATGATGCTTTTTTTCTCTGCTTACCTTCAGATGTGGATGAGTGTCAGGTATTTCCTGGAGTGTGCATCAATGGCAAATGCGTCAACACACCGGGCTCCTTTTACTGCCAGTGTCCTCCAGGAATGACTGTTGACATGAGTGGCAGGATGTGCATCGGTAGTAGCTGTCCTTTATACTTGTGCAATCTATAGCGCGTCATAGTCTTATATCAAATACATGTTAAATGTGTGTTTGTGACATCCAGACCTGCGCACGGAGCAGTGCTACCTCACTCATGAGGATGAGCGCTGCGGGACTCCTATCCCGGGGCGGCACCGTGTAGATGCCTGCTGCTGCTCAGTGGGTGTGGCCTGGGGCCCTGAATGCGATGAATGCCCGGAAAAAGGCACTCCGGAATTTAACCAGCTCTGTCCTCGGGGCCGAGGTTTCTCGCACAGGGGTGACTTCATTAACGGCAGGCCCTTCCTTAAAGGTGTGGCACTGTTCACAAATAGCAAAGACTGCTATTGGTTGTTGCATCAACTACCTCTCACCTGTGTCTTTAATCTCTCTGTTCTGCACCTCAGATATAAACGAATGCAGGATGATAAGCACGCTGTGCTCCAATGGGAGGTGCAGAAACACTATTGGTAGCTTTCGTTGTCGCTGTGATAACGGCTATGCTCTGGACTCTGATGAGAGGAATTGTACTGGTGAGTAGAACTGAAGCTGATTGGTCATATCATTTGGTCAAGGCATGAAAGCATTAAAATAAATTCTTAATTTATTGTTATTGTAGTTTATACAGGGTGGGCCATTTATTGTTTTTCTTGTGACATTACCAATAAGTGATGTGTCACATGGCCCTCTTCCTATTGAGAAAACAAAAGTTGTATCCAAGATGGCCGACTTCTAAATGGCCACCATGGTCACCACCCATCTTGAGGAGTTTGCCCCCTCACATATACTAATGTGCCACAAACAGGACTTTAATATCACCAACCATTCCCATGTTATTACGGTGTATCCATATAAATGGCCCGCCCTGTTCAACCTCTGATTCAACCTCTATATTTAAACAGCGAGCGTCTGTAGGGCATTTGCTTATTTAAGCGTTCTGCTTTCTTCTGATTGGCTGCCCCTCAGCTGGCTTCCACAAACAATACCCATTACTCAGGAGCAACATCTCCTCCTCATTGTAAAATAAACTCTTAGATAGTTTCTTAATGGATTACTTGATGGGCTCTGGTCACACACTGATCAGCATGTTTCAGTATTTCTCACATATATGAAAGAATGATTTACTGAACATTTTTGACAGCTAATCTGTAATGAAAATAATCTTTAGCTACAATTAAAATTCTATTGTTGACTGGAGTATGTCAGCTGCTCCATTATGTCTCTGCAAGTCTAACCATCCTTCATCAGTTCCGCTTTCTCTGAATCCCTCTGCCAGCACTAATTACAACAAAGTGTTGCAAAGACATTGCCTCCATTCATCTCATTCAGTCTAATGGGAGTCTGGCTAGCTTTGGGGACTTGTTGGAGCCGGTCCTTGCAGTCTGGTTAGCTACATTGCAACACTGTGCACACATCACTTTAGGTTTAAATGCCTTTAAGTTCTATTTCTTTATTCTGAAATAATTTATAGGCCCAGACAGAGTAAATGATATCTGGGACCCTTTAACCCCATATGAGGGAAATCCCAGCCCAAATGGTTTGAGTTAAGTGTTTCAAAATGTGGATTCAAGTCAAAAGGGATCAGACCTTTAGCTTTCATTGGCCCTTTAATCTTATTGTATACTTTAACTTTCATGTAGTCGACTATTTTTAAGCGTTCTGTGCTTTGATATGTTAATTTGCCCTCCGCTTAAAATAAATTCTCTATTTTATTTATTTTTTACTTATGTTACAATAAATAAATACATTAAATATGCTCTCTTTACTCGTGAATGTTAGTGCAGTTTTATGGATAATATCTAACTTGCTGCATTGTTCTGTTCCTTTCTTATAGACATCGATGAGTGCCGCATCTCACCGGACCTGTGCGGACCGGGCACCTGCATGAACACGCCTGGAGATTTTGAGTGCGAGTGCTTTGAAGGATACGAGAGTGGCTTCATGATGATGAAAAACTGCATGGGTGAGCACTGAATCCCCACACAGCAGTACCTGAGGATTCAGACTATGCATACCCCCTCATCTTCATATGATCCGGTTCAGTAATATGCAGAGACGACAGCATGCTTTCATGTGAAATCATTTCATCTGTCAGGACATAACTGAGTAATTTGATGTCCTTAACAGCTCTCTCATATACCCTGTTAAAGGGACAATGTCTGAGTGGAGCACAGCCAGGTTGAAAAGTATAGTGACGGCCTGCCACCTCCTTCACGTCCCCCCCATGGGTCATAATCTCTGGATGAGGTGCCTAGGCTTGTATGCCAGACCAGGACCTCACTGTTGAAGAAGATGATGTAATCGAAATGAAATGAAAGTTTCGTTCACTTAATTTCAGTCCCCGCGGGGTGTTGAAAGCATCTAGTCTGGGCAGCCCAATGTGGTCACAACTGCTTGACAAAGCTAGTCCATAATAGCTCTTTATTAAATGCTATACTTGACCTGCACGCGAAGGACCCGCACACAATCAGCTGCCCAACCAAAATGAATTTTATTTGAAGCTTCAAGTTCTAATACTCTAGTGAAAAAATGGTCTATTTCTGTTCTGGTCTGCCTTTTTATGCCGTTTGATTAAATATCTTGGAAAAGTCATACAAACAAAATGGTGAGAGTCAATAATTTTGTTGGTGAAGAGCCGTAATTAGCCAGAAATTGGCAAAGCAAAATTTACTGCTGTGGCAAAAAAGCAGCTGGAAATGGAAATAATGTGGGCAGAACTACAATCATAAACTGGTGGTACTGAATGGGTTTGCAGGCTGACTGAAATAACGTAATCATGCCGTTATATTGACTGAGATATAACAAGTACTTTGTGACTGCCAGTCCCACGGTCTTTGTTAAAATGGAAACAGAACTTCTGAAGTTGTCAGTCCGGTGGGTTTCTATGGTGAAGCAAACACGTGCACAGACTAATGTTGCCTCGATTGCCGATGGCTAGCGCTGAATGGCTGTACTTGCATCATTGTGTCTACTGTGTGTTCTGCCATCCCCAGACATCGATGAGTGTGAGAGAAACCCTCTGTTGTGTCGAGGAGGTGAGTGCATGAACACAGAGGGCAGCTTCCAGTGCGCGTGTCCGGAGGGACACGAGGTCGCCCCCGATGGATCGGCCTGTTTAGGTGAGTGTTGAGAGAGAAGAGAGTCTCTTCCTCTTTCCTGTTTTTCTCCCTTCATTGATTACTGCACATTAGGCCCTTTCTACTGTATTTTCTTTGGATCCTTGGATTGACTTGGATCATGCTGTGTGTGGGCTCATTAGAGAGCGTTTGTGTCCTTAGATAGATGGGCAGACATGAACTCTGGGCCAATGTGCTCTCCTATATGCTGACATTCTTGCAGTCGTTGAGAAATAAACTAATATGATGTTTTTTTGTCTTTACAGACATCAATGAATGTGAGTTGAGCGACAGGCTGTGCAAGCATGGTCAGTGCGTGAATATGATCGGCCGGTACCAGTGTTCCTGCGACACAGGATACAAATCTACTGAGAACAGACTGGAGTGCGTCGGTATGTTCTGACTGTCACGTGACTGTGTTTTAAAGAATAGATTTTATTTCGATTTTTGCCAACAGTATGTGTGTTTTGTCTGCCGCTTAGACATTGACGAGTGTACCATTGAGAACGGTGGCTGTGAGACTTTCTGCACCAACTCAGAGGGGAGCTATGAATGTAGCTGCCAATCTGGGTACGCCCTGATGCCCGATCTAAGAAGCTGTACTGGTGAGTAGCTGCGTTACCTGTCTGTCGTTGTCTTACAGTTGGCATTTTTTGTACACTGCATGGAAAATGTAAAGAAAATACCCTCAATTTTTGTGTTTACATCAAAAAGCCTGCATGTACAATACAAAGACGTGGCTGTGACTTGGCTGGCACATGTTTAAAGAAAGCTCACACTGAGCCGGGTTATGGTGCCAGAATTTTTTTTGGAGAATGAGTGCAGGTTTCAGGCGCTGCTTATAGACTCACTCCTGTGATGCTTATTCCTTTAATTAACAGAGACGGATTTACAGACAGAGATCCAGGCAATAGAGGGGTTAATTGGAGAGAACTGTTCAGTTTCTTGCAGAAGTGCTGTCCTGAATTGAACTTGCTTATTTATGAGAGACAAAGTAAATTCAGTCCTGACTTCCTCTTTGAAGCTGATGTGTGCTTTTCCCTCATTGTTTGCATACCTAGCTTTAAAATATGTTTTTTTTTCTTTCCCTCTTGTCCCTCTCTTTTCTATTCCTATTTCCTTTCTGCTTTCTCCAATCTGCAGATATCGATGAGTGTGAAGAAAGCCCAGACATCTGTGACGGGGGCCAGTGTACAAACACACCAGGGACTTATCAGTGTCTGTGCTTTGATGGCTTCATGTCATCCGAGGATATGAAGACCTGCCTGGGTAACGGACGTTCTTTTTATAGCCCAAATAAAACACTGCAATTGTAGCTCTGCGCTTATTAGATCCAGGGGATTCTCGCATTTACTGAAACTACATAATGAGCATCTTCAGGGTTATCCAAGATATGAGTCATGAGAATAAGTCTTAAATGACTCAGATCAATGAGTCTGTGTATGAGAAAACGGGGCAAGTGCTGTTGTTGATTTATAAAATAGTGAACATTGTGTTAGCCGGAGGAATGTGTGACATTTAGACGTCTGGTTCCACTGAGTGAGAAAACAAAGAACCAACTTCTAAATGGATCTGCACAAGCTGACTGTTATTGCTGTATTTATTTAAAGTAAATGTTTTAAAGCCTCAGTGTAGCTCATGATGTAATTTTTTGTGCTTTCCTAACACCCATGTTATAGCTTATTTAAAACCATTTTTTTTTGGCTGGCTGAACATACAAAAGCGAATTCATCTCTATTAACTGCCATTAACCTTTCCTTTATTGTATTCATTTTAAGCAAGTTCTGGATTTTTATTTTTTTAAATGGCATCGCTCTGTTCTTACCTCACCTCATAGATGTGGATGAGTGCGAGTTAAACCCGAACATCTGTCTGAGTGGGAACTGCGAGAACACCAAGGGATCCTTCATTTGTCACTGCGACCTGGGCTACTCTGTACGCAAGGGAACCACAGGCTGCACAGGTGAGTGAAACAAGCACACACAAGCATACAAACCCACCAAACCAAAATGCTCTAACTGTGGGGGAAAATGAACAGAAGTGAAAGAACGGTGAGTCAGTCGGAGCCGGCTACTAATTAATCAGTGTGGAAAGAGTGTGTGTGTGTGTGTGTGTGTGTGTGTGTGTGTGTGTGTGTGTGTGTGTGTGTGTGTGTGTGTGTGTGTGTGTGTGTGAGAGACGTTGTTTAACAGCAGCAGTGAAAACAAGTTGAAGAGAGGTCAGAAATGAGAAGACCCGGGGAGAATGCCTGTCTAACCCGAAGCAGCTCTAACATTACTCATCACCATTCGAAAGCTGCTGTCTGAGTTGATAAGAAACACGCTCACACATACACACACACACACTCACGTGTGCAGACAAACATGCAGCATCGTTAACAGCAGCAGGAGCAGTGAGGTCACCGTCTTCCATCTAATGCATGCATCATTTTGCACCTTTGTTTATTCTTTTGTTGCTCTTTCATTAGGGTCAGTTAAACATTACGTGATGGTTGGAAGAGTTCGGCAGCACGTAATCACCTGTAACGTCTCCAGAACACATAAATACAATGTCTGTCCGTCCGCTAGAGTCTTTTGCTAGTTTGGACTCGCCTCTCGTCTAGAAAAAATTAAGTCTTGATTGATGAGGCTACTTAAAAAGTGTGCGGTCGAAGGCTAGTTGTGACTTTGGCCGGTGATTTCTTTTAATCTAACACACTCAGCAGCAGCAGCAGCAGCAGCAGCAGTGCATTTTCTTCAGACGCAAATAAACAGGTTTTTCTGAACTGTTACACCTCCACCTTCTCCACACACACACACACACACACACACACACACACACACACACACACACACACACACACACACACACACACACACACACACACACACACTTGCAAACACATAACTCCTGCTCATTCTAATCCCATTTAAATGTTCATACAGTATTTTCCTTGTTTTCCCCGAGGCTGCAGCAAAAGCAGCCGGTTCTGATTCACAGCTTTGGAATTTCAGCCCCAGACCAGGGAATCGAGATGCTAATTCCTCTCGGACAGGCATGATGTCTTCTTATACACAAGAAACAAAACCTGCTACTCTTTCTTTTGGAAAAAGGTCTCCACTAAATAAAAAAATTCGGACAATGAAATTCACAAAAAATTGGTTGCTATTGTTCAGCTGCCTCATGCGACCTTGTTGGCATGCAGGGACTAAACCTTCTTGTGCGTGTGTGTGTCTGTGTGTGCGAGTGTTAATGAGTGAGCGGTGCTCTTAAGCCCAGATATGATCCAGCTGTTTATGTGGCTCCCACAAGAATTATTTTTGTTTTTATTCCACAACATTGAGAACTCAGGGGCAGGGTGTGAGTATCTTGAGCGTACACTCAAGCACTTTTGCATCTCTACATGTGTATTGGAAAGTTGGGGCCTGGGTGGAGATGTATTGGTAGAGTTTACAAGCATGGAAGCATCTTAAAGGGGGTGATCATTATCAGAATTGTTGTCTTTATCGTCTCTCAGCTAAATGACAAAACAATGAAACAATTCTTGCTTTAACAATGTGTTGAAGCAAGACCATGCAACTTTGACAATAACAAGTTACACTATCTGTCATTTGAAAGTGAGAACTTAGATTCCAAAGAGTCAGTTGGTCAGTTTTTACTACTGCAGCCGAAAGGTCAGATTGGCTATATTTTAATTCCCAATCTAATCGTGTTATTAACCATATATGGTATGACCAGCAGCTTTCGCTGGCTAGTGCTTATTGTTATCAAACTTAACATGAATATGACTTTAAACATGGGCTGCATGCTAGCAAGATGGATGCAGCCACAATTTCAGTTTGTGCTGTTTTCAGTTTGAGTGATAAAGGTTAGATTGGTACTTAGTGCTTTTCTTATTTAACTGAGCACTCAAAATGCTTTTTACTACAAGCCTCATTCACTCAGTCACACACTATTCAATTCAATTTTATTTATACAGCGCCAAATCAGAACAACAGTCGCCTCAAGGAGCTTTATATTGTAAGGTAGACCCTACAATAATACATACAGAGAAAAATCCAACAATCATATGGCCTCCTATGAACAAGCACTTTGGCGACAGTGGGAAGGAAAAACTCCCTTTTAACAAGAAGGAAGCTCTGGGAGAACCAGGCTCAGGGAGGGGCGGGGCCATCTAATTCAACCAGTTGGGTTGAGAGAAGGAAGACAGGAAAAAAGACATGCTGTGGAAGAGAGACAGAGATTAATAACACATATTCATACAAACACTTTTTTCTATATAATCACCTTCTCTTAACAGTCACACACACTCATGCTCATGGATGAGGCAAATCGAGATTCAGTAACTTGCTCAAGGAAACTTCAGCACACAGCCTGGAGTAGGCGCAACTAGTCTTCCAGTTGGTACCTCCTGAACCACAGCCACCCCAGGAGCTCCTATGGTTTATGGTTCAAATAGATTTAGAAATTGGGTATAAAATAAATAAGGTGTATCAACTTGAAAAGATGAGAGTATCTCATAGACAGTATCAAAGATGGATTTAACTCCTGTGATTTCATTTATTGGTTTCTGAAGTCGTGTTCTGAAGCCTTGAGAGAAGTATTTCTGCTGTCACTATCTTGGTGAGCAGTAATTAAAAAAAAAAATAAAAAAATAAAAGGAAGTTATTGAGAAGTTATTAGGAGTTTCTTTCCACAGGTAATCCTACATTTTAGGAAAATAATCTTTTATTCATTTTTTTTAGTCAAAATCAGTGAGTCCATAATCTCAAGTCTTTAAAGAGGTCAAGATGGAACATTGTTTTCCCTTTAGGACTGGAAATGTTTCTTTTTTCCCCTCAACCACAGGTATCATCGTCTCCTTCAGATAGAGTGCAGGTTTAAGGCACTTCCACATTGGCTTCATTTTCCAACCTGGAAGCTATTTCCATGTTTTGTACAATGACTAAAACTCTGGTTTCGCTTTATGTTTTGGCTTCTTCTGCTCCTGTGCCAGTGTTGATGTGGAGGTTTTTACCCTTCAGCTGTAAAAGGCTCATGGGGAGTTGTCGTCACCCTGCTGGGCGGCTGGCCAACATGAACACCCAAGTTTGTGAATGCGGTACCTTGAGAACGAATGTTACCGCTGGGGTTTCTTTAGATTTATGTGCTTTTGAATGTATAAATGATGGGTTTTGGGTCTAAAAAAGGGAAAATAAGAGTAGAGCTGCATTATTTTTAATCACCAGCAGGGGCAGACTCTCCTAGTTGCAAAAAAGCTTCTGATTGCATAGAAATCTATGAGAAAAAACACCCCCCCGATCATGTGCTCTTTGACTTGGGTAAACACTTTCCCAAAGACTTTATGGGCTCATAACCAATACGATGTAACAGTGGCTCTGTCTTTTGTACTGTGTATGGTCTGACGCAGCTTCAAACAGCCGATGATGGATGGCACTTTTGGCACTGGCACTTCCAGTGTGTGAATGTGTGTGTGAATGGGTGAATGACTGGTTGTGTAAAGCGCTTTGGGGTCCTTAGGGACTTGTAAAGCGCTATACAAATACAGGCCATTTACCATTTACCATTTACCATTCTGCTTTGGCATCATTATTCCACGCTGGCTTTAGTTTAGTTTTAGTTTTTCACGACTCTTATTTTTAACATGATAATATTTGTCTTTGTAAATGATTCCCTTGTACTCTTGCTTTGATTATTTGACTAGTAGATCATGGTGATTAAAACAGTAAAAAGGCTTCAAAAACATGTTAGTGGTGGTACATAAAGTAGAGGCAGATCCTTCAAATGCAGTATTAAGTATTAAGAGAATGCGGCACGTTAATATGGCAAATACATAAATGGTAAATGCTTGACAGTTGTCAAAACATGTTGGAATAAAACGAGACAAGAGGACACTCAGATAAACTGGCAGTCAGGCATGCAAACACACTAACAGCCAGCTAAGCAGCCATGTATAGGCAAATGTGTAATTCGCAACTTTTTTTCATCTGTCAAACACTGTCCTAGTTCATTCAGCCCTCTTTTTTGACCGATGACACGCTTCTCACATGCAGCAATCTTTGTTTGCATTGTGTGTGTATGTGTGTGTGTGCGTGTGTTTGTGTTCTTTCTTTCATCAAAGGCTTGGAGGAGCTGATCATTAGTTTTGCCTGTAATCCAGGGAGATTCGTTTGCCGCAAGCCCTCATATTAACCTTGTAATCAAATGTAATGAAAATATGCCATACCCTGTCCTTAGGAAGACTGTAAACCAGCAGCGCTAATCTCTAATTGACTGTGTCTTGAATTACTACCCTCACAAAGACAGACACACGCAGAGAGGAGTGTGTCTCATTCCCTGATAGGTCGTAAAAAATTGAGTTCTCAGCATGGTTTCCCTTGAAGTACATGAAGGGAACGTGAACTAACTAACTTGTACGCTCTTGCTATTAAAGCTCCACCTCTAGCTCAGGCCTCAGTCTTTGAGTGAGGCTACAGCCACACTCAAAGAGATCCTTATTGGTTCCACCCCACAGGATTTAATCAACTTTTTGGGAAGGGCAGATATTAATAATATTCACTAATTGCTCCCATTAATTTTTATTGCTCATTTATTAGAATCTTGAGTGGCAAACAGTAGGTCTGTACATTCAGAGAATAGATTACCCCGAATATTTCATTGGTTGGGAGATATTATTGTCATGGTTTTGCTGTGAAGGAATGTTTATTTGTAGAGTTGGCACATCACACTTTTACCACATCACATTTAAAGAAATTATGTTTTGGAAAGATTAAATTTCCACACTTGACATCTGGGGCGGTGAGAAACCCAAACATGAACATTAAAGGGGGGGCGGGGGTCGTAATGTGCTGTTCCAGAAGCTTCACATTAGAGGTGCAAAGTCTGTGGGTAAAAGGAGGTATCTTTGCCTAAAATAACCTGCGAGGACTAGTTCAGACGGTGCAGACAGAACAAGGCCTCAGCGTTAGGCCTTCGTTCCACCTCTTAGCCGTTTTACAGCTCTCAGGACACACTTGAATGACGAAAATCCAGAGACCTGCTGCGCTCATTAAACCTTTGTAGCAAGGCCATTAGTATCAGAGATCATGAGAATGCCTCGTTGCCTTGTGCTCTGAAATACAGAGACAGTGAGCCAGAAAGACCTAGCCCTGTCTTCTCCTGCTGCTATCTTTATACAAATCAAACCAAGCATCAACTCACTCTACAGCGCCAAGAACCCAACTGGAATGAGAAAGCAGACCTTAATCATTGGACCATCAGACCTGTGTCTATTTTTCTTTATGTTGTTTCTTGTTCTCTCTTTGTCAGATATCAATGAGTGTGAAATCGGAGCCCATAATTGCGATAGACATGCAACCTGCACCAACACAGCCGGCAGTTTCAAGTGTAGTTGTGCTCCGGGGTGGATTGGCAGTGGTCTCAAATGTACAGGTAAGGCTGATGGCCTGGAATGCGCAAGTAAATGGTAAAAATACATGAACCATCTGAAATGAATGAGCTTGTGTATGAGATGCGCAATTGCGAAAAGCGAACCTGTGCTTTTGGCTATCGTCTTTACTTTGATATTGATTTAATACTGCAAGGCTTATCCTCAATATTTGGATGAATTCGGTTACGTTTGCAGGAATGTAATCGTTTGTTGTGTTTCAGACCTGGATGAATGCTCAAATGGGACACATATGTGCAGCAACAATGCTGACTGTCTCAACACCATGGGCTCTTATCGATGCGTGTGCAAGGATGGATTCTCTGGAGATGGATTCTCTTGCTCAGGTCACACATACAAAATCAGTTTCTTAATCCACACTTCAGCCCTTTAAAAGATCCACGGATGTATTTTGTGCTTACTGACTCTGTGTGGGTGTGTGACTGCAGATAGCGATGAGTGCGCAGAGAACGGCAACCTGTGTGAAAACGGCCACTGTCTGAATCTGCCAGGAGGCTTCCGCTGTGAATGTGACATGGGCTTCATCACCACTGCTGACGGCAAGGCCTGTGAGGGTAAGGCAATACAACACAGACTATCATAGTTCCCAGGATTTGAATGGGTGCCCGCATCCTAAATTATGTTGACAGTTTCAAAAAACAAAACCCAAAAATTGCCCGGTGCTATTTGTTTGTTTTGTTTTCCTGTTTATGGAAATAGCAGATCCAAACAGATGCTGCCTACTAATTATATGGATTTTTGGACATCAAAGAGCACAATATGCTGAGCATTAATGTGATTTAGGCTGTGAGAACATTTCGAAGGACTGACAATAACAGTGGAACTCGCCTTGATTTTCTGTTCACGTTTGCTTGATAATTTAGTGTTTCAACATCACGCTTCTGAAACTTGAAGCACACATCACAGCGTGCGAGCTCGTAACTACGAGATGTTTATCTGACTCAGGAGTGTATATCAGTTGTGCAATTGCTACAATTTGGTTAAAGGTTGTATCTAAGCTTTGTGATGGAGATAAAAATGAACTGAGTGGAAGGAATTCTTTGAAAAAACCGGTCCAAACATTATTTCCTGCTTACAGTGTAATTCCTTGTAGCATAAAAAGGCTACATATTAGAATTGTAATGAAAGGCTGCTCTAAAAACAGTCTTATTCTTAAAATTAGTGCTTGAGATGCACAAGCTGCTTACACAACATACAGCTGTGGACAGAATTTTACTCATCGTAGGCATAAATTGTAATTTTGAGCTTTTGGCGATTTCTTTGAACGGTTCTTTTGCCAGGGTGGAATGATTGTACAGCGTACACCTTTAATGACCCAAGCAAGAATTAGGTGCACAATTTTCAATTTACTTTTTTGTTTTTCTAATACACACAGGGCCAAACTTATACATACAGACCCAAGACCTTATACATAGACCCCCACTAACATGTTGTTAAATGTCTCTTAGCAAGTTGCAACTTGACCAGATGCTTGTCAAAAATTGGAAGAGTTCATTTAAATTGGTTGGCACATTCTTGACTTTTAAATGTAGTCCATATATTTCCGATAAAGAGGAGGTCAGGGCTTTGGGAAAGACATTCCAGAAGCCTAATGTCAGCCTGCTTTAGTCATTCCAAAACCAGTTTGGATTTATGTTCAAGATCATTGTTGTTTTGAAGGATACCATTGTGTCCAACTTTCAACGGTCTAGCTGTTGTAGTCCAGCTTCTTCATTATTCCACCACTTTGTGCAGCATACCAGTACCATTGCTGGCAAAACATCTCCAGAGTATGAGCATTACGCTACCACCACCATGCTTATCAGCTGTTTTCTTAGGTTTGAAGGCCTTTACTCTTCCAAACATACCTCTTACCATTATGGCCAAAAAGCTTAAAGATTTTTCTCCAGAAGGCAGTGACGCTGGTGTTCCAACAGTTTCCAGTTCATGACACACTTGAGCCTGGAAAGTTCCCAGGTTGTTCTTGAAATACTAACCAATTTACAAGTTACAGAAGTGGTGACAAATCAGAATAACTTGCATACAGTTGTTTGAACTGATAATCTTAGAGTCTGCACTTGTTTAGAAATGGCTTCAAGAGACCTTCGCAACTTGTGTAAATCTGCAGTTCTCCCTTTTACATCTTCACTGAATTCCTTGCACTTTCCCATTTTTCTCAGTTTTAAATGAGCAGTGTCAAACAAATGCTTTTTATGCTGGCAACTACCGGAAACTACCGGTTGTATTAAATTACAATCACTAAACAGAAGATAATATGTCAATTTAAAAGACATGGTAGAACCTTCAGCACCACTCATATTTTTTTAAAACCCCTCTGTGGATTAGAGTAAATCCCAAAACAATTTAAACCAGTGAAACCAGTTATTGGTTTTTAAAGCCATTAAAGATGTGTGTACAGTCATTTCATACTGGAAGAACAAGTTCCATGAAATCATTAAAAGTCCAAAATTACCATGACACTCATGCCAATGATGAATATAAGTCAGCTTCTGACCACAACTGTATAAATTCTGGATTCCTAACCTTCATAATATACTGACATATGATTCAGAGTTGCCATATGTGGGAATCTCAACTGCAGGCTCTTTTTTAAAGATGTTTTGATTGGGATGTATTCCGCTCATTTACTCAAAGTCTGAATAAAATATTAACTTGTTTTTAAGATTTCTTGTAAGCTGCATATGAACACATTTATAACTTGTTGCAGATGAATGCTGAGTGCAGTGATAATGCACTGCAGGATTCAATTGAAAGAGCAGACTGACCTCATTGCACTGATGTGTCAAACATCCTGAAATAACCTGTCCAGTCCTGCCTCCATCAGCTCAGTCGGAGCTGGACAGTAATGACTTGTGCAGAGTGTAATGATGTGGAAGAGCACAATTTCATAACCTTGGCTACAGTTCTGATAGTGTATGTGTGCGTATGTCTGTCTGAGTATGTCTAGAGCTGTCATTCTGTAGCAGAGGTGAGTGGCCTTCACTTCCTAAAGCCCACTGCCAGTTTTCCACCGTGATCTCATGATCCACTAATCACTCACAGCTGGCTCGCTCTTTATCTCTCTTTTTCACAGACATAGACGAATGTACCTTTGCTGACATCTGTGTCAACGGACAGTGCCAGAATATCCCGGGACTTTTCAGATGTAAATGTAGCATTGGTTATGAACTGGACAGAAGTGGAGGCAACTGCACAGGTAAGACTAGTCCAGCTCCCCTCCATGTTCCTGTGTTTAGGCCTCAGCAAACAGGGGAAATATATACAAGTGCAAAAGAAACGCAGCACATGTGTAAAGATAAGAGCTTTCATATTCTGTGATCCATCCAGTTGCTTTTGTATTGGCCAAAAAATTGAAAGCGATCATTTATATATAAAAAAATGTACTTTTTCTTTCTCAGATATCAATGAATGTGCAGACCCGACCATCTGCATTAATGGAGTGTGCGTTAATATCCCTGGAAGCTACCATTGTAACTGTCCACCAGACTTTGAACTCAATCCCACTCGAGTGGGCTGTGTAGGTGAGACTGCAACACTAAACATATTTAAAACTGTTCTTAGCTTGTTCTTTAACTAATTTCAAAGAAAAGGCTTAACCAACATAGCTGAAAATCTGTGCCTGTTTATGTGTGCGTTTGTGTGTAGACACTCGCTCTGGTAGTTGCTTTCGAGATGTTCGTTTGCGAGGAGACGCATCTGAAAATTTGGACTGCTCCAATGAGATTGGAGTTGGCGTCTCCAAAGCGTCCTGTTGCTGCTCCATGGGCAAGGGCTGGGGAAATCCATGTGAATTATGCCCGCCTGTAAACTCAAGTGAGTCATCACATTATCCTTTGTAACCACACATTATGTACTTTTTGTTTTCAGTTCAACTGCGAGGAATGTCTACTCTAGCAAGAAATACTCATGCGTGACGCACCTCCAGGAAGCCACAGCGTCTATAGCCCAAATACAGTGCATAGTTAGCTAACCTTAGCGTCTCTTTTTGGAGCTGATATACTCAGTGGCTTGTGATAGTACATGAGAAGGTAATTTATTGCTAGCATTACTTACTTTGATAAAGATTTCCACGATTCAACATTTTTGTTCATTTCAGCTGTAGGAAAGCAACACAAACATCTGAAGAATGATGGCATGATAAAATTGGAACCATGCAGTGGGTTGCATGGGTGCATCACTCAGATATAGTACCTGCTAATTAATATATACAAATAAAATGCTAGGATTTAGGAAGACTTTATCAAGTAGGCTACATTTGTGCATAAACCAATACATGTCATTTGTCAGATAAATTGATTAAAAAGTGTTCCATGAGTCTCCAAATCCATAAGCAGAGCAAAGGTGAAACACACCTCACAGTCAAACTACAGTTATGGGATAAGGCATAAGGGATAGATTAGCTATGGATTGCAACACCATTCTTTGTACCAGGATCTTCTTCTTTCAGCTGCCCCCTTTAGGGGTCACTACAGCAGCTCATCTGCCTCCATCTCACCCTATCCCTAGCATCCTCCTTTGTTATACCAACCCTACATCCATGAAACGTCTCTGTGGTCTTCCTCTTTTCATCCTCCCTGGCAGGTTCATACTCAGCATCCTTTGTCCAGTATCTCCACTATGCCTTACTGCTCAACCTGAGCTGGTCCCTCTGATTTACCATCTTATAAAGCTTCCCTTTCATTCTTGCGGCTATCCTTCTGTCACAAATCATCCCTGACATGGTTTCCACCCTGCTTGCACTCCCTTCCAGAGGTGTGGACTCGAGTCACATTAATTTTATGACTTTAGACTTGACTTGAAAAAATGTTCTAAGACTTGTGACTTGACTTGGACTTTTACACCAATGACTTGGGACTTGAATTGGACTTGAACCGGTTTACTTGAAAAGACTTGATATTTTACCCCAAATATAAAATTTAACATGCATATTATATAGAGATTGAAAATGTGACGTCATTCACGGGTAGAACCGCAAAGGATTCTGGGAACTCGTGGCAAGCGGTACTAGCGCACGCAGGCTTTCAATTAAAATCAGTCACACAGCGATAAAAAGAAACACAAAAATGTCAAGAAGCTGTTGTATTATTAACTGCAATAGCCGGTCGCATGACAGCCACGGGAAGCCGACGGGTAAAGAGATCGGTTGTTATCGGATTACGTCGTTGAAGAGAAATTGTTCAAGCCATGTTTCCGAAGTAACAAAGACGCGACGGGTGGCCTGGATTGCAGCCATTCAAAGATCAAATATAACGTCCCAGAACACTCCAGCTCACAGGTTAGTCTGCTCCAAGCATTTCTACAAAGGTCAGTCTGCTGTTGTAGTTAATGCGTCATTTTTCTTAACATAATTGGTGATATAGGTTACAAGCAAGTCTGGCGCTGAACAGAAATTGTCGCGCTATGCTCCTTTATTTATTGTGCATAAATAGTGAATTGTCCTGACACAATATTGCATTTCGCTTATGTTATTATGGTACATTGACAAAAACATATACTTTTATTCACAGGATAAAACAGGTTTTTTTGTATCACTAATTGCCCAGTACGATTACAGCATACAGTATTGTTGTCACTGCTACATTTCTGTGATGAACCAGAAATTATTTCCACTACTAATTAATTACCGTTGAGCTCAAAGGTCCTATTAATAAACGGTTAAGGAATGTGTATTTATGACGACGATTTGTGAGACTGGTAAACTTATGATACGTACGATGGTCTTTCGTTCTACACGGTGCATTTCAAGGTCCTGCACCCATCCGTCGGTAAACTGTACCTGGGCTTGTTGCAGTGACCTGAAGTTACTAAACTTCATGAGTGTATGCACTCACTCCAAGAACCGTATGATTATTAATATGCATATAAATAAAGAAGCTATTTTGTGCAAAGATGTCAACTGTAAGAATGCTGTGCATAAACATTTACTCTGCTCCATGTATGATGATATAGTGACTGCTCTGTATAAAAGTGGCACACTGCTTGATAAACAATATAAGCATAAGAAACCTAACATCAGACCTGGCTGGAAAGAACATGTATCCATGTACCATGATGAAGCTCGCATAGCTTATAAATGTTGGGCCATGGCTGGAAGGCCTAAACAAGGCCCAGAATTTGAACAGAAAAAATGTGCGAATGCCAGATATAAGTACGCTGTTCGCTTTATAACTAAAAATGAGCAAATGCTAAGAGCAGATTCTTTGGCCAGGAAAATGCTGTGTAATAATACGGCAGATTTTTGGAAAGAGGTGAAAGCTCTTAATAACTGTAAACCATCTCTACCATCAACTGTTGAAGGTGTTTCTGGGGCAGATAACATTGCAGCATTATGGAGACGGCATTACAGTGCGTTGTTTAACTGTATAAAAAGTGAACCATATGAGGACAATCTTGACATGAGTAATGACACAATAAGTGTAAGGACACATGAAGTATATGAAGCCATTCATAGGTTGTCTGATAATAAATCCTCTGGTTTGGATCACATCACTGCAGAACATTTAAAACATGCTAGTGTAAGGCTAGCTCCTCTTTTAGCACTCTGTTTCACTGGGTTTATGATTCATGGCATATTACCAGACTCAATGCTGTGTATTTTACTGGTACCAGTTATGAAGGACAAAGCTGCAAAAGTGAGCTGCTTGGATAATTACAGGCCGATTGCACTAGCCAGTATTTTATCTAAGGTGTTAGAAAGAATCTTGTTTGACAGAGTTAGTGTGTTCATCTCTTCTCTGGATATTCAGTTTGGCTTCAAAGCACGGCACTGACATGTGCATATATGCACTCAAGGAAATAGTCAGTTTGTACAGGGCTAAAAATTCATCTGTCCTCATGTCTTTCATTGATGCCTCTAAGGCTTTTGATCGAGTGAACCACAGAAAACTTTTTGATAAAATGAAGAGATGGGGAGTTCCTCAATACATCGTGAGGATTCTCTCTTACTGGTACGCTCATCAGAACATGCAGGTTAAATGGGGAAGCAGTATTTCTGCCCCCTTTGGTGTCAGCAATGGTGTTAGACGGGGTGGGATTTTGTCTCCAATTTTATTTAATTTGTATGTTGATGATTTGTCCATACAACTGAGAGCCTGTAACACTGGGTGTATATTAGGTAAAGCACTGATAAATCATCTTATGTATGCAGATGACCTGGTTGTTTTTAGTCCAAGCAGTGCTGGGTTACAGGATCTTCTTAATGTCTGTACTGAATATGGTGTGCAATATGACATTGAGTACAATGCTGCTAAAAGTGCTGTTTTGATATGTAGAACCAAGCAGGATAAACAGCTAAATTTCCCTTTGTTTAAACTGGCACAAAAAACTCTTGAAGTTCATAAAAAGGTGAAATACCTCGGTCACTTTATTACTGAGCAAATGAATGATGATGATGACATATACAGACAACGGTGTAAGCTCTATGTGCAGGCAAATACTATTGCACGCAAATTCAGCTTTTGTTCACTTCCAGTTAAAGTGGCTTTGTTTAAAGCGTATTGCACACCGCTATATACTGCCCCCTTGTGGTCATCCTACAAACAATGTAGCATGCAGAAGCTGCATGTTGCATATAATGATGCGATGAGAATCCTTTGCAGGATACCTAGAAGTGGTAGTGCCAGCCAGATGTTTGTAGCTGTGGGTGTTTGGACTTTTAAAGCACTTTTAAGGAAGCTAATGTTCAATTTTAGAGAACGACTGGATGGTTCGAGTAACAGTATAATTTTAGCACTCACAGATCCGACAGTGAGTGGTTCCCGTTACTCATCCAGTCTCAGAAAGCACTGGTTAAAGTGTTTGTGTATTTATTGATTTATTTTAAGTAATTGTGTTTTATGTATATTATGGTTTTATGTTTTTACAAATGTTTTAGATACTTATTTATATACATATATATATTTAATGGTGTATACCTTGTGTTGGGGGGGGGGGGGGGAGTGTTGTGTGTGTGTGGTTTTTTTTTTTTTTTTTTTTGTCTTGTTTTTATGGACATGAAGTCTGCCAATTAAGATTGAATTGAATTATAAAGATCCATTAGAGTGTTCATCATATCGTCCTATATCACTCTTAAATGTAGATTTAAAAATACTGTCAAAAACACTTGCTCTCAGGCTAGAGCAACATCTACCATTGTTAATTTCTCCAGATCAGACAGGTTTCGTGAAGGGTAGGCATGGTTTTTTCAACCTGCGCAGGTTTTTGAACATATTACACACCAAGTCAACTACAACCCCTGAAATTGCCTTATTACTCGATGCTGAGAAGGCATTTGACCGGGTGGAGTGGGATTATCTGTTTTATACTCTGCATAAATTTGGATTTGGCCCTAATTTCATTTCATGGATTCAGTTACTTTACTCCTCACCTATGGCACGTGTTAGAACAAATTCGTTATTCTCTTCTTATTTCCCACTTCTCCGTGGTACGAGACAAGGTTGTCCCTTATCCCCTCTTCTTTTTGCATTATCAATTGAACCACTGGCGATTAAACTGCGAGCTGACAGTTGCATTAAGGGCATCTTCAGAGGTGACCAGGAGCACAAAATATCCTTATATGCTGACGACCTCCTGCTGTATATGTCAGAGCCTTTATGCTCTCTTCCCCGTGCTCTTGCCATTTTTGAATGTTTTGGTAATATTTCAGGTTACAAGTTAAATCTGCATAAAAGTGAACTTCTCTGTGTCAACTCTATAGCCAGAAAGATTTCATTTTCAGGTTTTCAATTTAGCGTTAAATCAGGGTATGTGACCTATCTGGGGGTTAAGGTTACCCACTCATACAAAGATCTTTATGAAAGAAACTTTGTCCCGCTGCTTAAAAATACTGAGACAGATCTTCAGAGGTGGAACAATTTACCACTGTCATTAATTGGCCGCGTCAATTCTATCAAAATGAACATACTTCCCAAGTTCCTTTACTTATTTCAATGTATCCCATGCTACTTACCCAATAAGTATTTTATAACACTGAATAAGCATATCTCTGCATTTATTTGGAATGGCAAAAGTCCACGAATTCGTAAAGATTTCATGCAGAGGACTAGGCCAATGGGTGGATTAGCCTTGCCAAACTTTCAGTCTTATTATTGGGCAGCAAATATTCGTAATATGCTGTACTGGATGAGTAATGTTACTACAGAGACTCCAGCTTGGCTCCAAATTGAGTCATCCAATTGTGGCAAAATTTGCCTATCAGCTTTGTTGAGTTCAGCTCTCCCATTAGAACTATACACCTATAAACGTAACCCTTTGTTGTATGACTCGCTCAGAATCTGGGTGCAATGTAGGAAAAGGTTGGGGTTACACTTAATGTCAATTAAAGCACCTATCTGCTCAAACCATATGTTCCCACCCTCCATGATGGACTCTGCCTTTAAAATATGGGAAAGTAATGGCCTTAGAAATATCAAAGACCTTTTTGTAGATGGGATTTTTGCCTCATTCACGCAGCTCCTGAAGCAGTTTAATGTTCCTCGGCAACATTTTTTCCGCTATTTACAAATTCGTCACTTTGTAACGAGTCGATTTCCTTCATTTCCGGAACTACCTGAGGAAACTTCTTTGGATAAAATTATTAATATAAACGTTCATAAGAGAGGGGCGATTAAAGAAATCTATGCTATACTATTAGATCTTCAATCTCCTTCTCTCTTCATCCTTAAAGCACAGTGGGAGAAAGACCTTGGGATGACTATAACAGATGAGCTCTGGCAATCTTTTCTCCAGAGGGTACACTCTTCTTCGATATGTGCCAGGCATGGGCTCCTTCAATTTAAGGTCCTACACCGATTACATATCTCCAAGGAAAAGTTAGCCAAGTTCTATCCAGGAGCTGACCCTCTGTGTAACAGATGTAAAGCAGAAACAGGTTCGCTCCTTCATACCTTTTGGACATGCCCCAATCGTCATACCTATTGGGTGTCTATATTTAACACTCTGTCAGAGATGTATAACGTTAAATATGAGCCTTCTGCTCTAACGGCTATCTTTGGGGTGATACCTCAAGACATCACTTTGCCAAAATGCTATTCGAATTCTATTGCCTTTGCTTCACTTATCGCAAGGCGCCTTATACTTTTAAGATGGAAGCAGGAAGCTCCTCCCACACATGAACAGTGGCTTGCGGAGCTCATGAGGTTTTTACATTTAGAAAAGATGAGATATACACTGGCAGGTTCAACCACCAAATTTCTTAGGGCATGGCAGCCATTCTTGATGTACATGGAAACATTTAAAATGACCACCTTATCATGACCAGATACCATATCTCTATATCGCTATCATAGCTAACTGTACGCTGAATGTCCCTTATACATTTTATTTTTCTATTTGTTTGTTGTTGTTTGTTTGTTTTTTGTTGCTTTGTAGGGGTTTCTTTGGTTTGTTTGTTTGTTTTTTCCTTCTCTATTTCTGTTATCTTTTGGGGTATTGTAAATACTGAACAGCAAACTACTGTATGTTCAATGTTTTGTTGTTAACATGCTGCTGTGACTGAAAATAAAATTTATAAAAAAAGAAAAAAAGATTGAATTGAATTGAATTGAAATAAATATGCTAAGATGAGATAGCTGACTTCATCTAACTAGCAAATGTTGTCCAGGCTACGTTGGTGATACAGTTTTTTTTTAATGTGTATGATATTTTTGTCATGCGATTTTAAAGCTGGTCCTACAACCGCATCCAAGAATGACATGCAGCTTATCTCAGAACTGTCGGTGAAAATTATTCTTGGAGCTAGGTTTAATTGAGCTGCATTTTAAAGAGGTGCAATTTCACAATTTGTGTATATTTTCTAAGTTCACTATTTTGTCATGTGTTGAGAAAAACACAGATTTTAAAATTACATGGTCTAATATTTACATTTAGCATAACTGCAACATTATTTTTTCGTTTTTTTTTTAAAGACTCAAAAGGACTTGAAATTCAAAGTTTCAGACTTGTGACTTGACTCGGACTTTTACACCAGTGACTTGAGACTCGACTCTGACTTGCCTGACATTACTTGAGACTTGACTTGAGACTTGAGGATAAAGACTTGAGACTTGCAAGACAATGACTTGGTCCCACCTCTGCTCCCTTCTTCACCTCTCTACACATTTGTTTGGATGCCTGACCCCAGGTATTAAACTCACCTACCTTCACTACCTCTACTCTACTGCATGTTCACCTTTCCACCTTGCTTCTATTGACTCCTCTTCTCTCTTGTGCATACCTCCACCTCTCCAGGATGTAAACATTTTTATATATGCTCTTACGCTCTTAAGCTTTTGCACCCTGGCTGAAGTGGTCTCTCCTGGAAATGTGATTTTTGACAGTTCCTTGTCGGCTTGACTTTTCACCCTGTATTCTTGTTGGTGGGATGGGTTGGCTTGTTAGCTGTTGGCTGTTTTGAATTGTGGTTTAAAAATTAGATTTGAATGTAGAGGAAAGAAAAAGATTTGGTGTTTATGTTTAATCAATAACCCTGTCAAATCCATCTATTTGCGGCAGGGTAAACAAAACAGACCTTAATTTCCTTAAACCAAACCTTAATTTCCTCAAATTAAGGGCATCTGTAAACTAATATGAAAAATCATATCCAAGATCAAAATATATTAATATACCAGAGTACATCAGGAGTCTTAAGGTGCAAACTAGCTGCTCTGCTTACATGCAGACTCACATGCTGGCTTCTCTTGCCATGCGATTAGTGTGTTTGCTGTAATTGCTGTTGCTGGTAAAAATGAGACAGCTTTGTGCAACTTATTTGGAAATTGCCAACAGATGTTTCAAAACATTACAGGGAATGACTCATCCTTTTCAGCTCAGGGAACTGTTTGCTTCTGTGACAAGAACAAAACCTTTTTCTTTTCGCTTTGTAATTCTGAGTAGCTGCAGTCATGTCCGGTCCTCTGGGCTCTGTGGCTAACGCTGAGATCACAAAAAGCACGACAGAAAACGAAAGGAAACAAGTGCATGACTAAAAATGGCTTTTTCAAGCACCACGATTCATCGCAATTACTGGCAAATTCTGCTATAACGCACACCCTTGATGCAGGCTTGTAATTCGTTTCTGTGTTTTGTGTTACAGCTCAGTACAAGACTCTGTGTCCTGGAGGGGAAGGCTTCAGACCAAACCCCATCACTGTCATCTTGGAAGGTTGTAGCAACATGCTATTATGCCTTTTTTTGTTTTTGAGGTCGCCCCTGGGTATACTTACAGAAACACCAGCCCACAATGGTGCTGAGTTTTCCCTTTCTCTCTCCCACAGACATCGATGAGTGTCAGGAATTGCCCGGCTTATGCCAGGGAGGACGGTGCATCAACACATTTGGTAGTTTCCACTGTGAATGTTCAAGAGGCTTTGCCCTCAACCTGGACACCAGAGTTTGTGAAGGTATTAAGCACACACATGCACAAATGAACAAACAGGTGACCCATCCGTCTCCAGCTCTGGCCCTGGGACATTTCACTGGGGAGGAAATTGAGTCCAGCCGTGGAGATGTTCTTTCAGTGACACATGGAGAGAGAAAGAGAGAGAAAGAAGCACTGGGAGCAAAAAGGCAAAGAAAATATTGGACCCTGTTGTCCCATAGACAACACTGCAGCTCAATAAGTGTCTGCTCTAGTTCCCGTTTGTTGCTAACCCAGCAAAGCTCAGCCAGAATGATGAGACAGCTGAGAGCGCTAACTGTGTCCAGAAGAGCAAGGCTCTGATGTGGTCAACTCTTTCCTTGGGGAAGTACGCAGTGTCCCCTGTAGGCACGCCAGTGATGACGGAGAGAGGAACGAAAGGCGATGAAATAGAAGGCTGTTTAAAAAAGAGAAAAGGGAACAGAGAAAGGAGGAGAGCAGGAGGCTTAATGGGTTGACAGTGACATTTTAACTCAGCCGAAAGCGTGTAATAGACACGCCGGTCCACCGTGCACATTTCACGCTTTGCCCCCCCCCCCCCCGTGAAATGCACACACATGCAGTAAGTTGCAGTAACAGCAGAGGGGGATATTTTATTTCAAGCCAACATGAAAATAATCATGGGAAAGTGTTTAATTAGTGTGTTTTTGTTGACCTGAAGTACAAAAGTCTAGCACTGCAAGTCCTCCTTGTTTGTGGTCAATGAACTGTTCAGCTATGAGCTGGGCTCATAGGCATGCTCATGGCTTTTTAGGAGTAATGCTGATAAAGAATTTAATATATTTAAAGGCGTGGACCAAAATATGTTTCATAGAAGTAGCTGGCACCTTTACTGAAGGAATGTTTTTTCCCCCGTGCTGCTCTCTCTGTGTACAGATGTCAATGAGTGTGAACGGCCAGGCATCTGTGGCCCCGGCCAGTGCTACAACACCATCGGGAACTACACCTGCATCTGCCCTGTGGATTACATGCAGGTCAACGGAGGGAACAACTGCATGGGTAGGTAGGCTTGCTGGGTTTTCACGATTGTCGCTGTCGTATTTAGGGTTACCTGCAACTCTGCATTTCTCACAAACGCACCACACACAGACATGAGGAAGAGCTACTGCTACAGGAACTTTTACTCTGACAACGGAACGTGCGACGGCGAGCTAAACTTCAACATGACCAAAAAGATGTGCTGCTGCTCCTACAACATCGGCCGTGCGTGGAACAAACCCTGCGAACAGTGCCCCGTGCCCAGCAGCGGTGAGGTCTAGAACAGTAGAGTAAATACGTAGTATATACCAGCACGCGGAAGTGGCGATGAACTCGTATAAACTCGTGCCTCCTGTCCATTCAGATGAGTTTGCGATCCTGTGTGGCAGCGAGAGACCGGGATATTACATCGACATCACCACTGGACAGATTATTGGTAAAGATTTTCACACTGAAACGCTTACGCGATGAGGAGGAACGCTTCTCTTTTCTCACGCCGCCGTTGGTCTCTCGTTCATTTGACAGACATCGACGAGTGCAGGGAAATTCCGGGAATCTGTGAGAATGGAGTGTGCATCAACATGATCGGCAGCTTCAGGTGCGAGTGCCCCATTGGCTTCATCTACAACGACAAGCTGCTGATTTGTGAAGGTGACGTTTGCAGTCTGCTGTAGAATCCCTGTGTTTTACTTTGGTCTTTTTATATTTATGCCTGCTGTATGAACATCTCTGTCCCTCTTGTTGTCAGATATTGATGAGTGTCAGAATGGACCGGTGTGCCAGCAAAATGCAGACTGTCTGAACTTGCCAGGAAGCTACCGATGCGAGTGTAAAGCTGGGTACCGCTTCACTCCCACTGGGCAATGTCTTGGTAAGGATGTGCTGGTTATTAGCTAAAAATGTTTGTGGTATCAGCGGCACTCGAATTACACTGCAGTTGTATAATCAGCCTCCAGTTTAGTCGTCTCCTGTAATGGCATAAAATGGAGACAAAATTAGTGGACAGATGGATAGAATGATAGAAAACATTAGCCAAAAAAGAGCAGCCAGAAATCCCTCTGTCATTCCCTTGAGAAAGATGCTAACTTCACAGGGTCTTTCTGTGGCCTCACGCTAACGCTGTCTCACTTCTTCCAGCTTTATCAAATGCGGTTATGCGAAACTCTTTGAAGTGCACATTCTGGCCAGTTATTTGCCAGAGATAAAGCACACAAAGAGGCAGCCTGAGACTGAATTCTTCATGGTGGGCTTGTTATTAAGGAGGAGAGAATGTGAAGCAGGTGTTGAGCTGCTGAACATGTGCTACAGCATATCTAAATCATGTTGCTGTCAGTCTGGAGAGTCCTAAACGATAAGTGAATGTTATGCCGGCATCCTGCTTTTCATGCAAGTCCTAACACCCAGACACGCTCAGGCTGCACTTGATGATGTTACACTGGCCTCATGCAGTCTAATTATTGAGTTATAGTGCAAAAGAATGTTTGGTCAGTTTCATGTATTATGAAGAAATATATGAATTTTAGTAACTGTTTGAGGATAAAATATCTAAATACTATTTGAATATGGATTCAAAGTGTGACATTTGTTTTTCTCTTTTGTCTCAGACCGTAACGAGTGCGACGAGAACCCCGGTATATGCAATCCAGGCCATTGCATTGACACACTGGGGAGCTATCGCTGCGTCTGCCCCAATGGCTTCAAAGCAACTCGGGACCTGTCGATGTGTGTCGGTAAGCGGTGCTACTTCCCATCAGTCTCACCGGTGTTCCTCTGCCAGGTGATAAAACTGTGACGCTGCTCTCTGGTTTCAGACGTGGACGAGTGTGAGAGACAGCCCTGTGGAAACGGGACCTGCAAGAACACCGTAGGCTCCTACAACTGTCTCTGCTATCCTGGCTTTCAAAACTCGCACAACAGCGACTGCATAGGTGCGTGTGTGGACGTGAGTAAAGAAAAAGTGAAAAAGAAGAAGAGCCATAGCATCTGTGTTAACTGTTGTGTTGCCTGTGTGCCGAGCAGATGTCGATGAGTGTGCGACGCAGAGGGGCTTGTGTCGAAACGGGCAGTGTGTCAACACAGTGGGCACATTCCTCTGTGTGTGCAATGATGGCTATGAGCTCACTTTAGACGGCAGACTGTGTGGAGGTAAGGAAATGCTGTTTGTCCTTTTTTGATATTGATCTAATTATGATATAGATATGTTCTATAATATGTACATTTATATCATCCCTTTTCTTCAGATATTAATGAATGTGCAGTGAATCCAGGCACATGTGGTGCAGGAACTTGCCTGAATTTGGATGGTTCTTACAGGTGTATCTGCCCACCTGGCTACCACCTTCATGAGGAAACCTGTGAAGGTAGAGCGTCATAAATCCCATTCATTCCGTGTTGTGGTTAAAAAAAAAACTGAGAGGTGAAAAACAAGAATTACTGAAGCAAAAAAAATGCACATAGAGGTGAATTTCTGCTAACATCTAACTTAGACTAGCTTAGATCAGCTCTACTGGAGTGCACCAGAGGAGGGGAAGCTTCGTCAGACCCCCTTTTTCTTCCTTTCACATGTGAGAATAAGGCTGAGCCAAAAAACATGGATTGTTTGTATAGCGGGGCTGATGAGGAGATATTCCGGAGACTTCAATACATTCCTGCTTTGTGCTGAGTTCCTAGACGAAGGGAGGAACAGCTATGAATTCTCAGCATCAGAAGCAGCCACAGCAGCTGGTTATTGTGATAAGTGAACATGTAACAGTGAGGCAACTGCCTTCGTGCAATTATTCACGTGCGAGATTACACTGACATTTAGATGTGCAGTGACATACTGGAAACTGGAATGCTTCTAATGGTTTAAACAACTGGAAATGTCATTTAATGAGGTTCACAATGTTGTTTCTCTCTTTTATGTCAGACACCGATGAGTGCGCCCAGTCACCTGAGATCTGTCAGTATGGAACCTGCTCTAACACTCAAGGAAGCTTCACCTGCTTGTGCCCTGAAGGCTTCCAGCTCTCTGCGTCTGGACGGAGATGTATAGGTAACTGTGTGTGCACGTGTGGGAGTGAGAAGGATGGGAAAAGAAGCTATGAAATTATAGCATGCGTTTGCTTTTACAGTGAAAAGTGAGCACTAGTGGAGACTAAGCAGCAGCCAGTGGTGTCCGGCTTTTCCTGCTCTTTCATGATAGCACACTGTGTTCCAGCTGGTTCTGCTGCTGCTGCCTCAACAAGGCCAAGGGTGGCTCTGAACAGATCACTTTTCCATTTCCTCACTTGTGTGTGTGTGTGTGTTTATACAGTATATGTGTGTATTTTGGATTGGGTGGGGGTGCGCTGAGTCCTCTGCTAGGGAGTTCCCTCTCCAAACACTGAAGTGATGACATCACCAGAAGCGTTCGACTGAAGGTTAGGGGATAAACAGGAGGAGTTTGGTGGAAAGTGAGTAACACTGGCAGTAAATTAGTTTGTGGTTTGTGTGTATTACTGAGAAAACACTGATGATGGTGAGATTTCCAAAATGCACGTATAGTTTCTATAGCTGCATAACCCAAAACAGCCCTTTAACACATTGAGGAATAACATTGTTTTATTTTAGATTATACTCTTCATAATTTAGCAGACTGGAATAGATGTACATATTTAGATTTGACCGCAAAGCCTAAATTTATTTGTGCTAACCGCTCTCCTCCGTGACATCTGTATTTTACATGAATGCTACAATAATGAATGAAGACGTAGTTCTCGGCCACAAAAGGGATTATGGCATTATGCAATATAGTGTTAAAGCAGCACAAGTTAAGAAGAGTTATGTAGCCTGCGTATGCAATAGCAGAGAGAGTACTGACGGGGACAAGAACGAGTAGAAAGTTAAATCTAAAAACAAGTTTAAAATCCTTCTACTCACATCCAAAAACTTTCCTTTTTGATAAAGCTTTTAGGGTCAGGTGACCCTGAACTAGCTCCCTTTGATAGGCTGCAGTCGGCCTAGGTTGCTGGGGGGCTTCCCGTGATGCACCGAGTGTTTCTTTTTCACTCACTATTTGTTTTCAAACTCCGCTTTGACTTCAATAATTATTTGTTATTAATCTCTAGCTCTCTTCCACAGTGTGTCTTTTTCCTGGCTCCCTCCCCTCACCCTAACCCATCGTGGCAGATGGCTGCCCCTCCCTGATCCTGGTTCTGTCGGGAGGTTTCTTCCTGTCAAAAGGAGTTTCTCTTTCCCACTGTTGCCAAGGGGGTCGTCTGATTGTTTGGGTTTTCTCTGTATTATTTTAGCGATTATCTTGCAGCATAGAGCGACTTGAGGTGACTGTTGTTGTGATTTTGTGCATCGCTGATGGTCACTGAGGTTCTTTGACATCAATGATTTATTAGTGATCACTGTCACTGTGCTCTGTGCAGTTCTAAATTTAATCTGTATGTATAATCATTTGTGACAGATATTGTGACAGCATAGGTGCCACAGTGATGCTTTTGATGTCATTCCCATTGGCGTCTATTGATTGCCTGGAAACAGGGAAAGAAAATGAGGCCACCCATCAAAACAAACTCAGCTTCAGCACTGCAGTTAGTAACATTCCCAGAAATGAGCCTCACAAGTTTAAAGTGGCTTGAAAGAACAAATGTCGAGATAGTGTGAAGGATATCAGTAGTTTCTCTATTAGCAGGATGTTTGTTTAACATTCTTTGGTAACAGAATCATTCACAAAATGCAGATATGCGGTGAAGAAAGAGGCTGTGAATTTCATGTTTTTTCTGGCGTCGCAATAATCGATACTGGTAGGAAAACAGAAAGAGAGAATAGGAGGGTGATGACACGCATGATTAGTCCTTGGATGGAACCATTTCAGTGATTAGGGGAGTTGCATTTGCAGTATTTGGTATGTGTCTTAACCACTTGGCCACCAGCGCTCGCCAATTAATGATACGTTTTAAATTATAATGCTTCAGTGGTTTTGCAAATGAACATAATTATAACTATTAAATATTTGTCACCACACTTCAGATCGTTGTCCCTGCTGTCATTGTTAGCCAAGAGTTGATTCATTTAAAAGCTTTTTTTTTTTTATCAGGCGACTCTCTTGTTTATTTAGAAAATTTCTTTATTTCACAATTTTCCTTTTATAAAATGCAAAATATGAAGGAGATATGCACTTGGAGATTCCAATGCACCCGTGCATATGTGTACATATACTTGCAAGGGGCTGTGCACAGAGCTCCATCAATCTCTTTCGCAGAGAGGCTGACAAATCCGTTTCATGGAGGAAAGTAATGTGACACTCTTTGACATTCTCCTCACAGCACCAGGTGTTCATGTATGTGATCTTTGCTCCTGAGCCAGGTGTGTGAGTGATCTATGGTGGTCAGAAAGCTTATTTGTGTTGAGTTCACTGAAGGCCATTGTTAGCAGGAGAGCGAAACCATATGCTTCCTATTACAAGTAAGGGGCTGCTTAGTCCTGGAGTAACCAGACACACACAGATTGGTGAGTGGAAATAATTATGCAACTTCAGTCTGTACAATTAAAAAATGGTTGAAAACAAGAACACTTTTTCTCATATCGAGGTCCTGTTTTGTACACTGACGTAATAATCAAGTCGCAGGTACAAGCACTACGTAAGACTTTACAGCTTTTACATTGTGGCCGCAGAATACATAATACTACAGCTGTTTCTAATTCTGAACCTTTAACATGGTTGTTGTTTAGGGGCCCGAAATGAAGCTTCCTTCTTTTTCATTTTCTTCTTCGTATTTTTCATGTAAAAACGTAGGATTCTGCCACACTGATTAGGAATAGTTTCTTCATTCTTTTGTGTTAGTTTCATGTCTTGCCCTTGAGCACTCTGGCACCACCAATTGCTCAAGCTCAGACCATTTATGCGCGTAACTTTTGAACCTCATGACTGATTGTTTTCCAAACTTTTCCCGAAATGTCACGGATGATTTTCGGACTAAGCCTGCTCATTATTCATTCATGTGGATTTTTGATTCTCAAGCTCTTTTGTCTGTTACAGCCAATTGTTTGTGGCAAAGCTTCCAGAAAATGAAAGGAGACTGAAACCAACAACAGAAACAAACAATCAGGAAGATGGTGATCACAGTGATTAACTTGCCATAACGACTCAAGACCCCAGTTTGAGAAAGCACGAAAAAATTTGAGTTGTTTGAAAAAACAGAGTTTTGTCATATTTGCCTTAATCAAATAATCTTTGTGCCTGGGAATCTTCTTCTTCAGGCTGAGGCTATAGTGAACCAACCAGCTATGGATTTACTGATTTATTGAATTATTCAGAGGCAACAAACTTTTCTTACAATCTTTACGGTTGTCAAATAGTTTCTCGAGTTATCTGAAAGGTTTTAGATTTTCAGAACCAGTTGTCCTCTGCCAAAACAAGCCAGACAGGATCCTGACTTGATATAGATTATCTTGACGACATTGCGCTTCTAGATATTTCATCCATCTGTTTATCACCATTCACTGTTCTTGCCTTCTCTATGTGTGTTATCCCATAGATGTCCGTGTGAACTACTGCTATACCAAGTTTGAAAATGGGCGCTGTCAGGCTCCAAAACCTCAAAACACTACCAAGGAAGTGTGCTGTTGCATCGGCATGCCAGGTCAAGGCTGGGGAGACCCCTGTGAAATCTGCCCCATCAAAGGACAGGGTGTGTATTCTACACATAAAACAGACACTGCTGCGCAAAACACATAGATGTGAGAAACCGCTCATATTCATGTAAGCTCATGATCAAAACGTTTGATGACTTTTGACATCTGACGGTTCCAGAGGGGTATCGCGATCTCTGCCCTAACGAGGGATATCAACGTGGGCCAGATGAACATCCAAAAGGTAAATAGGCTGATAATAAATCTGCATTTTTCAATATCTCTGTTATGGTTGTGGCATTTAATTTCAATCTGTGTTGACATTTCTGATTGTAGATATTGATGAATGCATCAATAATCCTTGTGTTAATGGCCAGTGCATTAACACGGACGGCTCTTTCCGCTGTGAATGTCCCATGGGATACCGCCTTGACATTAGTGGAGTCAGATGTGAAGGTCAGTCAGGTCATTTTCTTTTTTCTTATCCTCCTGATTGCTCTTTTAGTCATTCTGAGTCGCTTTTTTCGTTTTTTTTCTTCAACACAGACACTAATGAGTGCGACATTGGAAATCCCTGTGGAAACGGCACATGCACTAATGTTATTGGGGGATTTGAGTGTGCGTGCGATGACGGCTTTGAGCCTGGGCCAATGATGACCTGCGAAGGTATCCGAAGCTGTATCTGAGCCCCCGTTTAGGTCATGGGTGTCTTAATGTGTAACTTGTGGTTTTTCTGTTTCCGGTCCAGACATCAACGAGTGCGCCCAGAATCCTCTGCTGTGCGCCTTCCGCTGTGTTAATGTAGTGGGTTCGTACGAGTGTAAATGCCCAACAGGCTACGTGCTGCGGGAGGACAGGAGGATGTGTAAAGGTATAACAGTAAAATGACTCACCCGTGTAGTCAGAGTTCGCAGGTCCATTAACGGGAAAGCTCTGGTAGAAATTCTCACAAAAAGCCATGCCAGCACCTTCCATAAAGTTACATAACGCACTCTCGCACTGTTTCTGTGAGATCCTCAAGGGTTCTCTGTCTGGGATGAACTTAAATCACTCTGACAACTGTAACCCACCGAGTCTCTGTTTACACCTCTGATCTCTCATATACCTCGCACGCCATAGCAACAGTTGTATTTGGAGGGAAGTGGTGAGTCAGGAGGAACATGTCAGTGTCTATAACGTCACTGTTTACATTACAGCTCCAAACAGACCACCAACTACCCCACTACAACCCTGTTATCAATCCAGAGCTCAGTGTTGGATTTAGTGGTTAGATTAAACTCTGGCATACTTTGTCTGAGTGTCTGTGTTACGTTACCTGTTGCACAGGCATGAATGCACGTGGGCTTCTTGAGGCTTTTGCATCCACTTACTCTTACTATGGTGTTTGTCTTCCAGACCAAGATGAGTGTGCAGATGGTATAGATGACTGTGACAGCAGAGGCATGACCTGCAAGAACCTGATTGGTACATATATATGTATCTGTGCACCTGGATACACACGGCTGCCCAGTGGAGAGGGCTGCATGGGTAATTATCATGGTGTCGTAGGTGGTTTTACCTTGAGTACATTTAATATAGTATGCCTCTTTACACTGTGTGTCTGTCTGCTTTAGATCTGAATGAGTGCACGGCCAAACCGGGTATCTGTAAGAACGGCCGTTGTGAGAACACTGTCGGAAGTTACCGATGCAGATGTGACCAAGGATTCATTCCCAACCCCACTCAGACAGAATGTATTGGTATGTACACTGTCATCACTTTAAAAAGGCTGTAAGGTTATCATCAGAAGAGAACCCCTTTATCTTTAATTTGCTGCCAGATAGATGAGATTAGGAGTACATAATTAAAACAAGTGTTTGCAGTGTCTAGCCACAGAGACAGTAATTGATTAAAAATCATCCATGCTACTTAATAGTTTAACAATATAAATAATTTAGACATTAATGTGCTGTATGTGTTTTGGAAGAACAGATGCTGAAGCTGAATTTAATGCTTCCATGGGAATTGAACTTTACCATGATGGTATCCAAATCTTCCTAAAATAAACAAGGGTCTGTTACTATCAGCAGAGGAGGAAGCAAGGAAATACTGCTCAAAGCCTTTCCTCCTAGTCTAAATATATAGTATAGCTCTGGATAGCTGTTATGTGTTGAGCATGGTGAGAAAACCTCCAGTGGGACTTTGTAACTGTATGGCTATCTTCCTCCTTACAGACAGTAGTGATATAGCAGTGTGGCTTATCTATTTATGTCTGCTGTGTGAGGCCAGGCCCTGTCTGGGTGGTTTGGTCTGCTTGCTGTTATTGTCTCGCTCTCACGATCCTTTCTGTGTGTGTGTCTCTCTCACCCTGCAGATAACCGTGAAGGCGTCTGCTTCACCGAGGTTCTGACCACTCTGTGTCAGATGACTTCTACTAACAGGGTCCCAGTGACCAAGTCGGAGTGTTGCTGTGATGGGGGCAGAGGATGGGGTAACAACTGTGAGCTCTGTCCCCTGCCAGGGACGACCCAGTACAAGAAGATGTGTCCTCTGGGACCTGGGTACACCACTGATGGAAGAGGTAGCTTAATGAGTATTTAGTAATCCACATTTACCTTCTACAATTCAGAAGCGTTGAGCTGGAAGTCACCGGATTTGGATGACACTGTGAAGTTATTAGCTAGTTCTAACTAGCTTTTCTAGCAAGGTTCATCGACTGTAAACAGACACAGACACCTTCTAATTAGCGCTTAAAATGCTCAATTTTCACTCACCAAAGCTGAAGCACTAACTTCTAGGACACTTTGTGCAGTTAGCCAAACAATAAACAATCATCATTTGAAAGATAGTTGAATTAAAAAAAAAAAACATCCAAAAGGTAAAACATCAACACAGCTGTATAGCCCATCTGTTCCTCGTGCTATATAGTTATCACTTTACTGGCACCAAATATCTGTATTTTTATTAAAATATGAAGACACTGATTTGATGTCCTTCTGAAAATGAACCAATTTTTGTGGTGAAGAAGATCAGGGTAATGTAATCAGAGATATTTAACTACACAACACACACTGCGGTGAATAAACACACTATTGTGCCATTTTTTCCTTCAGTTACCAAGGAGATTGGTGATTTTTTTTTTTAAATATTACTCTGTGGTTTATAGTTACTCTGTGATTTCCACATTGAAAACCACAAACATGGTTCGGCGTTTAAGTGACTATAATTAGCTGAGGTGAAGCCTAGCAGAAAGCTTCCGCTTACAGCAGTTTATGTTGGCAACCACCTATCAGTCACAATGGACATGGGCTTAATAAAGCTTAACTTTGAGTCTTAATACAATCTAAACAAGTAGATTATCACTAAATTCACACCCCATTCAGTGAGCACAGAGTAGAAAATTATCTATGACAGATTCTTTTTTTTGTACCAGGTGCTAAGTGTGTGTGTGTGTGTGTGTGTGTGTGTGTGTGTGTGTGTGTGTGTGTGTGTGTGTGTGTGTGTTTTCCCCCAATTCTAATTTTAGGCATTTTAACACAAGACAAAGGGGACTGACTCCATTTTGCAGCCTCAAATGGTCTAACAGAGAAACTTTTTGACACTTTGACTCAGTTTTTCAGTCCAGAGAAAATAGTGATCAAACATCAATCGATGAAAATAAATACTATGTATCTTTTTATCTGCTTTTGCATTAAGTATCCCTGTTGGTGTGAGTATATGCCAGCAGGCAGTTCCTCCCTCGCTGAACTCCCTTGACATTACAAGGCACAAAAGCAGCATTATTTTAATCATTCCCTATATGTCTGTATTTGGTCAATACAGATAACAATGACAAGGTCAGTGATCATTGTTTCTAAGTTATAAGGCTTTCTGTCAATTTTCAACCAGTAAATTGTGAACTTGGCCTTGACGACCTTGGTGGTTGTAAGCCAAATTTTAATAGACTGTTAACATGATCCCATTCTACACTCCTACAAGTTTTATCAGAAGTCATTCAAAACTTTTCAAGCTATCGTGTTTACAGACATAAAAAATTACACACACGCACTCAAACTAGAGATGGCACAATACCACTTTTTTTATGTCCGATACCGATACCGATATCATAAATTTGGATATCTGCCGGTACCGATATGAATAGTGTGTTTTTTAATCAATAAAACTGTTTTTTTTTAATATATTGCTGCATTTTGTGTAAGTTCATACTCAAGTTTAAATAAACAACAACACTAAAGCTATTCTGTTATACCTGTATGTAAAAATACACTGCACCCAAAATATTTCATAGTTCAGCAATACTGAACAATCTAATAAACTTAAACCTACTTTATCCTCCCTATTCTGGTGTTTTAAATAGTACTTAGCAGAAATATTAAGCAACCTAACTAATAGGGTTGTAAACTCCCAACAAAAAAAAAATAGGGAACCACCCCCCACGTCATGATGCTTAATCGGCGTAATCAGCTTTAATTTGATGCAGTGTGGTAAAAAAATGCACAGAAATAAATTTATTTTCAAGAATAATTAAATAGATTCAACATCTTTCTTCAACAGAACTGCAGACTGCACAGATGGTACCTTCCCAAAGGAAAAAGTAGTATAGCTTACTAGGGTATATTAGACTTAACAGTTACTATATACAGTAATGGACTTCTATACATTTTACTTCAGATTAAAACTTTGGGTGTAAGATTCAGATAATTATTTATTAAAAGCTAGACATTTAAAATGAGAATAAGAAAAAAAAGTATGTCTTTGTGCCCCCTTTTCCCTGTTCATGCCCTATCGGCCCCCCTGGTTAAACTTTGCTAGATCCGCCCCTGCACAGTTACCAGCCGTCAGCTACGTAGAAAAAGATCCTGGTGTAGAAAGTAATATTAAATAAATTCTAACAACAGCTTATCAAGGTTAAACGTGCTGCTGTTGCTCAGCCGCTGGTTTCCTCTTTCTGGCACGAAGTGGGCGATGAACGAACAAGAGAGACGGACTGGCGACAGAAAAGCCGATCAGCTGATCATTAATCAGTTTCACGATTGAAGTAGCAACAGGAGAGGGAGGGAGAGAGAAGAGGCAGTCGCTCCATATATCGGTTGTTAAGCTTAACGCTGGAATGCTTTACAAACATTCAGAGATGAACTTACACACTTGCTTTACTTCTCTCTGGGATCACTTCCTTGGAGATGAAATGCTAGTTTGGTAGCGAGGCTACAAATACACACAGCCGCTCTATCACGTGAGCACACTGCTCCGACGTGCTACGGTTATGAGCCGAGTTACGCCATGTCGCAAGTTTTGTGAGGTGCTTTTTTTTTTTATATTTAATGGATCAGATTACAATTTTTATTTCTCGCCAATATCCGATCCAGTAATTTACGTCAGTATCGGACCGATACCGATATGTAATATCGGATTGGTCCATCTCTAACTCAAACGCTGCAAAATAGTGCAAAAAACACAATACGGGACACAATACGATGAGTTGAGGCCCTAAAAATGGGGCCAGTGATTAATTTTTCTAAAACTGCCATTGCGTGTATGTAAACCAGAAACCAGACAATTATGAGTAGTGAAGGTTAAATAATATAAGATGGTTGTTGTTATCTGTGTTGACATCACTTGCAAAGCATTAACTTTTTTTCTGGTTAACAAAATTTGTAAGATCAGTGATTTTATACCCGAAATACATTTTTTAATTGATGGTGCATAAAAGAACGCATAACAGATATTTCCTCCAACTTTTGTGGAACTATTCGGTCTTTTGATATGTAATTATTGTCAAAATCTGAAAGAAACCAAATCTTGAACTAACTTGAAGTAAGCTGGCGTTTCTCATTTCTGTCCAGATATCGATGAGTGCCGTGTGATGGGGAACTTGTGCAGGAATGGTCAGTGTATCAACAGTCTGGGCTCCTACAGTTGCATCTGCAAACCTGGCTACACTGCTGACATCACTGGCACGCAGTGTGTGGGTAAGGCTTAAATTCACCTCCAGTGTTTACACAGAATTGAAACCTCTCGTTCTCATTCCTGCTGTCTAGTAAAGAACCCAAACTATGTGGGTGGACTTCCCACACCACTCCTATGAAAAATGCAGCTCGGGTCTGTCTTTCTCATGATCTCTGTTTATGGAATTTCTGGCTACAGGATCTGTTTCTTTATTTTGAATCATTCTGCCTCTCCCTCTAGATGTGGATGAGTGCATACAGGCACCAAAGCCTTGTAACTTTATCTGTAAGAACACGGAGGGAGGGTACCTCTGTTCCTGCCCCCGAGGATACATCCTTCAGGAGGATGGAAAGAGCTGCAGAGGTAACTTGCACAAGCACCAAAAGAAGCCCGCAATTAAGCCCAATGGTTGTCACATCACTTGAGTTCAGCGATTTTCATGCTTGATTTAGTTTCCAGGTTGGAGCTGCTACATTCTGCGTTCTGCTTGCTGTCCTAAGATGCTCAATTTTAAATGCTCACTGCAAGTGTGCCCTTTGCCTTTGACACAGTGCATCTCTCTGTATCTGTGTTTATCAGGCGTGTTTATACGCCTAAACAAATAGTGCTCATAGTGTTCTTTATTTACCATAGTTTTAGCTTCCCCCTCTACAGTACCCCTCTATGTTTCCGGTGTCTAGTTCATTTGTAGGTCAGTGACTGTAGAAGGACTGGAATTTGCTTGAAAAAGAGCAGTCCACATACAGTAGAGCAAGTAGTAGTCTTAGATGACTGCGACCCCTGTATCTTAACTATGAAGTATGAAATAGGTTCAGTTGGGAAATTCATTCTTTATGTTGTTCTTGTTTACAGATCTGGATGAGTGTTCGACCAAACAGCACAACTGTCAGTTCTTATGCGTCAACACCATCGGTGGCTTCACCTGCAAATGTCCTGCTGGCTTCACCCAGCATCACACTGCCTGCATTGGTAAAAACACATATACAGTCTACACAGTCGTATACAACATCCGGTGATTTTTTCCCTTTAAATTCTGAATTGTCTTTAATCAAACTGCCTGTGTAGTCTGAATAGGATTTCACACAGACTGTTGGTCTTTTCAAAGAAGAATTTTTTAAAGTGTCATCCTGCCCAGCTCATAATAGACACGGGAAGCACTGTTTTGTCTATTTCTTTATATACCCATTAAATGTTAATGGACTCTGGCGGATATCACACTGATCTTATTAGGCCGGTCTGGTTTGTAGTCATGGCAGCTTAACAATGCTTGTTATGGAACATTGCAGTAGATCGCCATGACAACTCCAAGCCTTTTTTCCAGACCATAAAACGGCACCCGAGACCTCACATCAAATCAGTGTCAGGGAATCCTCGGGTTTGGCTTTTTTTAGAGTGTAACCCAAATGGCACACAGCAGGTGTGGATGTGCTGTTAGTCTACGAGCAATGAGCTGGGAAAAACATGACTGTGACGTAAAGCTGTTGTTCCAGTCATACTATGATCGCTGTTTGCCAATATTTAAGAGAAAGTGGTACAAAATGAACCTCTGAGTCATAGGAGGATAGTGTCATTTGGCTGTAGATTCCAAATATGCTTCAAAGTTGACCTAAATTGTTTTTCCTTATTTCAGTCATATGTGTGATTCACTAAGGTGGATGCTCATCAAACAAGCTGTTCAGTGGGGAAAGTAGTGGCCGTTTCCAGACATATTATAGATGCTACTCTTCTTCTCTCCCCAGCACATCTATTTTGTGCATGTCCAGCGCCATCATTTTTTTTGTTCTTCAACTCTGCTAGACTAGCTTGTGTCATTTCACGTGTCGACACAATCTTTGTTTTAAATGACCCCTCTTTCAATCAAGCCATTTTGATCCTTTCCCTTTAAGCCATCTTTCCTGTAATTGGCTGCCCCTCATAAACAGTGGGTGGGTGTGTCTGCTATAATCACCAACCAAATTAAGAATATCCAATGTCCTTGACATCTTACAGAAACAAGAGTAAATAAAACAGTTTGAGCATTTACTAACATGCGGTTTGCTTGTACATGCACAGATTTTATTATGTGAATCTCTACCCGTGTTTAGCATGAATCCACAACTGTAATACTTTACATCCACTGACACCAGTAAGGAAAATCATAACGTGTCCACTTTAAATCAGCTTTGGAACCCATAGTTGGGTTGCCTGGGGACAAAGTAGACTATCCTGCTATGCTTTAGCATTATGTCCCACGCACTGATTGTTTCTTCAAATGGAAAGCTAAACTGCAAACGTGTTAGCAGTCTTTCTAAATCTCAACCAACTGTGAAAAATAACAACACATTTAAAAGCTGAGATTTAGAGATTACTCTGTTTCCCAGCATGAACTTCAACGTTGTGTTCAGATTTACACAGATTCCAATCACAACAATCAAACCTGTTTCTCAAACACCCACTTCTACATTTTTTCCCCCGAAAACTCTTGTTAACGAGCGCTGGCTTTTCTTTTATTCCCAAGGTCAAGAATTCAAATTTAAATATTTGTTTTTGCCACTTCTGATCTGATCTTCGTTCAGCTGATTAGGGATTTTATTCTTGAACCCCTTTCAGACATCAAGACAGTTTGTACCAAGAGTTTACAGTAACCTGACCTATTTTTAGAGGCCGGTGCCAACTGTGAATGAATTTTTATTGACTCAGCAAGTCCAAATCAGGGTAATGAGCCTTTATGCCATGTTTCCAGTTTTACCCTTGTCTGAACCTTCCCTTTTTGTCCATGCAGACAACAATGAATGCGCAACAGACCCCAATCTGTGCGGCTCCAGTGGCGTCTGCCAGAACACGCCAGGCAGCTTCAATTGCGATTGCCAGCGGGGATTCTCATTAGATCCTAGCGGACAAACCTGCGAAGGTCTAAAAACAATTTGTTCCAACCCAGCATCAGCTGATTAATCACAGGAAAAGACTCTGAGTAATTTTGTGTTGTGTGTGTGTGTGCGTTTGACAGATATGGATGAGTGTGACGGCAATCACAGATGCCAGCATGGCTGTCAGAACTTAGTAGGTGGATACAGGTGCAGCTGTCCCCAAGGCTACCTGCAGCACTATCAGTGGAATCAGTGTGTTGGTAAGTTATACCGCTGTCCTCTTTGACAGCAAATATAACAATTCTTTCATTTTGGAACATCCTCATGAATTGGTTGCTAAAATATCAACCATATAGCCTTGAAGTTCTCCAATAGAGTCTATTTTATTAGAAAATCTTCTCAATTTATTGTGTTAGTGCTAATGAACGATTGAAGTAGGTAAAAAATCAAATAAAAGGTAGGGTAACATCAAAAATGCATTTGGTATGTAAAATAAGTAGGAATAGCTAAGTTATCGAGAAAGCAATTATATGTACTGTGTGTGTCCTGATGTGTGCACCGCCGAATAAACAAGTGGTGGTTAGTTAAATCTCTTTTTAGTTTGAATGTCTGCACATATTTACGACATTCATTGCAGGCTTTCCCAGTATTGTTTGTCTCTTTTAACTGGAATGACCCCATGTTTGTTTACTTCCCGTCAACTTCCTGTGACCCAGATGAGAACGAGTGCCTGAACAGCCAGATCTGCGGGGGAGCGTCGTGCCACAACACCCTGGGGAGTTTCCGTTGCCTTTGCCCCACCGGCTTTAACTACGAGCAGACCAGCGGAGGCTGCACGGACATCAACGAGTGCTCCACGAGCCAGAACCCATGCAAGTTTGGCTGTTCAAACACGGATGGAGGCTACTTATGTGGATGTCCACCTGGGTACTTCCGTGCAGGACAAGGGTAAGTAAACGAGCGAATGCGGTGGTAACGTTTCCTCTGTGTTTATAGGTTACTGATGGCTTTACTTTTGCTTTCAGACACTGCGTCACAGGTTTGGGCTTCACAAGTCCTGGACAGGGAAGTGAAATGGAGGATAATTCCCTCTCACCCGAGGCCTGCTACGAATGTAAAATCAATGGCTATCCCAAGAAGGGACGCAAACGTCGCAGCATTAACTCAACACAGGAAAATCCTCTGGAAGACATGCAGGTATGTATGAAGCCCACTGTCCCCTGTATTTTTTTAAGAGAAATTGAAGGTTTTGAAAAGTTGATGGATTCTATAAGAGACACTACGTTTATATTTCACTACTTTAAGTCTTAATAAAATAAATAAATGAAGGTCCCTGATTTCTTACAAAGAGTTTTCCCCTCTATAGCAGGGAAAGGCCTTGTAACAGAAATGGGACCAAAACCTTCATGTAAAAAAAGGAACAACTTTGTGAAAATCAGTATTAAATGACAGATCTACCAACTGATTACAAGTCTTTTTTTTTTCATAATGTCTCCAGCGTCTAGTCAGACTTTAATTAACACTGATTCACAGATTCACTCTGCTGTGTTTGCACACGACTTTACTATTGGACATCTTTAGCCTCTAAACTCAGCCAGACCACATTTTCTCTTTGCAGCTAACTGAGACAGAGGCGGTCAGCCTGGCCAGTGTGGACATCGAAGACACTCTCCAGTTCCACCTGAACATCAGTGACCTGAGTAACCGCGACCACATCCTCGAGTTTACCCCGGCCTTAAGCACACTGAGCGACCATGTGCGTTACAGCATCGACTACGGGAATGAGGAAGGCTACTTTAAAATCAACCAGAGGGAGGGTGTCAGCTACCTGCACTTGAGCAAGAAGAAGGGCCTCGTGCCAGGCGCATACTACCTTCAGATCAGCAGTATGCCCCTCTACAGGAAGAAGGAGCTGGCTGAGCTGGAGGACCAACATGATAAAGACTACCTCACAGGACAGCTGGGAGACATACTGAAGATGAGGGTGCAGATCATGCTCCATTAACCATCACAAGACTGAGAGAGGCGGATGTTGCCAGCAGCTGCTAATCCAGTGTCAAGCTCACAGTCCCTCCTGAAAAAGGCCAAACATTTCTGACTCTGGTTCAGCAGCTAAGGGTTAACGTCTACTCACTCTAAGGGCTCGCCACCAAAGAGACAAGACGGGGGTGGGGGGGATGGACTGTTCTGTGTCATTTGATCACCAAAGATGATTCTGCATATCATAGGTACAATTTCTGTGGAAAGTATCCACCGAAGGTGTGAAAGATTCCAGTCGAAATAAAAAGCATATCACCCCGACACACCACTCCAGCTGCGTTTAAAGCACTAGAGGGTGTGGATAGGGTTTGTAATTGTATGGTTTAATCTTGTATAATGATATGTGGAATCGGATGCCGCATTGAAGGGCTTGTGGACTGCAGAAAGCTCTAAGGGCCAAGTTTGTTTGTTTTCTTAGAACTCAGCTTAAGTGGCGGGGGGATAAAAAGAAAGAGGCGAGTCCCAATAGTCTGAAATAAATTCATTTCCTCCCCTCAGGTAAATGACTATCAAACCTGGATACACACATTTCTTTGTTTCCCCAAATAAGGCTTAGGAGAGGAGAGGAATCCATTGTGGACTATTGAGATGTAGCTATGTCGGAGGTTGAACAACTCCTACCGCGTATTTTTGAACTATGCTTTTCCATTTTCCTACTGACTAGAATAATTCATATTTACTGGTGCTAGCAACACATCCACATAGACTTTTGAATGCACTCAGTAGTGAACAAGGCACAATCCCATTGGCCTTTCTGAAGGTTTCGTGTCTTTGCAACAGTAACAGCTAGCTTCATAGCCTGCCTGCTCTCCTCTATACTACATGTAAATTGTGTTTATACTGTAATAATCAATGCCACTTTTAATCTATGAAGCTTTTGTAAACTAGAGGAAGTCCCTGGAATAGAGGGGAAGGGGTTGTAATGGTGCTTATAATGACCAACTACTTCCTTTGTAAACTGTGTATACATACAGACACACACACAAACGCACACACAAAACACATTGATGATGCCAAACCTGGGCCTTCATGATTATGCACTGAGGTCTTCATGGCCACATATTCTCTCACAAGTCAAAATCAGTGCTGCATTGCAATGGACCAGCCTGACACCAGTCTGTGTTCCATGTACACATCAGTGAGGGTTTAGATGTAAATTCACAATAAAAACATTTTTGGAGTACATGTACTCACTGCTGTGTTTCCCCCCCTTTATCTGATTTGTATTACCATTGTAACCAAGTTGAGCAGGCACCTATATGTCCTCTTTCTGCACACGTCTGTATTAAGTAAAGGGAAGTTACCAAGTCTCTGGCGGATGAAATAGAGCAGATTACATTCTTGTGTATGACTGCCCCCATGTGGCCATATGGAAGAATAGCTTTGTTGAGAATTTATAACTTTAGTGAACTTTTACTAGGAACGCATGGTTTTAAGTCCCAGCAAAACTCTAGACTCAAATATAAAACAAAACTTTATTTCTTATTTTATCAAAGTTAAGACTAACATATTTTAAAAACACATGAGGGTTTCAGTTGGTTCCAGTTGATCCAAAACCTCCAGCGCCACGGTCTGTTTCATCGAGTGTCTAAAACAGAAAAGATAAATAAATAAAGGCAAACACTTGGATTTAAAGACTAAAACTAATCTGAAGAAATACACAAGAAAACAAATGCATTATTAAACCTTTATTATTTCTACATAGTTTTCTTTTTCCTACTCTGAACACAAAGCGACTTCTTTAAGCAACCTTAAAGAAGACTAATTTTCTGGTTCTGAAACTCAGAGGATGAGATTCAGCTTTATGACAATTTCTGTGTCACTTGTAGTGCTGTTCACGTTCATTTTGTTTCACAGACATAAGCCTAGACATCTTTAAGTAGAATAGCCTATAATAATTCAAGAGCAACCAAAAATGGCAGCTTCTAATAGCCACACAGCTGAAGCTTCGCATCTTTTCATGACCATCTATGTTGCACCGGTTTTAATTAGATCTACCCAATAAACTCAACTTTGAATTTACCTCTTGCTCCACCAGATCTGGGTAGCAGATCTTCTCACACACCAGCTGAGCAACTCTGTCGCCCTTTTTCACTGTAAGGTTAAAAGGAAGCAGATGAGATAACCTTTAAATCTGACTGATCGATAAAAGTATTCATATCAAGCGTTTATGTGTATACTTTCATTATTAAGCTCCAATAGGCTGAAAAGTGTCAACAGTAAAAATATTATTTATTTTTTGTCTTAAATGAAATATAAGCAATATATGTGAAGCTCAATTTATCATTCTCAGATCACTTTTAGACCTTTTTTTGGTCTTCAAAGTGAAGCCAATAGCTTAAATAGTCTTTCACACAAATACCAATAATTTTTTTTTTTTTAAATCACAAATTTTACTGATAAATAATAGCTGATAATTGCATCATTCTTTTAAAGTATCCAAGTCTACTTTCGTACCATACTGCATCTATATTAAGCGGAGCGCATGGATATCATCCCCTAATCTGATTACTTTCATTGGTTACTGTGGTTATGAAAGACTGACAATATACATTATTGTCACCATAACTCACCTTCAAACGTCTCTTTGCCAAAGTTGAACAGCACAACACCAACATTTCCTCTGTAGTCCTCATCTACAACTCCAGCTGAGGAGAACATGCGACACATAACACAAATTAAAATGTCATGTCTGTACACTACTGGGGTTAACTTGCAATGATTAGGTCAGATAGCTAGCTAGCTCACCACCAACATCAATGAAGTGTTTTGCTGCCAGTCCAGATCTTGGTGCTGGGGAGGGAAAAACCACAAAAAGACAGTTACAGGCGACCTGGTGTTTTACAACTGGTGCACAAACAGGAAAGACTAACACGAGTTCACACAACAGATAACTCAAATAAAATAAAATTAAAAAACCCCAAAAACAAATAAAAATTGAATAGCAGAGAGACACTCACCAACTCTCCCATAGTAGCCATGTGGAACTGCTATCTGAATGTCTGTCTTTACAATGGCCTTATCCATAGGAGGAATGGAGTAATTATACGCACTGTTAAGTAAAGACAGTAAAGGTAAGCGTATCTGCATTTTTAAAATAATACTTTAAGTTAAAGGTACAATCAGACTTAAATATACATGCACACACATCAACAGTCACAAATTAGGCATCTAGTGAACCTAACCTAACAATTTCAGTTTAAAGAGTTACTAACCTGTAGAGGTCATAACCTGCTGCTTTAGCTGAGCCTCTGGTCGGGGTCGTAGCATGTTCAGAAAGTTTTGCAAATTTGAGGACAGGTCTTTCCTCTGCAGGGTTTGTTTCTGTCTTTGTTCTCTTTGATGGAGAAACTGCAGAAGCATCTGTAACTTCTAGGACGGGCATGTTGGCAAAGTATGCACAATTAAAAACCTACAGTACAATAAAAAATTAAAACCTACTAAAAACTAAGTAATTGATAATTAAAGGACGACACTACAAACTTCCACCAACAATCTGCTTCAGTGTGTTCCCGGGTCTGCGAGATTATTTGTATGAGATTCCCGCGTTCAGTCAAAGTAGTTAACGTGAGTTTTCTCGCGAGAGTTACTAATATAAATATTTCGAACTTCCGGTGGAAAAATATATCAGCCTACAAAAACAAAAAGGAAATCGTTGACATAAGCCTTATACATTATATATCCGAACAAAGCAGAATGACTGTTTCGCTTACGTGGTTCGAACACGACAAACAAGAAAGAAAAGAACATGACCAAACCAAAGCAGACAGTTACAAAACGCTAGGCAGGCTAGCAAAGCTAATGCCACTAAGCACTTCCTGGCGTGTCGGTCATGGTGGTGTTATCGCTCGTAATTTCTTGCTTGCCTTTATTTTTAGTTGTCATTTGAAAGTGCAGTTCTTTCCCCAAGAAACGCGGAGCAGCGTTAAAAACCCGCGAGCATAGTTGAAAGTCCTTCAGCAGTATTCGGGCCATACTGTTAATAATTTCGTTTTGCAGGTTTCTCAGGTTCACGAACGCCGCACTCCCCCCCGTGTCTCGGAGCAGCTCTAAGCTTCAGCAGCGTATAAAGTACGCAAACGATTTGATAGGCTAGAACCAAGAAACGAAACACGATTTATATACTCTTCGTCGTATCGACTCGCAACCCAGTTCTGGTTGATAGGGTATGTTTTTCAGCTTTTATGCTCCTTATATCTGGAACAAACTCCCAGAAAGCCTCAGATCAGCTGAAACACTCAGTTTATTTAAATCCAGGTTGAAGACTCACCTGTTCTCAGCTGCATTTGAATAAAGCACCAAATCCACACTTTAAGCTTAAATTTCAAAACTTACATTTAACTACTGATTTTATCTACTGTTCTGATTTTATCTGTTTTGATTTTATATACTGTTGTTTGTTTGTTTGTTTGTTTGTTAATTAGTTAGTTAGTTTATTTGCTTGTTTTAATCAATTTTAAATCATGCTTTTTATTTGTTCTTGTTTCTAATGTCTCTGTAAAGCACTTTGAATCACCTTGTTGTTGAATTGTGCTATACAAATAAACTTGCCTTGCCTTGCCTTGCCTATGTTTTTAAATATAAATTTAATTTGCTGTCACAGCAGCTGGGCTAGTTCAAATCGTGGCATCAGCACCGAGATTTGGCATTATCCCCAAACGCTGCTGCATCATACCCAAAATGCTGTGCAGTCATCTCCAAAGAGCAGGACATCTCCTACTCCATATGCCACAGCATGACCCCTACATGCCGTCATAGCATCTGAACGTGCTGGTATCACGATTTAAATCAGAATCAAAATATTTTATTAATCGCCAAGGAAATAATGTCGTTACATTTGCTGTAAGACAATAACAGTAACAAACTGAACTAAATTTAATAATGTAAAAAGAGCATGTGCAAAAGAGTCTAACTATTGCACTGTGTAGTGTGCATTAGATGGGCAGGATTACTGTGGCCCCTAGAGAGTTTGTACATGCTTTGTCTCTAGGGGCCACCGTACAGGATTGATTTCTTGCATCGTTCTTTGGTGCATTTGGGTAATTTCAGTCTTTCACTGAATATTCTCCTGTGACTGGCCAGCATGTCATGGCGAAGGTGGGAGGTATTATCCACCATTGTCCTTATCTTGGACAACACCCGCCTCTCTGACACCACCTTAAGGGAGTCCAGCTCCATCCTCACAACACTACTGGCGTTTCGGATCAGTTTTATTGAGTCGATTGGCATCTGCGACTGACCACAATAGCAGGGTGGTATTGACCACAATAGCATAGAGGATGGTACTGACCACAACAGACTCGTAAAAAATCCTGAGCATTGTCTGACAGATTTTAAATGATATGGTATGATCACCTTAATTCGTCAACACAGCCTGAATTCTTCAGGCATTTTGAAGCTGTTTTTTGGAAACAGCTTCGCTCTGTTCTCTGGCAAGATGATTCCGTGCTACTTAAGTAAAGTTAAGGTCCAGGATCTGGTGAGGCCAATCCATGACTAGTGGTGCTGTTTTTCTATCTAGGTATGCTTTTACTGGATTGGCCATGTGTTTGGGATCTATTTAAAAATTAAGCTATTGGCAATCAGATGCTTTCCAGATAGTAGCTCAAAATCTGATTTTTCTTGGTTCTTGAGTGTATTGATTTTGACAGGATCCCATATATCACAGGCTGAAATGCAGTCTTAAACCACAGCCTACGAATGGCTATAGACACTCATTGTTGGACTCCTTGCCTTCTCTGTATACAGTGATGATTTGAACCAAAAGTGTCAAATTTGTTTCCTCAGTCCATAAGACCTGGTACTACTGATTTGATCTTGTGTCATTTGGCATACCTCCATCTAGTCTCCCTGGTCACAACTGAAAGGCCAGATGCATCTCTCATATTCTGGATCAGCTTTTTAGGAATTAAGTTGTCTGTTACAGTCTTTTTTTATGCTTGAATGATTCCTAGATCACTGTTAAACAACTTAAACAAACAAACAAAAACATGGTCAGGTACAAGGACTGGCCTGAAAATGACTGAAAAAACAGCCGATGTTCAAAGATCATACTCAGAGTATCTATATCCCTTTATCTGAGAACAGAGTTGAAGTTTAAGATTTTCTCCTTTGAATTCAATTCAATTTTATTTATATAGCGCCAAATCACAACATAAGTCGCCTCAAGGCGCTTCATAGATACAGAGAAAAACCCAACAATCATATGACCCCCTATGAGCAAGCACTTTGGCGACAGTGGGAAGGAAAAACTCCCTTTTAACAGGAAGAAACCTCCGGCAGAACCAGGCTCAGGGAGGGGCGGCCATCTGCTGCGACCGGTTGGGGTGAGAGAAGGAAGACAGGATAAAAGACATGCTGTGGAAGAGAGACAGAGGTTAATAACAGATATGATTCAATGCAGAGAGGTCTATTAACACATAGTGAGTGAGAAAGGTGACTGGAAAGGAAAAACTCAATGCATCATGGGAATCCCCCGGCAGCCTACGTCTATTGCAGCATAACTAAGGGAGGATTCAGGGTCACCTGGTCCAGCCCTAACTATATGCTTTAGCAAAAAGGAAAGTTTTAAGCCTAATCTTAAAAGTAGAGATAGTGTCTGTCTCCTGAATCCAAACTGGAAGCTGGTTCCACAGAAGAGGGGCCTGAAAACTGAAGGCTCTCCCTCCCATTCTACTTTTAAATACTCTAGGAACAACAAGTAGGCCTGCAGAGCGAGAGCGAAGTGCTCTAATAGGGTGATATGGTACAATTCAACTGATGGTGAATATCACCATCAGTTGAAAAGTTTGTGTTGGATCACAAATTTTAGCTCTTTCTGTGGGTTAAAAGTGGTTAAAAGGGGATTCACATTCAGTGTAATATATTCATAGACACATAATATAATCAGGGAGTTGTGGCCCAATACTGACCAGTTATGCCTGTATAGGTGTGTTTTTTTTTTTCTTGTTTCTTTAAACTGCAAAATTTTAACTACAGCAATTAAAATAATAGTTTTAAAGTGCGCTAAATTATGTTTGAACTCTGTATTGTTGATGTGACACAGCAGATTATGGCTACTGCCAATGGTAAAGGTCGTCTTATTTGCTGATAGGGAAGGCTGATCTTGATTTGGCTGATATGTAGGTGGCATGTGCAGCTTTACTTTTAACTCAAAAGATCTTTTATGGTTTTCAATGAATAAATATGTCTGATGAAGGGTAAACATCATTATTGTTAAACCTTAGGTTCTGCTGACTACTTTCAAAGTGTGCATACTTTTTATTCCCAGTGTGCCAAACTGTATAGAATAATCATCATAAAATGAGAAAATACCCAAATGATGTCTGTAAGGTACCAAGTAAGATACTATACATTTAAAATAATAGACATCTAATTTATGTACTGCAGTATATACCCCATTTCCCCCTCCACTGACACATTTCTCTGGACAAAGAACATCTGACACTATAAATAAATATAATATATTCACATAAGGAGACATCACAAATGTTTTTAATCTTTATTTCAGCTGATTAACATTATGTGCTTAAATAGATAGACTAAAATAGGAAGGGTAAAATTTACAGAATAATCTGATTTATAATGTTCTACCTTATTCCATTGCCCTTAAAAAGTGTACTATGAAAGTAACATGAAAAATATTGAAAAAATGTCACGTGAAAGGTAAACATCTGTATAATGGCAGCAGTGTATTTTACACAGTGAATATAACAAGTGTTTAAAAAAGAACTGATAATAAAGTTGCCAATAACAAGATGTTGATCATTTCTAGAATACACACATCTACTATATACAATTATTTTACAGTCTGACCATTGCACAGCCGTGGTTGTGTCTCTGCCTTTGTTTATGAACTGATTTGAATTGATTTGACTATGTGTTTTTCTAAGCAGCTACATTCATATTTGGACACATTTCACATTTGCAAATTCAATTTCGGAAATACAGACTTGTGTGTGTGTCCTTTCTTAGCGGGCATATATATATATATCTATATATACCTCTCTATATATATGCTTATATGCTGGAGTTATCCACAAATGCTTGATTGTGTTACACTTTTCTGCTGGCCTGGAAGACTAAATATTCTTGTACATTTTATTTAAACATGGCTTGTCATTATGGCAACACCATTCCTTTTCCTTTCTAGCTATATCACACTCGGATTGTTGGCATGGAAAGTGCTCAAGAGTAGAAAGTTAGCACGCTCTTGTGGTTGCCTCTAATGAGCAGGGTGGGTGGAAGGTCCTTTGTCAGGATGTCCAGCCAGGCCATGTAGAGGAAATCAGAGATCGTTTCTTTACGAGCTATGGGCATGCTCCTACAGGGGGTCAACAGTGTAAACAAATATGTTAGACATTGTTCTTTCAACACTGGATTAAGCTTGGTAGTGTTATTCAGACAATATATACTTACACAATGATTAAATTGGCTGATCTGGAGTGTTCCTTGAGGAGCTCATTCAGTCGTACCTGGAGGTGTGTCTGTAACCAAGCGACAGTTATTTTTTTTTAACAATAAATTTTTTATTTTGTTTATATTGATATGAAGATAATACATGATATCTTCACTGTAGCCTGTGTAAGGTTATTACTTAGTGTCAGTGCTTTTTACCTTCTCCTCAAACTCGCTTAGCTCTTTGTCGGTGACCTTCCAGGGCTGCTCTTTCTGCAAGGCTCTAATCTGATCAGCGTCTTTGGACCCTTCATGCAGACGGAAAGGCTCAATCATCTCCTGTAACTCCTTCAAGCTGGAGAAATGCAAATAAGAACATGAGCTTTCTCTATAAATGTTCTTTTTCTCCCCTAAACTTGTAGCATGCTGATATTACAATGTGATTCAATTTTACTATTACTACTTCAGCATCTGGTTCGCTGTTACTTGTGCATGTGAAAAGAAATGGCAGTTACCTTTCAGACCTGGGCTTGATATGTAGGTCATCAAAGACATTAATGTCACTGCAGTTGATTCTAAACTTCTTCAGCAAGCCCTTCATCCTGCAAGTCAAATCACCCCGCACTGATTAGCTGTCCTATACATGTACTTCCTCATTTTGGTGTTAATGCTAAATAGCATTCCAGTAACGTTAGCAGCACATGAATTTTCATATCTTGCCAATTAATGTATCCAGTCTAACTTCCACATATTAAACTGCAATTGATATTGAAATATTAATTAGTTTACTCACTCCTCCTTATCCAGATCACTGCGTCCAGGCTGTCCTGCCATGAAGATCCTCATTTTGCAGTCTTTCCACTTCTTCCTGGTAGTGAGGATGTAGGGGAGGAGCAGTGTAAGACCTGAGAGAAGAGAAGCACATTTTTTATTTATTGGTCCGTGTTGCGTCTTTCAGAGACTACTATTTTTTAAAGATTTGGCTTGTTTCATATATTTTTGTCTCCAGTGATATCGAGGAGAATGTTATGGATTTGGATCTGTTACGAACTTCAGGCAGTGTTCATAAAAATGATCCAAGAATTACCTCCGTCATCAAACAGCCACCACACATCAATGGTGCCTTTGGGCTGTTTCTTCTTGAACTGAAGACTGGCTTCCACCAGCTTCTCATTCATTTTGGCAACCTGTGGCGGTGGAGAGCCACACACCGACACTGGGAGAGAGAAAGAAAGGGAGAAAGATATGAGAGCAACAGCAGGAGGGAATATAATTCACTGTAAAGTCGGATATGAAAACTATCACAAACCAACATTAAGAGATGACTCTACATCACCAGAAATGGCCGTCTCTCAAGTTTAATGCTCCAATGAGTAGGGTGCATTTTGTATACTAATGACTGCCTTGTCTCGCTGTCTTGCCAAGATGCAGCTCAGGGATGAGTGTGTGTTGGCGTGTGCGTGTGAAACAGAGAAAGATTGAGCTACAGGCTGCAAGCACCCTCTGCTGTCTGGGTTAAAGGAACATTCTTAAAAGATGCTCTTCAAAGTGGACGAAAAGGAGTGTATTATTGGATTACAGCCTCAGGGGCCTCTTTAGTGGGAATGGCGGATTCAATTATGTCTCAATGTGAGCACCCCCCCCCCAAAAAAAAAAAAAAAAAAGAGAGAGTCATTGGTTTCATTTATTAAATGTACGCTATTTGAGTCTGTGTGTGGAGGAGACTGAAAAAGAGAAACGTGCTTCCACATATTAAGAGATCACATTCATCTTTTGATGCAACTTTTTCTTTAACCCTTTCAGGCATAGTGGTCGTTACAGTAGACAGCTATTCAAAGGCTGTTTTCTTGTATTTGTGTCAGTGTTGATGGTTTACTTGCACATAAACCACTACATTAGACACTAATGTGTCACTCCATCCCCCGCCACCCACTGGTCATTTAACGTTACTGGAGATATATGACGTGTTTCATTGTAATTATTGTTATTTAACCCTGTTATGCATGAATTATGACAATCTCAATCTGGATTTTTTCATTAAGTATTTTTATTTTTCATACCTAAAGATGAATGTAAATGTGAGGCTGTCATAATTCGTGCATGAAAGGGTTAACCATCTCAGGCTCAAATTAAGTTTTTTTGTTGCTAATGCACAACCAAGTCCGGCAGTGGTACTTCTGAGTAAAAAAAACTCATAAGATATGTATGTGGGGTAATCAGGTTGTTAGTTTTTAACTGTTGCAAATCGGCAACGTCTGCCTTGAGAGGGTTAAATAGGAGTTAGAGACAGTCGTAAGATGGGTACCTCTGGTCGTGAGCACTTGCTGAGAGGACTTCCTGGATTTCCTGAATAGTCCTTTTCCCTTCCCTCCATTTGGCATCATCTCATTCTCCAGAGCCTCTTGCTCCTTTGCTGCCCTTAGCATCTCCTCTGAAAAACAGAATGGGAAACATGACTGTGAATATGTGTTACACAAGGTAGGATCCCTTTTCTTATTGGAAAACAAATCTGCAGAGACACAGCTATAAATGGCATTTTTTAAAATATCTTATCTGTGAACTACCTGACCGTTGTAAACCTTTATTAAAAGCTTCTAATCTACAGAACAAAGTATCTCGGTTTATCAGTGTTTTTATTATTATAAAGGGTTATTGTGAGTTGTTGTGACAGATGTACAGCAGTTTCTTACAACAGTTTTTCTTAATTTCTTGGTGGTTTGTTTTCTCTACCATGGGTATGTTGATGCTGGAGCTCTTGCGGGTTAAATAATTTAAAGCCTAACGACAATATCATACAGACCTTCTGCCTCGACAATGTGAGACACATCCAGTCCCTGGTTCACCCTCAGCATTGCGGTCCCGTATTCAAAGTCAAATGCATCGCTGTCAACAAGAGAATAAGGATGCTAGTTCAAACACAGATCTCCTGTTTATGCTTAATTACCTTTATGCTTAATTACGGAGGTTGTGCTTTCGGTAGTCTGTGGTGTACATGTGTGTCATATACAAATACAATAGCTCAAAAACTTTTGAATGAATTCTTATGAAAAAATAAAAATTCTGGCTTACATCCACTAAGAACTTCAAGGTCAACTTCATGATTAATTCGCTGAAAATTGACAAAAACCCTTATAACCCAGAAACTATGACACTTACATTTGTTGTGTACAGTTGGTGTGTGTGAAATGCATAATTTAAAATATGTCACATTTGACCTATGACCTCCCCTTTAAGGTCATTAGATTGATCTTAAGGTCAAAGTGAGAATAATGCTATATAGAGTTATTAAATGCTAAGTTTCTAATTGCCATTTGCATTAACAATGTGTAAGCATATGGGGAAGGATATATGGGCATTTGAAATATCACATTATTATGGCTTTGTAATGTACATTATAGGAGCAGGTTATAAATGTTTAAGTACATAACAATGTGAATACATCCACAATGTTTATTTGTATGTTCCTAAAGATTTAAATGGAATTTACTGTGAAATAAATGCTACACATGTATTATAATGACATATTAAAATAGATTTCAAATGATCAAATAAAAGAAGCCTACATTTAAAAAGCACAGAGAAAACAAAATAAATGAAATGATAACTCTCAATGTGCTTCTCATTACTGAGTGTGTTATTGTTATAAAAATGTATGTGTGTGTGTTTATTCAGCACTTACTGAAGTATTCCCACGTAACTCTGAACTGCTTCTGCCCCGGCAGTCCTCCAGTTTTTCTTGAAGCCTATCATTAATGTGTTAGGCTTCATACGGCCAAGACCAGAAGCCTATGAGGAAGATATAAAATCCCAAATCACAATGAGCTGTTAAGTGAAGCAATACAGACACCATGTTACCCTGGGGTTATAAAACCGAGTGTAAAACCTTGATTAAGAGAGGGAGGGGGGAATGATTTCTAGAAAGCTTAAAAATTTCCAAGCAAAATAGACTGTAAGGCTGTTTTACTGTCAGATCACTCAGCAGACCTCACTTTATCTTTGCCGGAGCTCATCCAAATGCAGTGTTAATCAGTTATAGCTTTTAATCTGCCGTGTTGTTTGAAGTAAGCTATCCGGACAATCATAAGAGGCCTTATCTCGACGGTGCAATAGTCTGAGCCATACCACTGTTTTTCCGCTCCGAACTTTTCTACTGCACATATGTCCTGGCCAGATTTTTAAGACAGCTCTAGATCAACAGATGTAGGGTGTTGTTTGGAAGACATGGGTCAATAAAACCTGCTTCTGTGAATCTGCTATCATATTCTCATCAAAACTCACGTTACACATTAATACGCTGGATTATTGTGGGTTAACTAGATTTTTTTATTTACCTCTTACATAAATTATGACCATACTGACCTGCAGCAGACTCTCAGCCCCTTCTCTGAAGTTGTCACAGGCCACGGCAGCGTAAAATGCCTTACGTTTTTTCTTCTTAAGCAACAACTGGTTCTTCTCCATTGCATTGTTCATCTCGTCAACGGTCTCTGATCTGGGGCCCTGAGGAGATCACACCATACGGCTGAATGTAAGCGTTTTTGTGAAAGGGAAAAGCGGTCCATCTTTTTTTATATTCAGAAAGTGCACCTGACCCTAAACTTTAGTGTCAGACAGTTGGCATTTCCCTCATTCCTACTTCACATTCTTTTGAACATCCACTGCATGCTAAGTCTGCACTCTGATGAATTACATTTGCTTGATTTTGCAAATCTTAATATAAATGTGAGGTTGATTTTTTAAATCAAGATTTTAAGACTGTCTGAGATTGCAATATTACATACCACAAACACTTCGCAGGTGATGCATAGTCCATAGTTCTTAGAGAAGGAGTGAGCCAGATCAAGGAGAGCCGGCCTGCTTCGTGTCGAACCCGTCAGAACTAAGATCTGAGGCCTGAAGACGGGAAATAAGAACATTATCTCCTTTTTTTTTTTAGGTTTCTGAAAATCCCCTTGATTGAAAAGTTTTACCTAACGTAAATTATCTTTGAAACTATTATGATAATAATGTTTCTCATATGTGCTTGCAGGAATTGAGTGCAGGATTTTACCTGAAGTTCTTGACGTGATCCTCCACGCCTGACAGAGATAGAGCATTGCTGACTGCACTCACAAACGTCACCGCTTGCGTGGACGAACCCCAGTTCACATCTGAAGATAAAATCAGTCCGGACAGGTTAGCTCTACTTCTCCTGTTGCACAGCAAAAATCCTTCCAAGCAATCAAATAAGCTCACCGGGCTTCTTCACTGTGACATATATGTAGAGGAGGAATTCAATGCCATATGTGAGCAGAGCAGCCCACCAGTTGATAACAAACATAACAACGCAACAGAGCAATGCTCCCATCAGGGACAGCCACATGTTATAGTATTTATATGCCGGTCTCCAACCTGCATTAAAACAAAGAGCAATGTGAGAAAAGTGATGGAAAACAGACTATATATAACAAACTCCATTAAACATAATCCACTGCTGAAACAGCTCGGTTTGTCAGGTAGTGCTTTATTTCCTAAATATTTGAAGTCACTTATACAAAGTAATGGATTAAAACACTAACAGCAACAAAAAATGGTAAATGAGGATAGGGACAAGCAGAACTACCTGATTTTACTAACATAATTTTTCCTTTATAATCTACTTTTTAGACACCCACCTGGAGATTTGGCATAAGATGCATGGAAGCAGGAGAAATTGATGAGGGCATAAGATGCGAGGAAGAAGTTTGAGATGATAGGAGCGATTGTGTTGAGGTCACCTGCACAGACAGAAAATCTCTGTCACTTTAAATTCTTTCACAGAGCGGGAATATCAAACTTAAACATGAACCAATATGTATCTGAAACAGGTTTGTGAATATACACAATAAGCAGATTGCTAAGAAGGAGTTTTAACTGTATCACTTTGCATGGACGCCACTTGTCAGATGAAATCTTCCTTTCGTTGTTTGGCTTGTTTAGTTTATGTCAGTGATCTGTTGATGTGTGAACGTGTTTTCTGATTCATTCAAACTGGAAGACTTTGTTAGCTATGTGGTTTGAGACAAAGCATGAAATGTTGGTTTAAGGTTGTTTGGGTGGTATGGTACAGCAGCAGCGAGCTCACCGATGAGAATGAAAGCAACAGAAATGATGAATGTGAGGACATAACCACGGATTGGCTCGTTGTTTTTGCCGTGTCCTTTGGCAAAGAAGTGCAGGGCCCTGTAGATGTTGTCTTTACACAGTGCCTGAGGAGAAAAGAAATGATGTGAAGGAAAATATTTTCAGAGGTTAAGAGCAACAGGTTTGCTTCTCTATGACTTTGCATTTTATTGTAGTACATTTAAAAAAAACAGTGGCGATCTACTGACCTGGAAGACTTTAGGCGCACTGACAAGGGAAGCCAGGGCTGATGACAGGGTGGCTGAAAATGTTCCAGCAATAATGAGAGGACCAAACCCAGACACCAAGGTCATGACCTGAATCAGAGGTGATGAGAAGATGAGAGCATTACAGATGACGAAATTGAATTCTTCTTAAAAGTTTCTTTATTTAGAAAGTTGTGTACCTGGAAGTTATTCATCAAGCCAAACTTGCATTTCTCTACTTCACAGGAAGAAAAATCGTAGCCGAGTTCACAAGCAACCGCTGTTGAACCGTTGCAAATTACTGGTGTTGTGTGATTTATGATGCTGGATGAGTTGCCTGTGGCATCACGGACAACAGTAGCAGCTGACCAGTCGAAGAAAAGAGCAGATGGATTAATTAGCATTTTTTAGATAAAATTTGTGCTTTCAGGACACATTTATATTCAGGGACATAAGTGATACTGATTGTATGATCCTGGTAAAACTGTATCTGCCCAAGGTAATGCTATACACAGTTTTACTCATTCCAGTGAAGATTTTATTTCACTGGAGCTGCATTTAATCAAACATGTCACTTACCGACACAAAGAGCCATAGCCAGATAGGTGAGACCAGTGATCAGGATGGCTAACAAGGTACCTTTGGGTAGTGCAGCTTGGGCATCCTGTGAAATAATAAAGATTTGTGTTAAATTATGCAGATCTGTGCTTGACAGTTAAATACAATGACTTTAAAGAAATGTATTTATGTAAAACAAATAAGTTTGAATTAAAAAAATCAAAACTCTTTATTCAAGCCTATGTTACGTAGCAGTTAATGACCCCCATGTATTACTCTTCTCTGTATGAAAAAGTTACCCGCAAGTCTCCAGAGATGTTAGCTCCAGCCAGGATCCCAGTTGCCGCGGGGAAAAAGATGGCAAATACTGAAAAAAATGTCTCACCGTCCCTAAATGCTGGAGTAAAATTCTCTAAGAAGATTTTGGCTGTGAAAAGAGAGAGTGAGGAGAAACGGCAGGGGTTAGCAGCACTTTGTGAGTGAGTGGGATTATTTGTAATGAAAAATGTGTATCGGTTTGGAGCGGATGTCTCACATCTGTAATTGAAAAACCCCTGGGCTTTCTTTTCGTTGGTTGCAGGAATGACTGTTCCTACAAAAACATTCACTATGGCCACCAGCAGGATAACCAGAAGAATAATTTGCGCCTGTGGTGAGAAACAAATGCAAACAGTTTAAGCTTTTGTACAAGTAAACGAGACTGGTGAACAAACAGCACCGTTTTTTGCTCTAACCTTTGCCTCCCATTCCATCCCAGCAACTGATATACCCAAGAGCAGCACAATAGTAATACAGCCAATGATCCTGATGTCGTTCATTTCATCCACCATGATAGCAGAGTTCTCCTGTGTATGACAAAAAACCCCCCCAAAAAACAATATATCTATATCTATATATCTATATCTATATATCTATATCTATATCTATATATATATCTATATCTATATATATATATATATATATATATATATATATATATATATATATATATATATATATATATATATACATGGAACGCCATAACCAAGTGGCCGGCATAGTGTACAGGAACATCTGTGCCGAGTATAACCTGGAAGTCCCGAGGTCAAAATGGGAGATGCCCCCAAGGGTGGTGGAGAATGACCGAGCTAAGATCCTGTGGGACTTCCAGATACAGACGGACAAAATGGTGGTGGCTAACCAACCGGACATAGTGGTGGTAGACAAACAGAAGAAGACGGCCGTAGTGATCGATGTAGCGGTTCCGAATGACAGCAATATCAGGAAGAAGGAACACGAGAAGCTGGAGAAATACCAAGGGCTCAGAGAAGAGCTCGAGAGGATGTGGAGGGTGAAGGTAACGGTGGTCCCCGTGGTAATCGGAGCACTAGGTGCGGTGACTCCCAAGCTAGGCGAGTGGCTCCAGCAGATCCCAGGAACAACATCGGAGATCTCTGTCCAGAAGAGCGCAGTCCTGGGAACAGCTAAGATACTGCGCAGGACCCTCAAGCTCCCAGGCCTCTGGTAGAGGACCCGAGCTTGAAGGATAAACCGCCCGCAGGGGCGTGCTGGGTGTTTTTATATATATATATATATATATATATATATATATATATATATATATATATATATATATATATATATATATATATATATATATATATATATATATATATATATATATATATATATATATATATATATATAGATATAGATATATAGATATATATCCTTCTACAACAGCCTAATCAATATAACATGTCTCACCTTGAGCAAGTCGACCACTGTCTCAGCAAATCCCACCACATACATGGATACGCCCACTGCATTGGCAAATGCAAAAATAAGACCAATCGAACCACCGAACTCTGGTCCCAAACTGCGAGATATCATGTAGTAGGCACCTCCTGAAATGGCAATGTAACGCACACAGACACATACAGTAGGGAATGATTAATAGAAAATTCAGTGACTGGTTGATTTAATGTCAGGATAAGTTAAATACAGCTTAAAAAAACACACAAATAAAAAGTGCTTCAGGAGCTCATATTCAGGTGTTGTTTGGAACTTTGTGCCTTTATCTTTATCTTGAAATTTCGCTGCCTTACCTCCTCTCACCACACCATTAGTACAAATAGCGGACATGGAAATGCCAGTGATGGTGGTGACCACACAGCTGAGCGCGATGATCACAATTCCCAGACCTGAAATGCAAATATGCAAATAATCACTTTTGTAAAGTCCAGCTACAGCACTGCTTAGTTAGGTGTAAAACACTCTGTGTGTGACATGAAAGCTTCCTCCCCACAGTTAGCTTTAAAAGTGCTAAACTTTAACGTCTCATGGGAACCCCATGGGTTACCCAGCTGATCTATAGGTTCTGAAGCAATGAACAAATTAATGAAGTCATACTCAAAGCCCCACTCCTATTTTTATTTCTCTCACTTTCTCTCTCATCCACACACACAAACACCACTATCTACCTCTCCCAACAGACCTTGAGCAGGTATAGATCATTAAGGGAGCTCATTAATTATCCTTTAATTATCTCCAATCCCTGCAATTACATGGAACAGCATCGGCACTGGCCTTGACAACACAGACCTCTGGGATCGGTCTGTTTTTGCCCCAGATTATACATTTTCACCAGGTAAATAGATTATTTTTTATTGCGTTCACTGTTTGATAAGGGCTGGAGTTACAGGCGGACTCATTTTCAGCAAAAGTGCTCACACACACAAAAAAAACATTACTGTGGGCTTAGTGGCTATTTATGTGTGCGTATGTGTGTATCGTTGCCACACTCACCCCAGCCTGCTTGACCAAAAACCCAGGACAGACGGATGAACAACATGACACCCCAGATGTTGAGCATGCATCTCACCTGTGGAAGAGAGCAGTGTAAGTCTATTTTTCTCACTGTGTTTCATGATTTAATGTTATTTCAATTTATGGAGTAAATGTCACTGAGCATAATTTGGCTTTTAATTACAAAAAATCCAATAAAAAATATGTTGGGGGCCTTTTCTGACCTTTGTGCCCTTGAAACACAAAAGCAAGATCAAAATCATGTCCTGAGCAAATGCAAATCATTCCCAGATTCTGGTCTCGAAAGCGCCACTGGGCCTCGTTGTGTTATCGAGACCCACAGAGCTTCATCTTTGGTTGAGTGACCATGGTTAAATAAAAAAAGAAGCTTACCATGACCTAAAATAACTTACCAGGACTCCTCTTATCCAGCCAAACTTTACCATGCCCTTCATATCGTCAGTGGGAGCAGCAGACTCTAAATCGTCAGAGGGGGTTCCACTGCTCCTCTCGCCATCGTCCTCCAATGTGTCTGGGACAGAGATCACCCCGTTCTGGAGGAAGAATGAAAACACAGAAGGAAACATACATTTTCACAGTAACTAGATGGCATTTTTGGTGTTTATATGCATAATCCGCTGCAAGAAAAGGGGTGGCATTATAAAAAGTTGTGGTTTTTGTTTTCTCATGGCAATAAATAGGTGGTTGTGTTTTTTCATTTTTTGCTGGCAAGGGTAGTAAAATATCTTTTTTTTTAAACCATCCAGGGTTGCAAACCTAATTCAGCCAATAAACCTAAATAATCTTACCCATTTCTTAGACAATGTAGCCTTATAATAATTAAAAAAACAATAAAACTTAAGTGTGTCAAGAGTGCTGGTTGTCATTCAGTTGTAAGAATAACTTTTGTTGTCCTTTTTAGTTTCACAAGTTTTAAGATAAGACTCTAATAATTGGACTGTGGCTACTGCACGGATGTTTGAAAGAATAAACATCTGTAAAATATATCACTTCACTTTCTAATGAAGTGTGCAGCAGAGGAGGGAAAAAAAACCCTGCAGTTAAAACGTCACTGATTTGAATTTGGAGAAAAATGGGTGCAAGCTATTTTCTGCAGAATGGCAGGTTGTGGACAAAACAGGCTTAACAGAGGAGGAGATTGGGTGCCGACCATAGAGGAAAAACAGAGAGATCTTATACATCTCACACATCTACATTCACTCACCTTCTGAAACACATCATGGAGCTCCTGCAGGGACGGTCGCACAGCTCTGTGGCCACTCATGCTGCCTGCATTGCGGTAGAAGTCAATGTGGGGCACGCGGTCCAGAGTGTCATGACCGAAGGCGCTGATCACGGAGGGTCGCACTGTCCTGTGGTCATCGTTGGTCTCCTCATAAACTGGAGGTTCATCCAGGTTGGAATCATAGGCAGAGTTGATGTGCCCCCCCTTGTTAGAATTGAATCTCTCCATCAAGAATGCTGAGGGAGACTCTCAGATTTAAACCGTCAAGGATGAAAGAACAGTCTAGTCTTCAGACATCCAAAAGTTTCAAAAGCGCAGAGAGCTGGATCAACTTGGTGTGGTTGTCCTTGTTTACTGTTGACTAGGCTATGATCTATGATCAGACTTGCAGAGAACTCTTCTGATACTCTCAGCTCCTTGCAAATGAGCTGGGTTTCTTTCAGATGGCTTACCTTTATACTATGTATCCCAGGGTCATACACTGGCTGTCAGCTATTGGCTAACTTACTGGATCAACCCTCAGAAATCCGAACAAGGGGTGTCAGATATGTCCTTGCTCCATCGTAAGGGACACAAAGACATTGCTTAACTATTAACCAAGTCATAAACACCAAACGAGAGATAAAGGTGCTCATTGCCTGAGTGCTGGAGAATTGATTACTAATATTATTGTGTGAAGAGTAGGGTAACAGCATATGTTGTTCTGTGGTTGCAGTTTAAGTATAGTATTTCCTCAGACCTATGGATGAATCATTTGGAAACATCCACATGGAAGTTCTCACTAAACAGGTTTCAGACCCATTATGATGTGTATATTGTAAAGAGTCTGAAAAAGATAAGGCTAATGTAGGCCAATAGAAAAATATACATTTCATAACATATGTTTGCAATAAGATATAATCCTGAGGAACGGTGTGATAACAGGAGAATCTACGTGTGACTAGTATACTGGGCCCAGAGTTATATAGCGGATTAAATAAATGTCTCTAATGATTCTCTTTGCTGCAAATTGTTATGGGGGAATGTTAGTGAATTGGCGAGCTCAGAAGAAATGGCCATATTAATGGGGAAAATGGGAGTTAATATAAGACCATGAATAACAGGAACATGCCGGAGGCCTTTCACCAGAGCCACATGACTTCTGAAGTGCCTTTAAAAGACCTTTTAACAGGTAAACTTCCTTATTACTGATACACCACAGTGATTTATGCACCCAGTGAAAGGGTGGCTAACGACTTGAGATCTGACCTTGGCTGTATTGCGGGCTGACAAAGATACTCCAGCATGTGTTTCTATATCTAAGTTGAAAGGAGACAATCAATTGTTCATTGCCTATCAAATCAGTGTTTCAAAGTTTTTATGGTTTAACACATGAATGATACTGACTGAGTCATGCTGAAGAAAAATTTCCATGTGGAGTGTAAAGATCTGCACACTAGATCTCTCCTCTTCCCTTCTGCCTCCCCATCTCGTTTTTTTTCTTAATCAGACTCAAAAAGCCTTGTACACCTAATAAATAATAATAATAATAATAATAATAATAATAATAATAATAATACATTTTATTTAAGAAAGCGCCTTTCAAAACACTCAAGGACACTGTACACAAGCAATAACAACAACAAACGTTATAATTTACAAAATAGTAAAGCTAAAACGTAGAGCAAATAAATAAAATAAACTAAAGTAGCAGGATGGAAAAGTTTATGTGGATTAGGCTATTGTGAACAGGTGAGTTTTGAGTCTGGACTTAAAAAGAGGGAGGGAAGTGAGGTTTCTTATCTCAGGAGGAAGGGAGTTCCAAAGACGGGGGGAGAGCAGCAGAAAGCCCTGGACACTTTGAAGCTTATGGATAGATTTTTGACTAAGACCAAAAAGAAGAGAGTTGCAGTAATCGATCCAACTAATAGAGATATTAGTCTTAAGCTTTGAGACACATGTTCATTCCCAGGTTTACAGTGTTTTTGGTGGTTAAACAGACCCAGGCCTTGTCTCATTTTACACTGCGGCTTTCTTATTAGAGTCAGTGATCCTCAGGCCTTGCTGACTCTCCCGCAGCCGGGACATGAAATTGCTGCGATTCTTTTTTATTATCCAGGCTGCTTGACTTTTGCCAGATCTGCTTTAATAAATTCACAGTATACAGCTTTCCTCAGAGAGCTGTTGAGCGGACACTGTGAGCCTGTGGTAGCAGGTGCATATGCACCAATTTGTACAGAGAACAAGGGAGTCTGCACTCTCGTTAACATCCAAATCACTTGAAAAAGGCAGAAAACCCCTTTGCATAATCTATCAAGCCTGCAATGTGAAAATATTAGCAGACAAGATTCTCGGCATTACATCTTAAACAGGAAGCAATAGACTGCAAATTAAAGAGTGGTCAAACCTTTTAGCTCCACTCATCTATTGCACTAATTGTACTGCATTATGGCATTCAGAAACAAAATAAGTGACCTGGACTCAAATATGGTCTATTTAAAAAAAAAAAAGACAAGAAAATTTTAAGTGCTGGATAAATGTTCTCTCTTTTCTATAATCTAGCAAAGACCAAACGTGATCCTTAAAATGAAAAGGAGAAAAAGTCAAACGCGAAATAACTCACAACTTCTGGCTTTGATGGCTGTAATGTAGCCTTTGATCCAAGAGTAGCAGCACTTCTCTGAAAATTCAGCTTTTTTACATAACTACTACACATAGAAGTGTTTTCTTGCAATATTAAACTCAGGTAATATATACCGTTTCATTATCATTAATAATAATGATAAATATTCAGGTAAAATAAACTTTCTGTATATATATTATCTTGATCAAATCAATTCAAACCACCCTGGTTTGAATTGATTTCAGTGTTAGCATTAACATTAACTTGCAAATAACTAAGAAAAGGGTATCCAAGAATCAGTTTTTTTTAATCATTTAAAAGTAAATTATTAAAGAACCTTTTAATCATTAATAACCATTATCAAACAATGATATATATCGAGGTAGGTAATCATTGATATGTTCATTCAGACAGGCTTCCACAGTTGTTCAAAGCGCTTATTTCGAGCCTGTCCACATTAAGATTATACATGCAAAAGCAACCCAGCAAACCCAGCGTGAACTGTGAAAAGATAAATAAACACCTTGAATATTTTTATGATTTTGAGTTTTCTATACAACGTGCCATTTTTAGCACCACTGCTCTTTATCAGAAGCAAATGCAATTATGGGGAGGCTTGTCAAATTATGTAACTCAAGTCACGAGTCTAAAATTAAATAGTCTTAGATAAAGCATTAGATCTGACCCCAAGGGCACTGACAATAACCAGTGCAGTGTTAAAATGAGGCATTTAAACTACAGTATTCACCTCACTAAAATGATTTCCTAAAGCTCTTGTACTAAAAGCAGCAGATTGTGTTAAATTGCTTTTGGTTTAAACAAAAATGTAACTTTTTGGATCTTCTGGCCTTATTGCGACATCAAGGTCATAGCTGTGAGGTCTGAAGATCGCAAGTTATAAAACTAATGATCGATAATCAGCAACGCTAAGGTACGTTATTCAGCCATGCCATCAACACATGATCTGTGCAATAATAATTTTGTAATCATTCATCAGCTCCTATTTCCATCAAACCCAGGAGCCAAAGATCCAAAGAACTGTCTCCTTGTTTTATTCCAGTCAATGAAGGGATAGCGATTTATAGTGTTTAAACGAATAAACGACACCGTCCGAGCTGACAGCAGAGTGACATATTACAAGACAGTGCGACGCAGAAACGCTTCGAAACACTTCCTGGGTAACCTTTGTTAGAATGTCGGGTTCATTTTTCTTTTAAGTGGTCTTGAGGGCAAATTGGGCCTTTTCCTGCTAAGAATAGATTTAAGATAAGGGTGTCACGTAGGTGACAGAGATAATGGTGCAATAATGATTGCATTCCTGACAAATGATGCGTGTCAGAGGGGATGAACAGGGTGGCCTTTCATTGTAAACTGCATGTGGGTTCTGCAGATCTGCTTGCGTCTGCTGTTGCATTAGCCCCCATTTCTCTTTAGACCGTACCATACATGCACATGCATATCATCATTTTCTGCATGAGGACCTATTTGTAAATGTTTTATTTAAAAATAAAATAAAAGTCTAACTGCTTCTAAATCTCTGATGGCATCAGCCACACAGGGGCGTGGCTGAGGACTCTAGGAACAAAATGCCTGCTCAGCAGGACCAACCATGGGCTTACCAGGAGCAGGGGTGTTTTAGGTTTAGTGTGTTTTTGTTTTCCCCCTATTGTGTGTAAATGGTTTGGCCAAATCATTATAAAAGCTACCCTCATGTCTTTGTAATTAGGTCAGTTTGTGAGTTAAGTTGTGTCTCACTTTGTTTTATTTAAGTTTCTGGAAATTACTTTTTGTAGAGTTATATTTAGTTGACCTCTTTTATGGGCCTGTTAAGTATGCTTTTGAATTTTGGTAATTTTGGACTTTTTGAGGGTTAAAATAAAGAAAACCCTTTTTGAAGATACTTTTTTTTTGCCTGTGTCCTCTTTGCTTTGGCTGCTTGGTCCCTCACAATCTCCAATATTAGCCTGTGGAGCTCTCTTGCTCCCCTTCCCTCTGTTGCTGCAGCAATGTTGCAAAACTGCTCTCCTAGCTTACGAGCGGGCCATGTAAAAAGGCTTGAAATTTTGTAGCATGTAGCGTGCTCACATGTAAAACAGATCTCCCCGCATAAGAAGCAAGAGGCACAAAACACAAAGACTTTGCAAGCAATATTTTAAAGTGAAGAAAATTCTATTTATTTTTACATCATTGGATCCAACGAAAATCAATGAGAAACCTCCACCACCAGCTGAGCAAGCGACAGGCCTGTCGTCATGATATGACACTCAAGCACACACACACACACGCACGCGTACGCGGGCACGCACGCACAAACAGGTGCTCTAATGTTTTCTAGATGAAGGCACATAAACCCATTGAAGGTCACAGTAAGGCAGAGTCACAGCGCTAAGGAGAAACCGTAGACCATAGAAATTAGCAAAGGAACACTCCAGACTTTGAGCAGTGGGCCGAATTACAGAATCTCTGCTTAGGACTGTTCTCTCTTCCTCTGTCTGGAAGAAAGACTGGAGGTGAGACCGAAACTACAGGAAAAAGATGTTCAGGTGCAGCGGGACGCACATCCCACACCTGTTTTCCATGTGACCTTTTCCTATGCAGGCAGGCGAGCAGTGAGAGTTTCTCCTTGTCGTCAGAAAACTAGCAGTGCTGAGAATGAGGAAGTCCTTCCAATTTTTTTTCGTCCTCATTTCGCTTGAAAGCTAAACAATGGAAGTAATGCTTGACAAGTCATAGAGCAACACTGCCACATGTATCAAAGTAAACAGTTGGGGTTGTTTTTTGTTCCTTTCACTCTGACACGTGATTGTGGCAGGATACAGTATACCATCATTCAAAAAAAAGCAGCAGTACAAACTCTTGAGAGTTGATTTTGCATCATTTAGAAACAGTAACACCATAATGTAAATCACAGTTTGTCGTGTTGCCTTTCATTGCATGACTTCAGAGAACAAGACACCACAGAAAGGGACCGAAGTGCACACACACAGCAGCAGCAGCATCCATTTGGATCATCCACAGATTGGATTTGATTAGTCTACAAAGCACTAGTTAGACATATTACCCTGTATCCACTCGTATACATTCCTGTGCAGAACAATTTAGCTGTGCAGAGTTTCAAACACTCTCTCTCTTCCATTCTAAGTTCACATGAGGAATCTTGTCCCTGAGTCTTCAAACTATATCGTAAAAGATCCATTGCATCCTAATCTCCCACCCACTTCCATGAACATCCATGAACATCCATGAACATCCATCTCTTATTATCTATCTACAGACATTCATTCATCTCGCAGGTATGGGTTAAAGGGAGCTTCAGCCAAGTTCTGTGTAAATCGATGATTTGAAATACACACCCCCTGGCAGAAGGGCGGACAATATGACCACCTCGCACACTCACACGCATACAACAAACATGTAGTCGCACACGGACACTGAACAATTCACACACATTAAACAACACACGTGGCTTTGCTGTTGGAGTTTGGTATGCCACAGTAATGTCTTAATGGCGTTTCAGCGTGCAATGGTTGTGCGGAGCTTGTGTGCGTTCATGTTTGCAAGTGTGTGTGTGTGTGTGTGTGTGAATATGCATATGGATTTCCATGGACACTTCTTGTTTGCCAGGACATCTACTGATGCGTGTGTCCCTGTGTTAAGTAAGGGCGTACTCAAACGTCCCTTTCTCCAGCCCCTCAATGCCATCAGCCCAGTTGGAGGAGGGCATACTGCTGTAGGGGTCCAGCAGGATCCTGAAACACCTTACTATTAGCAGCCCCAAAAACACCAGTAGCATCCCCACAAAGGCAAAGGCTGTCTTCTGCTCCAGAGTCAGAGAGTGCGCCATCATGTCGTTTCCGCTCATGGCAGCAAGGGAGTGGTTGTAGTGGACGCTGCTCATGGTAAACCAACATCTAGGTGCCTCATCTCTCCTCTGATAGGGTCAGGCGTTTAGAAGCCTGCATGTTACCTGGACAGAGTTTAAATGATGGTGTCAGCTATCGGCCATCATGTCTTGTGAGCAGATCCATTTCAATCAGTCTGTTTAAGTGCAACAGTTAATGCATAGACTGTAGAGAAATTCATTCAAGGTTTCCTGTATCTACATAAATGCCTCTATTGAACGTTCGAAGATTGATCTCTCTCATTCTACAGATCACCCCCACCCCCCCTGTAAATTTTGCAAAGAAATAAAAAAAAAAAAACAACAACCCCAAAACCCAAAGAGCATACGTGAACCGAGGAAAGAGACAGGCTCGACTCACTGAAAGCGAGGCATCACTACATGTCTTTAAGTCAGGTTAGAATTACAGTGTGTCGCAGTGCATAGCCAGCCGTTACACATAAGCAAAGCAGTGAGGAATGAATGACTACATCGCATCTTGTGAAGATGTGACGCTATATATGTTCCGCTCACAGGAATGGAATCTCTACCTGTTGCATGTAAGCAGATGCCTGCGCGACAGTGCAATTCCATTAGACGGTGAGAGGGAAACTGTAAATGACCAAACATAATCAAAAAATTGGTGTGGTCACCCAAGTGGAAGTCTGCACTTTCCCAATCCCCCAACCCCAAAATCTTTCACATGAACACAAGCAGCAGGTGGCCAGAGTGAGAGGACAGGAAGCGGCGAGGGGGTAAAAGAGAAGGGGGATACATACAGATAGGAAAATGAACAGGGAGGACAGGGAAAGACAGACGAGGAGGAAGGAAGCAGAATGATGAGGAGGACACTGCACAAGTGTGGATGGTGAGAGAGAGTGAGAGAAGAGAGAGCGAGGCAGTGAGGTAAGGTAAAAGAGAGAGGGACTGCATTGACAGATTCTCTAGTGAGGATGTCTTAGGGAGAAAAAACAGGCGTCTCACCATCATTATCGTGCCATCCTTACAGACCTGTTGCTGCTGTCTCTTCCGAACAACTCCTCCTTCTTGAAGCCTTCAGATGTATATCCATTAATTCATCCATTCCTGGCATTCTGGATGTGCTAGGCTAACTGCTCATCTAACCAAAAAGCCAGAGGTGAAGAGATTAAAACAGAGGAAGGGAAGCGGAAGGCTGGATCTAGCTATTATATGTCTATTCTGAGAGATAGAGCTCCTGTCCTCATGCTCCTTTACTTGCCGCCCGCTGCTCATTATCATTCTGTTTCTCTAGCTCTCTCTCCAGAAGCACGCGCGCTTGCTCCTGCTGCATGGCAACCACTTGTTAGTCTCACTCAGCTGCTCTGCTGCCTCAGTCATTCACAACATTCCCTCCCACCCCAACCTCAGCAGCACCAGGATGAATGCAGCAGCATAAACAAGCAATCTGCCTCATCTGCTTCTTCTCTCTTCACTGTTCCTTCTCGGGGCTTATTTGGGGGCTTTCTCCAAAAAACAAAACGTCTCCAGCAAAAATCAAACAGGGATCTCCTGCTTTAGCAGGCAGGGGGAGTGCTCCCTCTGACTGCCTCTGGGCTGTAAATGCTGCTGCAAAGGTATTTTTGGTACAGCACAGCACTATCCTTCAAGCCGAGTTTGATGATGTATCTTTAATTGGTGCAGTTGGCTGTGGCCAAATCGAATTAGCCCCCTCTCCTTAAAGGCTTATCCGAATGCAAGCTGCCCTGACACGGCGAAGGAGAAAAGCCAGTCATTTTAAGAGATATTAATGTAGTGAATGAAAAGCAGTATTGCACAGAAAACAAAAAACAGATCAAACAGCAAGTACTTGATTATTAACTATAAAGGAATGCAGCAGTGAAGCATCTGGCCATCCAGTAGACATTCAGATGAACAATGTTGTTTGTTGTCACAGTGGTGCAGTGGCTCGCATCTAAGGATAAGGCATGTCATGAGGGAGATTATCATCACCGATGCAACCTTAGATGGGAATAGTTTCTTCATATTGGATTCGTGCCTCTGCAGTGTAAATTTTAGTATTGCTTTTCTTGGATCAGCAGCTATTTTTTAGACTTATTGTTATTACTTTGCTGTATTCAGGTAGAAATAGGCAGCCTGTTTCAGTATTTCAGACAGTGTTTGCAATTTAGATGCCACACTGCACGGGCAGTTTCATCATTAGTCTTTTTACCTTGTTGTTCTTATCAACTTAAAGCCCAAAGGTTAAAATGAAAGTCTCTTAAGAGGTGCTATTGTGAAGATACAGTGGAGTAGTGTGTGGCTATCAGTGATGAAACGCATGTAAACTGCATGTTATTATCAATCCATTGATTGATAACAAATTTGCAGAGAGGATTTCACAAGTCCATTCATGTCAAAATTATCAGAAGTTCAATTACTTGCCTTTATCATATCATTAAATGCACCTTTACTTGTGTATCAAGGTGAAAGAGGAACTGCTGAGGCATTAACTTGTTGCATAAAGCATATTAGAATATTATCCAAGCGATCAGGAGAAAGGCTGATACTGAGAACTGTAAAACAATTATTCTAAACTGCTCTAAGAGAAACTTTAATGAATGTCTTTTTGGGGGGTTATACCGTCTCAGTACAAAGACTGATTTGCAAAGATTGTAATTACTCCAGTTGGCTTTCCCGTCAAACAAAACTGCTGCAAATACTGCTTCTCCAGGGAGCTGCAAGTTAATCAAATCAAATTTTATTTTCATTAAAAAAAGAAAAGGTCTGGTACATTTTTGCACAAATACACAGGGCGATCGTGGCTCAAGAATTGGCAGTTCATCTTGTAATCGGAGGGTTGCTGGTTCGAGCCCCGGCTCAGACAGTCTCGGTTGTTGTGTCCTTGGGCAAGACACTTTACCGACTGCGTACTGGTGTTGGCCAGAGGGGCCGATGGCGCGATATGGCAGCCTCCCTTCTGTCAGTCTGCCCCAGGGCAGCTGTGGCTACGACTGTAGCTTGCCTCCACCAGCGTGTAAATGTGAGAGTGACTGAATAGTGGAATTATAAAGCGCTTTGAGGGTCTCAAAAAGCACTATATAAATGCAATCCATTATTATTATAAGTAATATATTTGTTGTGTTGAGGTGGTTCGGTCATCTGACTAGGCTGCCTTCTAGGTCTATCTGAGAGGGCACTGCTACCGAGAAGAGGCCCTGGAGCAGACCCAGGACGCACTGGAGAGACTGTGTCTCTTAGATCATAGGTCTTTCATTTTAGGATGTGCAGATGTGACTTTTAGCTGCTTCCTTATTCACAAGGGGTCACTTCACATGTTTGATTTGGCAAAACTGAACCAGAGATCTTTTGCTTGTTAGTGTAAACCACTACACATGAAATACTTTGTCGTCATTGTTACTTTCATTCGGTACTCACACTCCAGCTTTAATTTATAGGTCTTGCTCCAATAATAGTAAAAGTAAATGTGATACTTTATCGATTAGTGATTGTTCAGCAGGCATGGTATGAATTGTGCACCAATCATTTGTGAAATGGATGTTATGCCATCAAGGAAATGAAGGATCAGTTTACTGATCTGATTTTTCATTTACAGAGTGATGCATGCAATTCACTGTATGTTAAATTTTAACCTATGCTCAGTTACAGGTCAGCCAGACGTACGGTTGTTTGCAACTTGTACTCTGTCACTCCTACGTGTAGCTCTTCCTGAATGAAGTGAAAGTGTTTTTTTTTTACAAGTCAGTTTTTGAGTTAGTGGTTAGTATGCCAAAACCAAAGCAGTGAGGTATATATATATATATATATATATATATATATATATATATATATATATATATATATATATATATTTTTTTTTTCTATTTGTAGCTGCTGAACCAAAATGCAGAAGCAGTGTGTGGAAAAAAAAGTACAACCCATGATTGAGTAGCTTGTAGAACCACCTATAACAGCAATAACTAACTTGTGTGTCTCTTCGATTCATTGCGGTTAGCAAGGATTTCAATTATGCACAGCTCTCTTAAGTTCCTGCCACAGCATTTTAATCAGGTTGAGGTCTGGGCTCTAACTGGGCCATTGCAGCACCATGATTCTTTTCTTTTTTGGTCATGCTCTTGTAGATTTACTGTTTTGCTTGGAATCATTGCCCAATTTCAGCTTCATCTGTCAGACAGACAGCCTCACATTTGACTCTAAAATAGTTTGGCTTATAGAGGAGTTCAAACTTAATGACTGTGAGGTGCAGGTTCTGTTGCTGCAAAATAGGCCAGATCACCACCCCTCCACCACAGTACTGTGGTGATTTGCTGCGCTTGGTTTTCACCAAAAATTGTGCTCTACATTATGTTCAGACATCTCCACTGTCTGGTCTGGACATGACAAAAGACATGTAGACTCTGAGATGCTATTACTGTGTATTGCATCGTCTGACTTTGGGGTGAATTTACTGGGTCATTCACTCCTGGGAAGATTGTCACATATCTGACAGTTACACATAAGCAAAAAGTGAAAATGTTTGGTTTTACGCAGGTGCTCACACTTACTGATGATCAGTTAATCAAGTGCATTCGATTAACAGCACCTTACTGTTTCTATAGGACTACAGACCTGCTGGGCAACGAGTTCTATACAACTGTGCAACTTTAAACTGTGATGTTAAAAATTAGCTTTCAAAGTATTTCTCCACTGGTGGAATCTCCTCAGGGCTCGCTGAGCAGATTCTCTTCAAATGTTAAAGCTGATTGTGTGACGAAATTGAAAGTATTCCTGCAGTGGAGTAAAAGTGCATTAATCAATAGTTTCAGGAATGATGAATAGACTTGGCTCTGCATGATAATCAATAAGATGGGACATTTTAGTCTGACACCGTGAGTGTGCTGCCTGGAATATTGTAGTTTATAGGTAATACTGGTATTGCTTTATGAATTACAATGTCTGAAACAGGAAAACAAATGTATTATAGCACTGGCCTTTCTAACCAGCAAACAGATCATTTTTAATAAACTTAAAGCTACACAAACCAAACAGTTTGAGGATGGAAAGCTGCCATAAAGATGTTATGGAGATCAAATTAGTGGAGCAGGCAATTCTCTGGGACCTGATGTGCTTGATGGTCCTTGGAGCTTTATTGGATCATATTTTAAGAAAGTTTAAACCGATTCTATAACACTGAACTTCTGTATATTCTGTACCCGAACATCACCCCAATTTATGTTTCTTTTTTGTTTTGTCTTTTTATCTGGAAAGGGGACATATACGCATATAAAATAGTTGTTGCTCTATAATACTTTATAAGAAATCTTTTGCACTATATTGTATAAGACATTTTCACAGTATCCAACGATTTTCATTTTAGTAGACGCTTGTTCGCACGCTGTTGTGTGCATGTATAAAATGGCTTTGGTGGACAAAAAAAAGTTTGCTCATGGTATTGCTCAATTTGGAATCCTTTTTACTGCTAAAATAAAGTGGGGCACATAAGAAAAAAGGTAAGAATCGCTGCATTAGAAGCTTTTACTTTCTTCACTTCTCAATTTAGAGAGAAATCGCGTCCACATTCTTTTTACAGGAGTTAATTTTTTCTTTTCACCCGTGTCCATTGACACCTATACTATTCAATTCTCCGACGATGCCTAGCAACAGCTCCCAAATCTCGCGTTGGAATCACATATCTTCCCAGCACATTTTGAACTGCGTAGCGATCGAGTTATCCTGCGTTGTGTGTGGGGAAAATAAACATCAACATGGCAGATGTTGAAACGGCTAAAGAGGAACCACAGGAGGAGGAAATTTCTGAATCAGTCAAGTCGGAACCCGACGAGACATCTGAAGAAACACCCAACGGTGTGAAAATGTGAGTTAAAAAGTTGTAATATTATCCGGTCGTTCTGCGTCGCTGTTAGCTAGCTTAGCTAAAATGGAGTCCTTGAATATTAGCTATTGTTAGCAAAGAATCCTCCAATCTCTTGTAAGAAATATAACGTCGAAGTATATGTGTTAAATTTAAATATAATGTAAGACTTTAAGGTATATATGCATCTCCATAAACTGTGGCCACAATGTTACAAGGCTGGTGCAATGGGTCATTCTCGGTTAGGTGCTACTCTCCATTGTGTTGTGCTTTCATATTTAGCTAAAGCTAACGAAACTCTGAAATTCAGCGCTAGTAACCACCAAGCCAGCCTTACTTTAATTAAATTAATTAGGTTTAACCACAAGCAAAATAAGCTGTGCTTTTACTAGTTAGCACCCATTCTAATCTTAATGAAATTGTTCATGGCCATTGCGCTATGCTATGCTAACAAACCTGCGGTTAGCTGCTAATGGCTCCGCGCTGTTGCACAAAAATTATACCGGCTTAATACATTTAAAGTGCTCTATACGCATTAAAGTATCAGTTCATTTAAAATGTGTGCTGTATTTTCATAAGGATTTATAAAATGTCACACTTGGTTAAAATCCTCATTATGTTGGTCTTTAGCGAAATCAGAAGTTGCATGAATACCTTTCTTTTAATTTGTTTATGCATTCATCTACTCACGTAGTTGTCATTTACACGCAAAGAAATCCAAAGTTTGTCCAGCACGTATGCATGCATATTGCTGTTTGTGGGTATGGCTATTTTAGATCATGATATTATTATTATTATTATTATTATTACTTTAGATCCATATTATAGAATTTATTAATATGAGTAGAGTTTTTTGTATGTATAAGGTTAAAAAAGGTATAAATTAAATTTCTAAAGCAAATCACAAAAGATGAGTCTGCTATTACTCACAAATTTATTAAGGGTAGATTTTTAATTTGATGCCCCAGTGATCTGTGGAAGATGTTTAGAGATGTTGACCTGCACTTCTCTGTATTTTGTAGGGAAGAAGAAGGCAAGCCCCCCAAAGAAAAGCATGATGGTAAAGAGAAATCCTCTGGAGGCAGAAGAGGAGGCCGCTACCATCCCTACAAAGACAAACATGGTGGAGAAAAGAAGGGTGCTCATAGGAACAGAGTGTTCATCAGCAATATCCCGTATGATATGAAGTGGCAGGCAATTAAAGATCTAATGCGTGATAAAGGTAATCTACCCAGTGATGGGTATGGCGTCTTTCCCTCTGCCTCTCTCTTCAGCTGAAAAGAAGATTTTGACCTTTTGTTCTGTTTTGTTACAAGCTTGAACGTTTGCTTCTAACGCCAGCTAATTTGTGTGTAGCTTTTGTGGATATGCTTAGTGCAGATATTAAGGAACCGCCATATTGTGATTTAAGGTTATTGGAGTTTTAATTCTTTTATTTATGTATTTATTTTTGGATGGGCACCAATTTAGCTTGGGCTGATATGTATGTGAGGAAAAAGTAGGATTTACGTAGTTACATTGTTACTTGTTTTAATGGATTGTCAGCTCCAAAATGTAACCTCAATCCAGCAAGGAATATTTTGATTGTTGAATGTTTTTGTTGCATCTGCATTAAGGTGAATCTTGCTAGTATCAATGAAAAATATTCCAATGTTTTACTTTATGAAATACAGAGTTCCCAAAAAAGATATTTTGAAAGGTCAAAGGACAGCTTAAACATCTCAACTGCCTTGAATGGAATTTGTTGCTAAACTGATCACGTTGAAGTCTTTTGATTTGAATTTTGAAATTCCCAGGTTTAATATAGCTGTGTTTTTGTTTTTTGCTGTTTTTGTTTTTATTTTTCTGGCCTTGGCCTTTGGGTGTCTCAGTCACTGCCCAGAAAGGCATGGTGTTGTCTGGTGGGATGTTGGTCTGGGCTGGCTGTTGATCAATGGGGACATCTCCATCTGTAGCTGTATTGCCAAGGCCAGCGGTGATTTGAAGACTTGGTGACTTAAATTCCTTTGTTCTTTTGGTATTTTCCCTTTGTATGTCTCATGTAGTTGGTGAGGTTACATACGTGGAGCTCTTTAAGGATGCTGAAGGAAAGTCAAGGGTAAGTGATGTGGCCAAATTGCTGCACGAGGTTTTAAATGCCCTCAGCAGGCTCTCAATAATGTAGTGCTCTTTTAGGCTCTGATCCTTTGGGTTAAATGAACTGGAGACACTATAGGTTGTGTTTAGAGCCTGAAAGATGGCTAATGATTGATTTTTCATTTGAAAGGGAGATGTCCTGTTGACTTTTGGAAATGTAGCCAATGAACTCATCTAAGAGTATACTTTTGCTTTTGTTGTTGTCATTTCAATTGGTTTAAAAGTTTGTTTGTTTGGCCATTTTCCAAAGGGAAATGCGGGGTTGTGTGATTGGTCTTATTGATTGACCCTCATGTCTCAAAATTTTATTTTACAATTCTGTTATATGGCAAAGCTTTCTGTTTAATGGAACAAAGCAGTTGCAAAAGACCACGTAGTTGTTTTTGTTATGTCTTTATGTTAAATGGCAACAAATGATGCAATAGATTTAAAGATGAACCACACATTTTTTCTCTTAAAGTCACAACTTGTTAATCCTAAACAATGTACTAAATACATTTGTTGTTGCTTTTTTCATCTATCGTGGTAATCAATGTCCAGTTCAAAACCTAAATATTTTCAGGTAAAATAATAGAATGTTTAAATATTACTGACAAATGTGATTGTTTTTTTTTTTTAGTTTTTTTTTTTTATTTTAACTGCAACCTTTATATATTACTGTTTAGATATTTTTCTTCTTGTAATATCTTTAATTATTAAGAAATGTGATGTTTGTTTGTTTTTGTTTTTTTTCAGAATTTTTTCTTGTTTGCAGTAAAGTTAAAAACCAGCCGGCTCAAGCCAGCAGGGAAAATATGGCCAACATGCATAAAAAACATATTAAAAACTAGTTGAGATGTTATATTATGTTTTTGTTTGTAATATCTTGTTTTTAACTGTATTTTGTTCCCTCCTTCTGTGACTCCTGAACTCCTGTGATGCCACCTTCGTAGGGGTGTGGGTAAGAAACCCTATTTTTCTCAAAGAAACAACTTTTGTTTTTATATGTTGTGCTCGCATTGACTCATGTGGCGTCTCCGTTTGCCTCGTTCAACAGTGTGGTGGAGTTCAAAGATGAGGAGTTTGTGAAGAAGGCAGTATTAACTATGAATAAACATGACCTGAGTGGAAGGCCACTCAACATCAAGGAGGTGAGAAGCATAGATTGCCGATTATATTTAGCTGTTCTCTTTTTTTTTTTTTTTTTTTTTTTTTTTTTTTTTTTTTTTTAAGAAAAGCTGATCTCATGTTGCTATTTTCTGTTGATTGTGGGCATATGAAGCAGTCATAAAAAGATTGTGGTGGTAACCATGATGTAGCATTATTACATTACATATGTTTTTGTTAACATCAGATCTGAAAATATCCAGCGATGTACCACTAAATTAAAATGACACTGTGAAATTTTCTAGTTTTATTTATTTTTTCTTAAATGTTATCATAATGTTTTCTATTTAAGGACCCTGATGGAGAGCATGCCCGCCGTGTGTTGCAACGCATGGGAGGGGGTCAACAGGGAGGCCGTGGGCAGGACATGGGGCCTGGTGTGATGAACCTCCCGCCCTCCATTGCTAACAACCCTAACATCCCACCTGAAGTCATCCATGCATTGGAGGCTGGGCGACTTGGCAACACTGTGTTTGTAGCTAATGTAAGGAAATGTTATTAAACATTAATTATCACTGTGCAATTTAGGGGTGGGTTTTTATAATCGATTCATCGATTAAAATCGATTCTGGCTTGGATAACGTAAAATCGATTCATTAAAATCCTGAATCGATTTTTTAATATTAATTTATTTTGTCCGAAATGCCAGAATCTCTGGTGACATCTCACAAAATTTCAAGAACCACCAAACAGTAAATGAGAGCAGGTACAGGGATTCTGCACATAGACTTAAACACACAGCGCGACCCGCGGATCAGAATCAGTTAGATGTCGCCTTTCTCACAGTCGGGGCTGAAAGCCGACAGCTCGCTGATCCGGGTCCGCGCTTTGTGTTCACGCCCTTTATGCGCTGATTCTAAAGCTGTTAGTTTGATCTCTCTCCAAACAATATTGACCGAATCAGCAGCAAAAGAAGATCCAAACGCTTCACATAAACATCGTCATGAATTCACTCTTTTACTGTTTTGCTTCCATTGCGATGCGCAGCTCTCTCTCTCTCCCTCCCCCTCTCCCCCTCTCTCTCTCGAACAGTTTCGCTTTCTTCATTATTCGCTTGCTTGTTACACAAGTCTACTGTTGCTTACAGCGCTGTCGGCCGCTGTTTTTTCCCCTTTTACATTCTTCCGAAAAGAAAACCTCATTTCTGCTGTTCAATACTGAACAAATTGAAACTTTTTAAAATTATTCAAAATGCAAAATGCTTAGCCATGTCTCTAATAAAACCGCTGTAACGTCAGAGGTAATGTTGATTAATTAATGGTTTTCTTTCGTTTTTGATGTACTGCAGAATATTTTTATAAAATCCCAGGCCAGGAAAATCACCTACATGTTTTTCTGTGTTTTATCTTCAGCTACTTTGACACAAAGGCATCTGCTGTGATGCTCACACCTTGGATAAAGTCTTGAGAGTGTCAGCTTCCTTTTTATAGATACAAAAATATGTAAATGTCCTGATCTGAATTATATCTCTGACTGTCAAAATTTCCCAGATTTAAATCGAATCGAATCGAATTAAATCGAATCGTGGATCGAATCGATTCGGGACCTTGTGAATCGGAATTGAATCGATTCTAGAAATCAGTGACGATACCCAGCCCTAGTGCAATTGTAGACATCTGCCAAGCACACTCGTATACATAGTGAAGGCTTTAAAGTAATTTAATAGCTTGGCACCAGAGATTAGTATTACTAATTAAATATTTGACCAGCTGTGAAATACGTCCACAATCATATGTTTCTACAGGATTTGTGCCAGTCTATTTTAAGCCTGGCAGCCCACCAGAGTTTAATGGAGCTTCAGCTGGGCCTAAACATTGTGTAATTTAAAAAAAAAGTTTTTATGATATGTGTATATGTTGTAGCTACAACTGTTTAGCAAGCAAATCCACTTTCACCATTACAGTTACCGTTAACTGTTTACGCACAAACATGTAATTTAGAATTATTGTTGGGGGAGGGCGGTCAACCTGGAGAGAACCCACACAGACACAGAAAGGCTTTAGCTGGCCGGTGAATTCAAACCCCTTTTTTGTTGTGAGGTGACAGTGCTAAACCCTGCACCACTGTTCTACCCCGACCAAAAGAGTTAGTAGACCCCTAAGTAAGCGAAAATAACTAGATAACTACTGACATACGGTAGTATTGTTTTAACTCCTTTCATGTGCTATCCATCCACTAATGTTTACTGTTTACCGTAAGCAGTAGTATAATCCACTTTACTTTGTCTTCGTACTGAAAATGGGAAATGAACTCCCCACTGTACCACCGTCACCACCCTCCATAAGAGACGGCTACAAAAGCTGCTGTGCCATCTTTACCACACAGTGTGCACAGTATGGCTGTCACTGATATGGAGGTATAGCAGTTTCCAAATCTGTGTAGTAATCTTTTTTTTTTTTCCTATTTATTAAACGCACTGGTGTCTTTCTATTGTTCAACAGCTGGATTTTAAGGTGGGGTGGAAGAAGTTAAAAGAGGTGTTTAGTATGGCCGGTGTGGTGAAGCGAGCAGATGTAAAGGAAGATAAAGATGGCAAGAGCCGTGGGATGGGAACAGTGACTTTTGAGCAGCCACTGGAAGCTGTGCAGGCCATTTGTATCCTTTATAATTAAGTATTAATTAAAAAAGAAACAAAAAGAGAAAAAGAACTTATTCTGTACAATATTTACCACAGCATTCTCCTTGATGTTGATTCCAGCCATGTTTAATGGGCAGATGCTCTTTGACAGGCAGATGCACGTAAAAATGGTACGTGTGTGTTGTTTTTGTTTGTTAAGTTACAATGTGCTTTAAGCTATGCAGACGATGTGAATATGTGGGCAAAGAAAAATGCTTGGTCTTGCAGGATGAGAAATCTCTACCCGTTGAAGACTTTCGGCAAGTAGAAAAAGCACCTCAGTTACCACGTGAGTTTGCTGTTATTCCCTTATCATAAGCAAAAAACGTAATTTAAAAAAAATTGTTTTATTATCATTAATCAAGTAAACGCGTCTTACCAGAACAGGAAGTGAACAGCTGCATTTTAACAAGATGGTGTGTGAGTGAATAAATAATTTGTTCACCAAAATGGCAGTGTGCCTTTAGTATGTATGAAGTATGTCTTGAGCATTTCTTGTGGTTGGAGACAATACAGAAGGAATTTTTCTTCTTTGTGTAGGTGGTCTAGGTGGTATTGGCATGGGATTGGGGCCAGGAGGTCAACCCATCAATGCCAACCGCTTGAGTGGTGGAGGCGGCATGAGCGCTATGGGACCTGGAGGTCAGTCACCTTTTGAGATATTAGGTTTAAATTATATTCAGTGCAAAGTGTGTCGTATATATGCCGAGTTGCAACAGTTTGTCTTTACAAGCCAATATTTATCCGACAGAATTACATTTCCACTAGCTGATCATCAAATTAGGGTCTCAAGGCAATATTAACTGTGTTCAAGTTAGACTGACATATATGCAACATACCAGTGTCTGTTTTTCTATTAGCCTCGATGTGCAAAGAAATGAAATGATCAGAGCTCTGTCCAGATAATATTTAAGCGCTTTTACGTTGTAAATTTTATGGAATTACATCTGTTTCTTGTAATTCGATGTTCCTTTGTCTTTGCCAGGTATGGATGTATCAGGTTATGGTGGAATGAACAGACTTGGGGGAGGTGAGCTTTTTGCTACCTACGAGTTTCTTTCCTGTTGAATGACCATGGTTACCTCGGTGTTAACAAAGGAGATTTCTTTTTCTCTTCTGCTTTCGATAGGAATGAGTAGTGCAAGTGGAGGCTTTGGAGGCATGGACAGCATGGGCAGTATGGGTGGGTTTGGAGGGAGGGACATGGCACCAGTTGGCAGAATGGGAGGTAAGTCTGTTTTACCCTCAGTGGGCCAAAAATCAGGTTTTCTTGTTTGTTATTGGTAACTAATGTGTCATCTCGTTTTATTGTTGATTGTTTTGTTTCTCTTTCATTGTATTTTTGGTGTTAAGATATGTACCGATCAGGAATGGGTGGAATGGATCGGGACTTTGGGCACGGTGACATGCCAATGAATCGAGGATTTGGGGATTCTTTTGGAGGAATGGGTAAGTTATACTCTCACTTCAGTGAGGCTGTGAGTTCTACTGCATCGTGGTATAATCGAATTTGCATCAACTTGCACTCTTCTTTAGGTGGAGGCTTTGGAGGAGGCATGGGCAGTGGTGGCATGGGGCACATGGGAACTGGATTAGGCACAGGTTAGGAAAAAAAAAATCTTAATACACAGTGTTTCAAATTATCATTTTTATAGCAGTTGTTCAGTAATTAAAGGTACATGAGACTCCACAACAGTACTCTTACTTAAAGTTTGGGCTGCCCCCAAATCATCATTTCCTTCCAGTAGTTAATATATTTAGTCTTTTCCAAGTCTGACCTTTTTGGTAAAATGTAACTCTTTTACTTGAATTTAAACAGTGTAAATTGATAAAAATGGAAAAATAAAAAAAAATGAAACAAAATTAACAGTATTTCCTGCTATAACATAAGTAACATCTCTCATATCAGGCTTCCTAAAGGATAACATTTGAATAGAGAAACAGAAGCTTAGATCTTTATGGCTGATTACAGCAACCTAATCTCCTGAACTGTCATACACTTAGCAGTGGGTGTGGAAACGTGTGGTCATGGTTGTCACACAGATTAAGAAAGTAGTGTATTAATACGTCTTACTTATTAAGAGTCACAACAGACTCGGTCACCACACGCATTTTATTTTTGGTAACATAAATAAAGAATAAGATATAACAGGTTTTTTTGTATGAATTAGATTACTCTCTCTGGTAGCTGCTCTATAAACACCGGAACAACAGTATATATTTTTCTAGTGTTTTTCTCATTTTTGCTATGTAACTTTGCACTGTCCGCTTTATGCTGTAACAAATTTCCCTCGTGTGGGACTAATAAAGGTTATCTTATCTTACATTAATGACTAACCTCATATTGTGGCTGGAGCATCTCAGTTGTTCCCCTTCCCTACTGAAGTTTGGTCTGTTTACATCAATTTTCCATGCGATTGTATTTGTCAAAAAAAACCATCGGGAACTTTTATCAAGTGGAAAAAGGTTAGCGTTCATTCTCCAGGTTCACTGTGTTATGCTTTGGTAAGCTAACATAGCAGTGTCGCTAGCGATCACTAACACAGCATTATATACCATCTAGCCCAACTTCAGTAATCCTACAAACGTCACTATTGTGTAGTTTTCTCTCTACATTCATGTTGGAAGTGATAGCAGAGCTGTACGTTTTATTTTTTTCCAGAAATCTCTCAGTCAGAACATGCTATATCATGTTCAGGTAACTAGCGAAACCAGCGAGTTAACTTCTAACTCTGTTTAATTTAATAAATTCTGTTTTCATGGATGCCTGGACGTTAAACTTAATTGTTAAACCTGGTAAAGCAGCAACGCTGCTCATTTTATTAAAGATGAAAGAATTTAGAAAGTTTTTAACTCTCAGTGATGCTGCAGTGTTCGTTTGACTTTGGGACCTGAAGCGGATGGAGTTTAGGGCCCACTGTTTTATGCTTTGTTATGCTATCATCTGTGTCGCTAGCGATCACTAGCACAGCATCATATACCAGCTAGTCCAACTTCAGTAATCCTACAAACGTCACTGCTGTGTAGTTTTCTGTCTTCATTCATGTTGGAAGTGATAGCAGAGCTGTACGTTTTATTTTTGCCCAGAAATCTCTCAGTCAGAACATGCTACTAGTTTCGCTAGTTTAGGTAACTAGCGAAACTAGCCAGCTAACTATCTGCTAACTTCTAACTCCGTTAAATTTAATAATTTCTGTTTTCATGGATGCCTGGATGTTAAACTTAATTGTTACACCTGGTAAAGCAGCAACACTGATCATTTTATTAAAGATGAAAGTATTTACACAGTGTTCGTTTGGGACCTGACGCAGACGGGGTTTTGGACCCAGATTACTATGAGCCGTGAGGCTCCTGATTACGGTAGCCATAACGCTCAGACAATCGATCAAGCAGTGCGGCTTCGTAGCTTAGCAAAGTCCTACTAAAACATTTTTTGACTGATTTTTGAGCGCCGTGTACCACATAAAATTGGTTCGAGGTCAGTAAACACAGTCAGAATTCATAGATAAGGCGCACCAGAGTATAAGGCGCACTGCCGATTTTTGAGAAAATTAAAGGATTTTAAGTGCGCTTTATAGTGCGGAAAATATAGTACTTGGAGAAAAGAGATGCATTTTGAAGACCAAGAAAAAAACAGCAGAGGGCCTGGCTGGCCACAGCAACCCACAGAGAAAATATGCACTTTCTCTGTTTCATGTATGCCAAAAAACCCACACAAACCTGAAAATCTTTACAGTTACAGTGTAAGATGGAATCTATGATGGAGTTGTCAAGTTTTGGTTGACCAGCCTTATGGTATTTTTCCATTTCATCCCAGGCTTGTTTAAATTATTAGACTGAAAGTATTCAGAACACTGCTGCCTGTACTATAGCAAATGCTGTGGTATTTATTTTCCCAGAGATCGACAATTACTTGTTTGTTAGAGACTAAAAAGGGGTATAGTGGTTTGTCAGTAGTTAAAATGTTTTCTTTTCACAAAAGAATGAAGTTTTCCCATTGATTCTTCGTGCAGTGTGGTGACTAATTATTTAAACTGGTACAGAGTCTGCACCCACTGTATAAACAGTGTCATGGCGACATTGGCTTCTGTGATAGCAAGTTTGGAAGTGGAAAATCAATCCTCTTCTGCACCGTTTAGATACACTTCGGTTACATTTTATTAGAATAAGTTAATAAAAATCTATTCATAAAGCGGTGCAAAGTGTTTTAAAAGTCCCAATTCACAGAAATCTGTCATGAGGCTTTGTAGTTCTGCAGCAGTGCAGGAAACTGCAAACATGACCCTGTTAAAACCTAACTGTGCATTAGGTTAAATTGTTTGTGTGCACTTCTGTGTGTGTGTGTGTGTGTGTGTGTGTGTGTGTGTGTGTGTGTGTGTGCTCAGGTGGGGGAATGGGAAATATGTCGATGGACCGAATGGGCTCCAGCTTTGACCGTTTGGGAATGTCAGGAATGGACATGAACCGTGGCTTTGGTGGCTATGGAGGCGGGGGGCCGGGCCACATGGGTGGTGGCATGTCGGACAGAGGCTCAGGGTCCAAAGGAGGTTGCCAGATATTTGTGCGAAATGTAAGCAGAAATAAAACCATGTTCATTTATTCTGATTTTCAGAGCTGTTACATCTGTGGACATCCTTATCTTCCTATACAGTCAGTCGTGATAGTGATAGTAGTCATAGTGCAAGCACTATAGTATGCTGCCACTCAAAGTTTAAAATGTTAAAGGGGAATTCAAAGGTCCAGGTTTAGCAAACATCACTTGTGTTAGAATTTCTTGTAACCCCCCCATCATTCCTCTTTTGTTTAGATGTGTTCTCAAGACATTTGTGTATCTAAATTTACTGCTTCTTTAATCAGTTCGCTGTGCTAACATGATCAGTTAAACTTTAAGGTGATAAACGTTCATTAGATGTCATTAAATATATTGTTGCTGGGCCTTTGATTGGATAGCTGCATAAGCACACAAAGTTATTAATAATATGTGGTGTGCTTTGATGAATCATTAATTTTTGCTTGGAGGATTTATGATCAGTTCAATGTCATCTTTGACATGTTTGATTCCTGTACAAATAGGGCTGTTCGATATAACGATATATATCGGATGACGATATAAAAACGTCTTATCGTTTCATTTTACGCTATCGTTTGTTTCGTGGTGTTGCAAAATAAACGTTTACGGCAATATTTTTTCATTATTTTGATGGTCACTGTAGTGGCTATATTAATTTCTTAAAGTTCTCACTTTCTCTTATATTTATAACCACACTACAGACAGACAAGCGTTTGTTTTTATGCGTTGTCGTTAGCAACAACGACGGTAAAACCACCGCGTGTCCGCTTGTTTATGTTCCACATAAACATTTCACAATAAAGCTCAAGATCCTGTTGTGACTTTTCAAAATAAACTGAATCACGTGAAAGATGCAGTTTTACGGATTAGGAAGCAAAAAAGAGCCGTCAGGTGCTAAAAAAAATAAACCTTAGACTCAAACGTTAGAACAGGCTTTCACACGCAGCACGCCGTGTAAGAAATACTCACAAAGAAAACAGCGGCCCTTACAACTTATGTCTAAAAATGTATAGTTTCATGCATCAGTTAAAACACTCGACTCCAGGTACGCGACGCCCAGCTGGAAACACTTCACGCAAGTCGAGCTGCCCGAGATTCACAGAATTTATAGAAAATGTTAAATTTTTGTGATTTATATCGTTATCGGACGATAGATGTCTTAATATCAGGATATGAGATTTTGGTCATATCGCACAGCCCTATGTACAAAGGTCCAGCTGTAAATGTGTTAATGCTGACTAATGTAATGACTGAAGTATATTTTTGTTTTATAGCTGTCCTATGATTTGACATGGCAAAAACTGAAAGACAAGTTCAGTCACTGTGGTAAGTGTTTCGCTTATTATAGACCACTGAATTAATTATTCTGTTTAATTCATGAACCACTGGAGCACTTTTGGCATTTCACCACAATTGATCGCTGAAAACAAAGACCAATATCTAAGATTTAATCAGCACTTTGTTAAAGATTCTGCTTTCAAAATTCAGCCGTTGCTCATTCTTTTCTGCTACAGGTCAGGTAATGTTTGCAGAAATCAAGATGGAGAATGGAAAGTCGAAGGGATGCGGAACGGTGAGATTCGACTCTCCAGAGAGTGCCGAGAAGGCCTGCAGGATGATGAATGGAACCAAGATAAATGGCCGAGAGGTGGACGTCCGTATTGATCGAAACGCCTAGATCCTTTGTAGAAGTGAAGCTAACACGTACACATTCAGTCCCCTTGCCAATGATCTTTTGTTTTGTTTTAAAAACACAATTACTTCATATCTTCACGTGTAAACTGTTTCTTTCTTTCGTCCTTTTGTTTGTTAATGTAAACTACATAGCTATTTTGTTTTATAAACCCTTTTTAATTTGTGAGACAGTTTATTTGACCAAATAAAGTTTGTAATTTTTAAACTTGGTGGTTGTAAATTCTCCTGAGATCAAAGTCTCGAAGTTGTTCTTCATTGTCTAAACTTTTGCTGTAGTTCTGCCCCCACCCTCCAAGAACAGTGTTCTACATTGGCATCTTCAAATCTAAAAAATACCACAATAGTCCACAGATGAAACTCAGTATGAGCTTATTTTATAGGAACAAAAAGATATTCAAGTATTTAAACCTTCAAGCTTAAAGTTTAGTATTTTTAGTTAGATCGCGAGTGGGTTTGGCATAATCCTGACAAACTGAGTTACCTGCTGCGGCGACCTGTTAATAAGAATACAGCCAAAAGTAGCTGTTTTGTTTAGATTTGTTTGTTGTTTTTAGTTATATTATGGCACGTGTATGTCAGGGGAATACAATACGGACACCTAACTAGACATCAGTGCTGTAAAAAAGATGCATAACAGTGTGTCCTCAAGCTGTTAGAAAGATTTCATCAAAGCTACAGATTAAAACGGGATTTTAAACTATTTTTATTTGAATTAGGTTTGCTACAGTTTTGAACAAATTCTTTTTTTTGGAAGGTTTTTGTGCTTAGCTTGAACTAAGCTTTGTTGGGTTTGTTCTGAGGGTAGATTAGTGTCTAAAGTCCACGCAAGCATTGCAAACTTGGTTGTGGAAAAAAAATGCGTGACAGTTTTAGGGAACTGAAGATGAGTGGAAAGTTTTTCTTTCTTTCTTTCTTTCTTTCTTTTTTTTTTTTTTTAACTATTTATGGCTCTAACCATTCTTTCTCGCTCATAAAAGCTTATCAGAGAAATAAGTCTTTGTTTTAGCTCAACCACCCTCTTAAAAAGGAGGACAAGGCCAGATGAGTTCAGTTTAAACCTTTTATTTCTTTTCTTATTGGAAATTGCAGTAAACCTGTGGGAGCAGTAGCTTTTTGTTCATGACCCTTATGTAAGACAGGGAATGTCTTGCAATGTGAAGATGGGCCTTGTGATGATACTGGTCTTGTCTGGATCTTGGTGTACACGCCCAAAAGAATGATCCTAGGAACATTGCCACCTTTGGTAAAATATATTAACAATAGATCATTCACTGAGGTGACCATCACGTATGCGTGCCGTAGCAACTTGATATTTGTACATTTTTAAAAGCTTAACATTTTTGTTTTTACTCAGAAAATATGGCTTTAGTCCTGAGAAGGTCAGATCTCAGTCGCTGCACAGCCTTAGGGGATTATTCCCAATAATTCCCAGCTCATACAGGATGGACAGAGTGGCAAAGAGGATGTAGCAGATGAGAGAAACAATTCCCAGCTTCCAGTCCAACTTCCATCCGTTGATGTGCACGGCTACGAAAAGGAAGACAATTGAAAGGAGAAGTGTGCAGGAAATAAAGACCAGTCCGGTGCTGTTGACCTCTACAGGGTTGTTGGTGTCCACAAAGGCAGTTTTGATGAACCAAGGCAAACCCAGGCACAGCATGTCAAACACATTAGAGCCCACAATGTTGGACATGGCCATATCGGCTTTCCCTTAAGAGAGAGAGAAAAAAAGTTTACATTGAAATTTTAAAGAATTCAACATTCCTGTATTTTGAGTGAACAAGCTGTGGAAGTTTAAATGTACAGCAAGCAGTTGTTCAGGAATTTTAAATGAAGTTAATGAAACTGGAAATTAGTGTTACCTTCTCTGGCCACCATCACACTGGCCACAGTGTCAGGTATACTGGTTCCAGCAGCAAGCAAAGTAAGTCCCATAATAGTATCGGGGATAGCAAGGGTCTCACCTGCATAAACACAATGCCAACACAAAGTCGGATTACCCTACCAATAACTTCAAGATACAGTGTTGTGCAAAAATATTGAACTACTACACATTTTTTTTATGTCTTGCAAGGGAAATAGGTGCAGAGATTAATGGAAATGCAGTATATCAGGCAAAAACAGTTAGTACAATTTCTGTGTCTAACACACCTGACTGAAATGAAGCGCCAAACCCATGACAGAGCCTCCTCTATGTTTAACAGATGGCTGTGGAGACTTTTCTCCCTGTTTTCCAGCCTTAAATATAGCTTCTTGACATTCTCAACTAAAGAGATACCACTTCTGTAGTCAAGTCAGTGAAAAATGTGAACAAATTATGTTTTGCGACAGGCTGCTAGTAACAAAGTGCCTAAAAATACAAATTAACATTGGTTCTCTGCGAAGTCGTCTGTAATGTGTAGACACAACACTGGTTCTTCCCTTAGGTTGGGTACTTTTTTTGTTTGAATGACTCATACGTCAGGGTTAAGTTGCTCAACAGAAACATTCCCTTGTAAAGGGTCAGGTAGAAGCGCTGAAAATGACTGAAAAAGCAGCTAAGGAAAACCTTCGACCTGAAGAAAACTGAAGGAACTATTTCTCAAGAACCTAAGCTAAATATCAAGAAATGAGGGGTGGCTCAAAAGTACATAGTACTGTGGATCTTCCATAAGAATGTGAAATCCTATTATCAAGTTAAATAAACAGCACATCTGCTCCTTCTCTTTTTGAAAATTAAGTCCATTATTAGACATTGTCCATTATCCAGAATCCACATTCATCATAGGAAAATAAATAAATTTCAGGCAAAGTGATCCAGAAAATAACTCACCAATATTAATCACCACCTTAAATGAATCCTTACAATCCTGCCTGTGAACTGTGACTGGGTTCTCTGTACTGTCCAATTCAGTGCAGAGCCTACATGCCTGGTATTTCCCTGCATGTGAGCCTTTCTGAGAACTATTGGATAATAATCTCATTATACATTAAGTAGACCTGCCACTGTCACATGATAATATTGCCTTTTTACCCTGAACTTGGAATATAGTTCTATAGTTCATTCTTTTGTAGATGGAAGGTGGAGGGGTTCTTGAAGCCCTGTATACACTCAGTCCTCGTGTGACTGTGTTTCCCTAGGGGTGAGCCCCCTGTTAATTGCTGTGGCCGGCTAGGCACATGGCCCACTGGAGCTACAACAGACCCCCTCTGAACCTGCCTAGACAATGGCATCCCAGGAATTAACCAGCAGACCAACATGTGACTGTACTCTGCAAATCCAACATTTTTCTCACAAGTTTCAACACTTGTGATCTGCCGTGGCTCAGTGGGTGATGAGCTCATTTACACCTGTAGCTAATCTGCAAAAGTTTAATGAAAACTACAGAATTTTATTACAGACTTCAGAGTTAAAACAGCCATCTTACCAACTACAGTGACCATCCACACCAGCACATATGTAAAAGCTGAGATCCAGACTGCTGACATGAGGAAAGTGATCACGAACCACTGCTTCCAGAACCTTCTCCTGCAGTCAGGGATGGTGAGGAAAAGCAGAGTGATGATGGGCAGGGACAGTACCCACAGAATCCGTTTCATGTCGCTCTCCGGGACGGCAAAGACACTTTTATGCTCTGCTGGTATGAGAGAATATACATCATACATCTCTCCTAGATCAAACACGAAGGCGAATGACTCAAAGTGGCGTTGAAGGAAAGCAGTTTTACTGTGCCACTAAGAAGTGCGCCTTACCTTCAGGAATCTCATTGAGTCCGTGTAGGCTGAGGGACAGGTGAGAGTATCCTGACTCATCGTGGAAGATCCCACTGTCTGTTCTGGAGCGACTGTGGACTCGCAAACTGGTGTCGTCATTCCAACCCAGCAGACGCTGTGTCTCAATCTTTTCACACGAACCTGACCCCAGACACGTGCAGCAAGGGCTCAGCTTCCTCAGGACAAACTCACTGATGCGAAGGTCAAAGCACAGAACCACAATGTAAACGCCGTAGACCAGCAGGAGACAGGCAGCATCATACCTGTCAACAAATTACACAGTTTGAGCATTAATAGTTCATTGACATACTGTAAATGAAAAATATTGTAAATAAAACATACAATGCTGTGAAAAAGCATTTGTCCCCTTCCTGAGTTTTTAGTTTTTTTTGCATATTTGTCAGACTTATATGTTTCAGAACATAAACAGATTTTAATATTAGACAAAGATAACCTGAGTAAATACAAAATGCACTTTTCAATTATTATGTCAATGTAAGTAATAGCAGTGATGAACCATGGTGAGAGCCATTATCCACAAATGGAGAAAACATGGAACAGTGGTGAACCTTCACCAGAGTGACCAGCCTACCAAAAATACTTCAAGAGTTCTTCGATGACTCACCCAGGAGGTCACAAAAGAACCCAGATCACCATCTAAAAAACTGCAGGTCTCACTTCCCTCAATTAAGGTCAGAAAACATACTTTTCAGTGGCTTTTGTACCACTGGATTATTTCAACATATTCTCCATGTGTAATTCTCCAAATTGTTGTTGCTTTTTTTTTAGCCATGGATATAGTTATGACAGTACCATAAAAAACAAAAAGAAAAAACAAACCTGTAAATACCTGCACTGTACAAATTGTTTTGTGATCTCTTTTAATTTGTTTTTCTCTACATCACAAGAGGCAATAAAACACTGTAAATGACTTTGTATCTTGTTACCACCCTTTGGGTTATAAAATAGAGTCTCTTATAAAAGGACAAAGTCTTTTACAACCCAAATTCAACCCCTGTTTGTATGTGGTGAAAGGTCTTAAGATGATTCATGTAATGATGAGTTAGTACACACAAATACACTCACCAGTAAACTTTGTTATCTGAAATAATCCCAATGACAGCAGCAACACTGATCCCATATGCCAGGCAGTCCCTGAATAGTGGCCAACAGGTGAGACGCCCAGCCTGATAAAGCGAACAAAAATAAGAGGTTTAAGGCTCATAAAACACAACGATCCTTCTGTTTTGGCTGAGCAAAAGTGCAACTGCTACACACAAGTAGTTAGCAGAGGTGTAATGTTTGTCTGTATCTTATGTGTTATCGTGTCAGAATGTACCATAGAGGCTAAAAGTCCACAGGCACCACAGATTCCTAGCAGGTTGTAGACAGCCGATCCCACAATGGTGCTGACCCCAATGTCCCCTTTTGTCACAAACACACCTGACAGTAAAGAGCACATTTTAGCTTTGAAGCCAGGAGCAATGAGGAAGCATGACAGGGAAAAGAAATAAAGATCTGAAAGTTAAAATAGCCTAGTTCAAGGACACTTTTCCTTTTTGTTCCCATGTAGTAAAGTCACTATGTCAGACTGGGGAACACCACAAGGACACAGATGATCATACTGGGGTTATCATGTCATAATTAGGTTTTTACTTAGTTTGTGATTACCTAGGAAGGCTGTGACTAGTTCAGGTGCAGAACTTCCAGCTGCCATAAACGTGGCTCCTGCTACGTCCTGTGACAATCCCAGACCTGAGAGAGGTCCAAAATAACACACACACACAAAAAAAATATAATGCACAGTTTTGTTCAACAATAGCACAATCCCTCCTCAAATGGCCCATTAAAAACAGATTGATATATTTATTTTTAAGGATTGGTCTGTGATATTACATTTTATATCCGCCCACTGTGGGCTTATTTAGTCAGTCAGTTGATTTCATGGTTTGATCGTCTATTAAAAAAGGATATGTTTTTAAAAAAAAAATAAAATATACTTAGGTGTTGGAGGGATAGGTGCATAAAGTTGAAAACTTTCACAATGTTTGTAGACTTTGCAAAGACCAAACTACTAGTTTACATTAACTATACCAAAGGATTAACTGACTAACAGCTTTATTTATTACTTAAAATGTTCAGTAAGTTAAATATTTCCTCACACTGTATGTGTAGATTTGGCTCCCACCTTGTAAATGAAGAAATTGCGTTAGAATCTGTTGTTATAAATCCCGATTACTCTGATAATCACACAGTGCAAAAATACAATGAGAACATCCACCCAAGCCTACACCTACACCTTACACGCAGATGTTCTATTGGAAACGTGTGTGTTATGTAGAACTTACGTTCACTGATTACTTCTAATGATGGCAGAAAGTAATCGTCGCAGACTATAGAGACAGCCAAAAGCATGTAGAAAATAAGCATAAAATAAATGACGAGCCCTCCGTCCTTCCTCTCCTGCACTGTGAAGAAGCCTTCAGGAAACTCGGAGGACTGTGGCGGGATGCATTCTGTCTCATTCTCTAAAACAGCAGAAACAACACGCACACGCATTCAAATCAAGGCTGTTAAAGTAAACTAATTCAAAAATAAGGGAGAAAAAATATTTTAGAACATTTTAGTAAAGTGAACTAAAATCTAATTGTACAGAAAAGTTTCAGTCTGGCCATTTTGGTCGAATACGTCAGTACAGAAAGCCTGAGGGAGATTATCTTTATGGAGACTGGGATGAGGATGAATCAGTCGCCTCCAGTAACGGTTGTGTGATAATACCTATTTTCAACTTCTTAAATCTAGCCCCTGACAAATACACGCGAGAATATTATCAAATAAAAGACGAAAGCACCGACTCTAATAACGACTCTTAACAACTCATACACACAAACTGTCACCCCAAGAAGCCAGCAAGTTGCTAGAGCGCTCTGCCAAGATGGTTAGATCTCTTTTCATGGCAGTTACACGGTCTTTCATGCCGATAACACACGACGATTAGTAGAGCAAACATTGCCACAGTTGCTATGCCACATGATTACGCACACATTATTACCGTGACATAACTCATGACACACTGAACAGATTGTCACTATAAAACAAAACTCCCCCAGATTATTGTGGCAGCTCTAAAATGTTACAAAGTAACCCAAAAATCCCGCACGCACTTGTTTCAGATATGCTTACCCACGGCCCGACGCACCCTGACAGAGTGACTTTCCTGTGCTGTTTTTGCTGTTACTGAAAGGAGACTGACCGTGCAATACAAAAATATTACAAATCCCAGAAAGTAAGGTATAAAATCTTTTCTCTTCTTTTTCTGCACAGCTACAGCAGTACCCATGGTCATTTTAAAATTAAATAAAACAAAAAAATAAATACGAAATTAGCGATTAATCCAAGGACGCATGTGTGTCTTTACAAGCTTGTAGAAATGTACTAAGGACTAAAATTGGTTGTGAGCGCTGCATCTAACACTACATACGGCTGCAAGCTGCAAAGAGAGATTATTGGGAGGGGGGACATTTTAAAGTCTGGTGCTACTAAGAATGGGGGATCACGAGTTGCGAGTCATTCCAGTCAGCTTGAACACAATCCAGCCTGAGGCGCAGCAGGGGTGAAATCCAGATTTCTTTAAACACAGTTTTAATGCAGCTTTACAAGTGGAAATGTAATGTTTTCTTGATTAAATACACATTTAAGCAACACACTTGCTGAATTTGGAGATGATCATCTTCACGTCAAACAGTGGCACTGTGGGCGTACATGCAGGCCACTCAACTAGGCCTTTGCGCATATCTGACTCGTGATTGTAGACAGAACATAACCATAAACAGGATTTAGTGTAGTTTTAGTTACACCGTAGACTGATACCCATACTCCTCACATGTGAGGAAAAAAAGGGGGTGTGAATATGTGGAGGGACGGGGTGCCAGGGCTTGTTTGGACATGCCCCAAAGTTTCCCCCGGAGCCACAGAGCGTCAGTCAGGAGTGCTCTCTGTGTGGATCGCCTTCGTGCTCCAAAGACATGAAATGAATGGATATTAAAACGATGGATAGTTTATCCTGAGTCCAAACAAGATGATTTGAAAAAAGGTGAGTCAATTCAATTACTGGTTTTCTGAGAGGCTGCTCTGTGTCTATTGCACGTATTTCATTAAGCAGAAGATTTAACATTATGAATTTATATTATGAAAGCAACTTTAAGGTTGACAAATGCTTAAATCATCAGTCTGGCATTTCTGTTGCACCAGTGAGCAGTGCACACTAGCCGAATGAAGCTGAACTTGCTTGTTTTGTTGTGCTAATTGTGATGAATGATGCTGAGCCTAGCTGTGAGTTAATGGCGCCCCTGTGTGGCATTGACTGGGTTTGTGGTTTGCTGGTCATCTTGTGTAGACTGATAAGGGCCTAGCCTGGAAGTCATGCAACAAAGAAATAAGGCAATGTTAAAAAAAACCCTAAAACAAAAACCAACACAGGTATTCTGGTAAATAGACGGTATGCTTGGAGATATTTTTTAAAATACTTGCTCTTAAAGGTTTTTTTTTAATGTTTATTTACAAGATTTTAACTTAAAATTACATAAAATCAAATAAAAAACAATGACATCCAAGCGCAGAAAGTAAGACAAAAACCAAAAAACCAGAACAGGAAAACAATAAAAGAAAAGAAAAAAATAAGGCAATATACAAACATGCAATCCTCTCTCATAGCCAAACCCTAAACAAGGGAGGAGATGGTGATTTCCAGGCTCTAAGAATAGCTACAATAGCTTTTAGCTACAATCATGTCAAACATTAAGGGTTTCTGAAGAGGACGTCTAAGTGCCAGTGAGGTTAGGGAGCAGCCTAGCACTGCAAGTATACAATCCGGCTTTAATTTTAAGTCATAAATCCGGTTATACATATTAAATATCTCTGCCCAAAAAAGTTTAGGGCAAGACCAGAAAAGGTGGGCAGTGGTTCCTTCCATTGCTTTGCATTTTATGACACAATGAGGAAATAGATGGAAAAATGCTGCCTAGCTTTATTTTAGAGAAACGCAAACGATGAAGGACTTTGAACTGCCTAAGTTGTAATCTGGCATTAACAGAGCATTCTTTAATCTTCTTCAACCCATTGGCCCACAAAGTGTCCGATATGTCTACTTCCATGTCCTTAACGCAAGCATCCTTGGTGAGGTTTGTAGGTGGTTTAAGTGTAAAAAGTGTAGTAAACTGGCTGATTAGGTGTTTGGGATTTCAATCAAATAATCATAGAAGTCTCTATGAGCAGGTGGCTGATCCAGATGGGAGAACGAGTGTTTAACAAAATTCCTGATTTGTAAGTATCGAAATAAACGAGTGGAGGGAAGCATACATTTTGATTGCAACTGAACAAATGAAGCAAAACAATTGTCGATGTAGACGTCCTTAATAGTGCGGAGACCTAATTCTGACCAATGATTACACACAGGGTCCATCACGCCAGGTAAAAAAGAAAGGTTTGGCGTTATGGTGCAAAAATGGATAGGTCTGGCACAAAGCACCCCTAACTTGCTTTAGGATCTGAAGAGAATAGAGCTAGGACAAAATCTTTGCTAAAAAATTTTGGTAGGTATGTTTGGCAGGAAGGACCACAGCCCTTCTGAACAGCAGGAACAGCTGAAACACTGTTCCAGAAAACCCACGTTCTGGTATTGCAAGCCCAATAATATTGCCTGAAAACTGGGAGGCCAAGTCTGCCCTCAGAGGGTTTCTGCAAGTGTGCCTTTGAAATTGTATGGTGTTTATTTGCCCAGATGAAAGACATAATGATAGAGTCAATAGTTTAAAAATGATGATGTGGGAAAGATGGGTATGTTTTGGAAGAGATGAATAAATTTAGGAAGTACCACCATTTTTTTTAAGTTTTATTTATTTTTTTATCATTTCATTTACACTCATAGACCACACCTGTTCAACAGCTCCTTAAAGCAAATATCTAATCAACCAATCACACGACAGTTACTACTGAAGTTCAAACTGAGCATCAGAACAGGCAAGGAAGGTGATTTAAGTGACTTTGAACATGGCATGGTTGTTGGTGCCAGACTTGCTGAACTAAGTATTTCAGAAACAGCTGATCTACTGGGATTTTCCCACACAGCCATCCCTAGTGTGCAGCATTTCTCTGGGAGAAAATTCCTTGTTGGTGTCAGAGGTCATAGGAGAATGGCCAGACTCCTTTCAGCTGATAGGAAGGCAAAAGTAACTTAGGTAACTGCTTATTACAACCAAAAGAGGAGAGCAGCTCTGAGCATGCAACATGTCAAACCTTGAAATACAGGAGCTACAGCTACAGAAGACCACACCGGGTCTTGTCAGCCAAGAACAGGAAACTGAGTTTACACTTCATACAGAATCGCCAAAATGCTCCAAGAGAAGATTTGAAAAATATTGCCTGGCTTGTAAAGTCTCAATTTCTGCTGACACAGCTGAATGCTAGGGTCAGCATATAGCATAAAAAACCTGAAAGCGTGCATCCATCCAGCCTTGCATCAGCGGTTCAGGCTGATAGTGGTGTAATAAAAACTGAGTGTCATTAAAACACCTCAACCTAGCTGTTGATGACCATAGCCATCCCTTTACGACCGCAGTGACAGCATGTTCATTGCTGTCAAATGGCCTCCACAGTCACCACATCTCAATACAGTAGAGCACCTTTGAGATGTGGTGGCACATGAAGCCAGCCAACATATCTGCAGCAACTGTGTGATGCAGTCATGTCAATATGGACCAAAATCTCTGAGACATTTTTCCAGCACCTTGTTGAATATGCTACGAAGAATTACAATAGTTCTGGAGGCAAAAGGAGGTCCAACTCAGTGCCAGAAAAGTGTACCTAATAAAGTGGTTCATAAGTATCTATCTCTTTTAATGACTCTGTTCATTTATTGGAATAACAACTTAGTACTGTTTAATCTTTTATTATTAAATTAACCTTTTAGGAGTGAATTAGGACAAATTCATTTCGTCCGTACTGCTTCCATTAATTTCTTTACAATTAAATTTTTTTTATTCTTTAAATTTTTTTTAAGTAAGTGAGTTTAAGTTCATCATCAAACTAACACCACTGAACACTGTTGAAATCACTATTCTTTTTCGGATTAAAATATAAGCAAATGCACACATGTGTCCAGTGCTGACAGTTTGCACGTCTGTCTGACTCACCTAGCTTGGTGGAGGTTTGTCTTTTCCTTTGACCACACCACTAACCAGCCAGCAGATGCCAGTATTAGATCAGAAAGTCTCAGGATACCTTTAGAATCTAACACCAAACTTCACCTGTAAAGAGGAATGTCTGTTTTTATTAACTTGAACAAGACATGAGGTCTTTTTTGGAGTGCATGTTCATAACTTGACAGGGTAATATTTCTGGAATTTAAGGGTCAGAGCAGAACCATTGTTCCTGTTATCAGAAGCTGTGACTTCTAGCTGTGCTAAAAGGAAATATCTCACAGTCTTTTATTTACAGAGCTAGCCCCAGTCAAATAGATTATTTAATAGCGCATTGTGTACACATTCTTTGTGTGTGTGTGTGAACTAAGGTAAAAATGGCTCAATGAAATAGAGCAGATCTCAATCCAGTCTCAATCTCAGGTAAACTATCAAGCTGGACAGCAACCTCACCATCAAATTTGTCATTTGAAGCCTTTCTGTCTCTTAGTGTTTGTGCGCTTTCACTTGTGTGTAAGAAGATACAGCGGAAACTTGACAGTGCCTCGTTCTATTTCAGTGGTCACTGGTATGCCTGCAGTGGTGGATGAGTCTCTAGTTACAGTATCAGCACAATGGAAAAACATTACTCTTGTGTGCAAAAGTCTTATCCTCTTCACTCAGTTTTTTTCGTAAGCCTGTAAAAATATTCAGCAACATTAGTCTACTGCAGTAGAATATGCAGTAGACTATATTTGTAGATTAGAGACAATAGCCACAAGGCAGCGGTGCAAAACTTGCCTGTCACCTTAACAAAACAATGATCGCAGCCGCAGAAAAAAGAGGAAGGAAACCAGTCAAACTAGAAAAACTGGCTGAGTTGCTTTTGTCATCATTATGCAAGGAGAATGCGGCAGTTTTTAGAGCTGTCACAGTCCTGCCTTATGAAAGTCTTCTTATCATTTGCTTATCATGTCTTTCCTTCTCGAATGCTGTTCCTTGGCTCTGGAAACAACATAGGTCTGTGCGTTTTGTGTACTTCAACTTGTTGAATAGCAACACCCTGCCCTCAGCGGGGAGTGTTCAGTGTTCAAGGTTCAGGAAGATAACGAGAGGTGAGTGGCTGACGCGTAGCTTGTTTTATGTTACCAAAGGCTCGTGTCATATTACCGAAGACAGCAGGCTTGGTGAAACTATCGCCGGATTGAGACTGCTGAGACTTGAACAGACCAGGAACTGGGAGTTTTTTTCTTTTTTTGAAAAAGAAGTTTTGAAGAGGCTAAATAAGCCCGAGTAAGAGGACTTCCTCTTGTTCAAGAACAGTGTTACCATGGGTAAGAAGACACAACCACCTCTGCTGCTTTTGCTGTTTTTGTCAGGGCTTGTTCACTGTTCAGCTACCTTTGTATTTTGGACTGCCAACGTGGAAATAAGCTTTGTGAACAGCTACAATGAGACTGAGGAGAAATATTGTGAGTGTGGGTTGTATGGCCGTAACTCTCTGAGGAAAAGAGCTTTTGGCATCGTTACGCTTCCCGTGGGAGACCCCAAAGGCTGTGGCCCAGATCCTGTGTACGACCGCAACGAAACCTTACCACCGTGGATAGCCCTGGTGAAGAGGGGCAACTGCACCTTCGGTGAGAAGATCAATGCTGCCAAACGCCTCGGAGCAGCTGCTGTTGTTGTGTATAATGTGGACGGCAGTGGAAACAGCACTACACACATGGCACACTCAGATGCAGACGAAATTGTGGCGATCATGATTGGTAACACTCAGGGCATGGAGATTGTCAGGTTGGTGAAAAACGGGATTGATGTTCAAATGATAATTAGTGAAGGCGTGGCTCACGGACCCTGGATGGACACATACTGGCTTTACTTTCTGTCCATTGCCTTTTTCATTGTAACCGCAGCCTCCATCGCCTACTTTGTGTTCATCTCCGCAAACCGTCTCTACAATATGAGCATGAGCAAGCGCAATGAGAAGCGACTGAAATCCAAGGCGAAGAAGGCAATTAAGCGTTTGCAGGTACGCACGCTCAAGAGAGGGGACGAGGAGACCAGTTCGGACTCCTCGATGTGTGCCGTTTGTATCGAATCCTACAAGGTAGGCGATGTGGTGACCGTGCTGACGTGTGATCACATCTTCCACAAAACCTGCATCGAGCCCTGGCTGCTGGAGAGGCGAACCTGCCCTATGTGTAAGTGCGACATCTTGAAGGCCCTGGGCGTTGAGGACGACAGAAAAGAGAGCTTCTCTTCTGAGTCACCGCCAGATGTCACCGTGATCACAGTGACAGGAGACGCCCTGTATGAAGTCCCACTGACTGACCCAGGGAGCCTCGACCCAGAGAGACAGCAGCATCGCTATGACAACAGGGCCTTCGAGGAAGACTCAGAGGCTGCGAGGGGATGAGCAGCAGCAGTGGAAACAAAACAAAGCACAAATCAGGACACAGTTAAATTTCCTATTTAAAAGAGATATTTTTCTGGCACACAGTGATCCAGTGGAATCAAAGTTTAATCTATCAACAGAGGAGACAATGTTCATCTTGCAATGTGGACATGTTAAAATGATTTAAAAAAGAATCCAAGGATTTAAAATGTCAACGAATGTGTGTCATTAACTTAAATGTCAGTGCTTCTTCTTTGTTTTCTGTAAACAGTGGGTGTGTTCATAAATCCGCAGCTCATTAGAATAGAATTGAGCAGTCGTGGAGCGACACCAATGTCAGATAGCTGTTTTGCATAGGCACAAAGCAGTTGATGTTGGTTAGGAAGGAATATAAATATCAGAAAGTGGGGCCAAATTTCTTCCAATAAAAGGCTCAATATTGGGCTGCTCGCAGTAATATACACCAAACGTTTCTTTTTCCTTTAAACTGAAATACAAATGTATTTCTCATAATCCACTTTGTCCTAATCACTGTCCTTTCTTTTTCTGAGTGTTTTTTTTACCATTTGCATCTGGGTTGTCATTCTGGATTTGCAAACACACCCTCATAAACACGCCTTTGTCTGGAAACACTGCATGCCATGCATTTCTCGGGCATGAGTAAATAATACACCTGAGGGCCAGAGGCTCATAGCATGACAGTGTGCTGAAGAAAGGATTTTCATGTTCAGTCAGATCACAACCAGAAGTGAAATGTAATGCAGTCATGTTGTAATAGACATATCTACCTATCTCTCTCTATATATATCTATATATATGTATAAAACAGGCATCTGCAGTGTAGATAATTTTCTTCCCATATGTTTTCTTGGCTGCTGGACGGGGGAATTACTGTGTAATTATCGTGAAATTATTATGTGTACTATCTTTTTAAGTAATACACTGAGACTGGCTTATCACTCAATCAACTTTATGTGTTAATATAAAGGTAACACACTATGGAAAGTACAGCTGATTTTCATTTGCAGACATAAACTGTTATTGATGAACATGTCTTCCAGGTTTTGCCCGTGCTCTACCTCTGATCTATCACACGGTTAAATATAGGAACGTGTTTGAGATTCTTCCACGATCCAAAGTGTGTCCCTCCATAAAGGATAAAGCTAAAGAATTGTTTCACTTCTTTGTTTTCTGGTGGGATGTGCCGATCATGGTACTAAAAAGATTTTATATCGAATCATTTTCACGGCTGTTTTACAGATTCCAGGAGTCTTAAATTGCACTGTAAAAAAACGAATATTACTTTCTGTATTAAATCACATTGATGCTTTTTAGAATGAAATAAATCCCTCAAAATGAGGCCAACTTAACGAGGACACATACTTGTGAAGTGGTGTTTGTTTGCGTGTGTGTGTTTTGCGGGATATATATACGAACATGAACATGAACGTGAAAAGTATGGTAAAGGAACCTCTCACTTTCAGAGATGTGTCTCTACAGAGATAACTGTAGGAGAGAAGTGAAATTGTAATTACTCCTGCGTAGGTGGGCGCTGATACACACATACACACCTTAAGCTTCAGTGGGATAATCATCATACCACATAAGTATACGGGCTTGAACGAACAAGCCGAGCAAGCTCGACTACTCCTCAGGTGATCACATTTCCTGAGTTGGAAAAATCCAAACATGGAAACAAAACGGAGGCTCTGGGATGATGTGTCATATTTTTTTGCTCAAAACAAACAACATGCTGATAATCAGTCTGTTTAGCTAATAAATAACGTTAATAGGCTATCAAAATGGATCCAAAGTAGCATACTTAATACTGTATTACAAGCTAAATAGTTGCACAAATACATTTAAAAAAATGCTGTATTTGCTCCATTAATGAAAATGCTTTCACTGTCAGTGGTTTGGAGCCTGAGTGAGCCGAGGTCCAGTACACTCAGCAGCACGAGCTCTTTCTGTTTAGCAGAGATTCCCAAGCTTTTGGTTTTGTTTTCGATTGAATTCCAGTAATGACCGCATGTGACACCTGATGAAACTCAGTCAGTCAGCCTTATAACTTTACCACAGACCGTGGCCTCTGTGTGGCTGTGAATAAGGTTGAGCCAAATAGTACGTGTTTGGTTTTTTTTCCTTTTCAAATTGCTTGATTTTAGAACCCAGAGGTATCCGATAGCTGGCAATAAAGCAAAATCAGAAAGATATAATCATGAATTTGAGTTCCCGTGCATTCTTGAGCTTGTTGCTTGCTTTGCGTTTATTTTCTTGATTTCAAATGTTATGTTTTAGTTTTCTTTTTAAATATTCTGTGCCTCTGGGCTTTGCCTTGTTTTGTAGTCCTTATAATCAGAGGCTACACTAACCTAAACAGCAGTGAGTAATTAGTCCTTGGTGCTCATATTTTTCAGGCACGCAAGCAGCATCTGTTTATGTCATACTTTTCACTTGCAAGGGTCAAAGTGCGCATTGTAAAACTAGCTTATAACACACCCTTATAAAAAATCGAATACAAAAACTAAAATGAGCTTTAACGTCTATCTGTTTTATTATATTGTCAGAGAGTGTCAGAATTTCCGTGAGTTGACCAAAGAATTGATTGATTTGTCCCAAGAGGAGTTTTTAAAAAAGATCAATGTAAGAGTGGGGTCAAGTTGTGCAAGGTAGGCATGGTTAGAAGTGCAGAGACTAAAGCAGCGATACTAACAGGGCATGAGCCAAGGGCAAACGTTTTCGGTGAAAGTCCTGCAGTCCTAAGCCCAGAGGGTGAGCTGAGTGTTTCCTCACATGGCGCTCCCTCTCCCCTTGGAGGGCAGTGTGTGCTGGATTTCAGGCCAGTGCTGTGAGCTCAGCTTTCATAGGTCAGATGGTTATAGTGGTATAACAGCATGACAGAGAATCAATACTGAACTAACTGGCCATGTTGGGAACAACTGGCTGGCTTTGGGTTAGAGGCATGATCTGCTCAGCGGCGGTGCTCTTCTGATTTATTGTAGTTGTTCTGAGAAAATTGAATCAGAAGGTTTTCATTTAATGGCACACTAGTCGGTGGCTGTACCCTGGTACCACACTTGACCTTCAGTTCCAGATAAGAATCAAACAATGGAATTAACTACCGTAGTGGCCTGATAGCGTTATCTTCTCCTGTGCAGCCTAATCACAGTAAACATCTCATGTTTTTCTATGGCACCAAGTACACTTGGCTGGAGGCCTGCAGCTGGACGAGACAGTGGAAGGTGCTCGGGCCTGCTGTTTGTTGCAATTAAACAAGAACACACTGCTCTATGTTCAGGCATGAATACAATGCTTGTCTGTAAGTCTCCGTCTCTCCTTGTGAACATTAGGATCGTTCTGCAGCACCACCTGGTGGACACAGTAAATGCTTGCAGTGACTTTAAATTGCCTTCCAGAGAAGGTAAAACTGCATGGTTCCACCCTTTCATATTTGATCTTCAGGTACTTCAGGACAATTTCCTGCTTGAGTGGAACATACAGAGTAATAAATCCTTTCATAATGAAATACAGCACTTACTTGGCAGTGTGCTTTAATGGCCCAGTTGAGGAGTTCTGCTTGTCCACTTATTGAGGCATTGATATTCCAAACACACACACATACACACAAGTTCAAACGCTAGGATTTTGGATTGACCTTAAGATAGATCGATAGATAGATAGATAGATAGATAGATCTATCTATCTATCTATCTATCTATCTATCTATCTATCTATCTATCTATCTATCTATCTATCTATCTATCTATCTATCTATCTATCTATCTATCTATCTATCTATCTATCTATCTATCTATCTATCTATCTATCTATCTATCTATCTATCTATCTATCTATCTATCTATCTATCTATCTATCTATCTATCTATCTATCTATCTATCTATCTATCTATCTATCTATCTATCTATCTATCTATCTATCTATCTATCTATCTATCTATCTATCTATCTATCTATCTATCTATCTATCTATCTATCTATCTATCTATCTATCTATCTATCTATCTATCTATCTATCTATCTATCTATCTATCTATCTATCTATCTATCTATCTATCTATCTATCTATCTATCTATCTATCTATCTATCTATCTATCTATCTATCTATCTATCTATCTATCTATCTATCTATCTATCTATCTATCTATCTATCTATCTATCTATCTATCTATCTATCTATCTATCTATCTATCTATCTATCTATCTATCTATCTATCTATCTATCTATCTATCTATCTATCTATCTATCTATCTATCTATCTATCTATCTATCTATCTTCAGTGGAGCAAAAGAAAGTCTCTTTAATCGAATTACAGTACTTGGTGCTTCTCCATGGCTCTCTTGTCCCAGACTGTCTGAGTAATTATCTTAACGAACAAGAGAAATTCAATTATAAAAGCGCACTAACAAACAAATGAATCAATTTAGCGAGGGAAGTACAACATAAAACATTTCTTATGTTGTGCTTACACAGACAAATAAATCACAAAGCCCCCTTCTTCACATCTCACTGGCTCCGTGATGAAGTGAAAATATTGAGAATGCTAGTCACAGCTCTTCTCTGCAGGTTTATGTTCAAAGTATTAAGAAGACTCAGACTCTTCTGTTCAATAAAACCTACTTGATATTTTACTGGTGACTGATGTGGCTCATGTCTGGCTACTTATCGTGTTGTGCATATATCTATACTCCCCAGCCCAGCAGCACTGTTTCAGGTTTGTGCAGGTGTGAGTTGTAGCTGCCGCTCGATGTTGTCAGGCTTTCCTTCCTCTTGTTGTCCCTCTGGTAGATCAGATAGTGCTGACTGCGCCCGACTAAACAAATCCAATGCTGTGGCATTGTTACTTCTCTGACATGTCCTTCCTGTCCGACATGTCGGCTGGCTCGCCATTAGTCGCTCTCTTTCCTGCTCGCAGCAAAAGGGCAGACATGCAAGGTCAAAGGAAGAGAGATCACGTGTGGCTAGGAAACATTTCTTTCCCTCTGACTCAACGGAAGAAAGCAATGTCACACCATTTTTACACCAGGAACAAACAACTCATCTGATCTATGGATTGCATCAGTCTTTTTAAGTTTTGACTTTGAATTATCATTTTACCTGTTCAGTCTGGTTCAGTGTTGAAAGACTGAAGGGACCGCAAGCCTGCCATCTAGTGGAGAAATATTAATCCAACATTATATTCACTATCTGAGAAATCAGGGGAATCTTTGTCATTCATTAGATTCTGGAGAAGCTGTGCTTTTTGATTTCTTGATATATGTGTTAATGCATTATGATTGTTAATTAAGACAGTGCGCAGAAATTTAAAAGCACTAATACAAACATTTGTCAGGTCCACCTTTTATAGCTGCAAAATTAAGTATGATTGCAACTCTTTAAATACTAAAAATGCGTCAGGGTTTACATGCTCGCTTAACAAGCAAAAGATCCCCAGTTCAATCCTGGGAGGAGACACACATCCCTTCGGGGATGCATCAGGAAGGGTATCCGGCATAAAAACTCAAACATGCGAACGGCGACCTCCTGTGAATAAGGGAGCGGCCGAAAGTAGCTTCCTCTTCTTCCACCGTGTGAATTTGAAGAATTAACAGCTTTGATGTTATTACAGATATGTCTGCATATGTATTGCGTTGCAAAGTTAACATGCTAAGCAGCTCCTCCAGCAGAGCTTCGTGCAGGCTGAAGCATTATCTGGTGGAAGATTTAAACATCTGCTGCTCTGACGGGAATGTGCTGCACAAATTTACAAAAGTCACTCACGGAAAAAGTAGTTCTTCCTAGCATGTGTGCATGCTTCTGCAAAACATCTGTGACCCCACCTAGTGTAAGGGATTCTACTTATTGCACCCTGAAAATGGGAATTTCTGTTTTTCCTAGACCTTTGTAACAGCTTCCACACTACCAAATGCATGTATAGCAGATTGAAGCTGCTACAGTTGAATAAACTTTATCATGGGTCTTTAAAATTCCACCATGCAGTGTGGGATCTGGTGATGGTTTGGTCTTCTTTTCTCTTCTGCATATTCCAAAAACAAAATCCCGCCACCAGTTGTTCATGTTATTACCAGAGTGCCACCCATCACACACCTACAGCACAATTGCGCACGCAAGACAAAGGGGAGAGAAACAGAAAGACAGATAAAAAGGGATGGTCTGCGTGCCCTCAGAGAAACCAGCGTTTAAATTAGAAAAGGGCTGGATGGGCCTGGGCCCCCTTTCCCTGGTGGGTCGCGGAGTATGGGGGTGCCTACTGGGGTCAGCGGGGGAGCTGGCCCCAGGTAGGGGTCACTTGCCCCTCCCTTCCTTCCCTCCCCATCTCCAGCTGCCTCCCTCTTCCCGCTCCACCACAACCACCCACACATGCAGGACCTTGGAGTAGGGGTATGTCACCAGGGTGCAGAGGAGGCCACCCCCCCCCGTCCCCTTCTGGCTGCCTCTGCCTCAATTTTATCCCACAACTTGGACATTCACATTACTCACACTCTCATTACACATACATATAGGATCTTGGGGGTGGGCACGATACACGGAATCCAAAGTACCATCAGGGTGTACACCCCACCCCTGGCGTCGTTGCCCACCTCTCAATGTTAAATACACGTAGACATTGAGGGCCAGCAGGAGGGACCATGCGCTTACCTGCTGCTCTCTGGCAGGTAGCTCCATGCCCTCCTGGGTTTTAAATGCACCTTAGAACACACATGCATCAACACTACATATGAGCGGGTGGAGGGAGGTTTGGAGTCTTCTCTCACCCCCGTTCTCTGCGACCTGCTGGAGCGGGGGGGCTAGGAGGAGGAGTTGGCCGTCCGACTGCGGTCTGGAGTGTGGGGCCTCCCTGCTGCTGCGGAGTCGGGGCGGTCTGCCTCCCCCCACCGCAGGGAAAAGGGTAACACCACCTGGGTCTGGGTGCAGTCCCCCCCTCCAGGGGCAAGGGTACCTAGACCCGGGGCTTAGAGTACGCTTGGGGAGTGTGATCGTGTGTACAGCGTCTCTTTATGTCTGTCTCCACGTTGGTTGAGTGTGGAGTAAGTGTTAAACAATAATGTTTAACATTTAGTATTTACTGTCATATTCCCATATATCATTGTGATGTTGTTTATTCTATTACTCTTGTTCTCTTCTGCTTGTTTTCTTTTTTCTTTCTCAGCAGGTGACCCAGGTGATTGATATATGCATTTTCTTTTCTTTTTTTCTTCTTTTTTTTCTTTTTCTGCTCATTCTGTTGGTTTTTGGTTTTTGCCCTTCTGCCCCGTCCCTCTTCTCAGCTGTTTCTCTTTCCCTCTTTCTTTCTCCCCTTCTTTCCCCCAGTCAAGTCTGTCCCATATTCAGTAAGTGAAAATAAAATAAACAATAAAAGGTGAATCAAATGGACCATTATGGCAAGGCTGGGATGGTCAATTTGGTAAAGTAAATCCGTTGGGCATCTTTCTTTGCCTTTAGACAACAATTCTGATGGCAAAAGAGCCAAACGGGACAGGCAAAAAAGAAAAAAAAAAGAAAAGAAAAAAAAATTAGAAAAGGGCTGAGAAACACGTCTGCATTCACAATCAGCCTCTGTCTCCAAAGCTTAAGTGACCGCTTAACACTGAGCTCACACCTGTCTGGATACGGGCCGCGTACTCATCGTATCAATTGGCCCGGGGTGAATCAAGCATCCGCAAATCCTATGTGGTTTGCCCATCAATAGTTGTATTTGTAAATACTTCATGAAAATGATTTGTCAGCAGTGTTCGACCTCGGTGATTGGGCCGCGCACCATCACTTGCTGGAAAAATATCCTCTTGTCTCCCTCTTAATGTTGATGTCCCGAGGCAAGGATTCAACTGACGTTTCCTCTTGAAGAAACTGCCACTCAGCACAGTTTGACAACACGAATCAATGATCAGGCCGCTTTTCATCAGCTGCTGCCATTTTGTGTAATTTTATGTATGCGCGTCTTACTGGAGGCTAACTCTTCAGAAATGTCAATAGCTTGTGAAAGCGGGCATGTGCTTCTATGGGCAGATACATGCGCCTGTGCGCCGGGCTCCTTGCAAGTGGTCCATCAATCCACTCTGATTAACTCCTCGTGTGTCCTGCTGCCCGTGGCATTTAACTAATGACCCATTTGCTTAATTGCAAAGAGTAAGCAGGACAAAGAGAAATGCAAAAGAGCCTTTACTTTGGGATTGATGGGAGGGGCAGGATGTTTGATTTGGATTTGGGAGTAAGGGAAAATGCATATGAGACTTAGGGAAAAGCTAAAGTAATGCCATTAAACAAAGAACTGGTATGTGCAAGTCTTGTGGTGCTAGTGTTAAGCGGGCGCTGTTTTGCTGTGCTGCTTGTCTTGTTGTGATAGCAAGGTATTATACTGAGTGTGTGTCTCTGTGTGAGCCTCCATCCATTGTTGAGTTTCCATATGTAGCACAACAGAAACTTCAGGTTCTTCTCTGTTTTTTTTTCTTCCTGCCATGCGCTGTCCCCAAACACAGCACACACTGTCAACAGTCACCCGTTCACTCTGACCATCTGTTACAGGCCTGCCTGGGCTTCCCTCAACAGTTTGTCCACAAGCTGTGGCTGCCATTTGGTTCACCAATAAAAGTCACTGGAAGAGGTTTGTCCCAATTTTTAAATGCTAAGGGTCATTGCTTGGACATGGCTCAATTTCAGTTGGATTTTGCAAGAGATGTTTGATGAAATGAGAGCAAATCTGACTCACAAGAAGTGATGTTTATCCTTTCCTTATCATGGAGATAAAAAAGGATAAACTCTATTTCATTGTTAGTGTGATACAGCCTTCTACTCTGTTTTCCAGTTCATCTGCATTCCCTGCTGCCTGTGTGCTCTGTGTCCACCATGTGTCTCTTACAGCAACACGAGGCTCTTCTCCATTTATATTCATGCAAAGTCTCCATGCCAGTGTCTCTCTCTCTCTCTCTCTCTCTCTCTCTCTCTCTCTCTCTCTCTCTCTCTCTCTCTCTATATATATATATATATATATATATATATATATATATATATATATATATATATATATATATATATATATATATATATATATATATATATATATATTTTTATTTGCCTATGAGTAAGTTTGCTAATAATGCTGGTTGAACCCAAGAGTCAGCGTGCATGATTACATTGCTCCGCCCATCAAAAAGCTGCACCCGCGCAATTATATCGCCTATCGTCGGTTATTGGACGTTGTTGGTTGGAAAGATTTTACATATTGCCCAACGTTATTTGGAACTAGCTTGAACAAAAGTAGAAAAGTGTATTAAGTTCAAAGGCTGATGTGCCGAAGCCCAAATGAAATACTTTTATGAAAACGACTGCGCAGAATTGAGCTGTTTCTCCAGATTATTACAGCCTGCATCTAGTTTGAGTTGTCCACAATAGTTGACCTGACACACTGGGGAAAACGAGGGGGAAATGTGTTCCCTAAATGGTTGAGTTCCTGGCTGTTGGTAGGTGAAATTGATTGGAAACAGGGTGTTACTTCGAAAATCTTCTTGCATTTGCTTTGGTCACTAGCAGATTTCTGCGGTTGCCTGTAGATTTTATTGAAGATGCTGTTGTGCCTGCAAACTACTAACTATCTAACTACAAACCAAGTATCAATAAAACTTAATAAGAGCACAATGGAAAATGGAAACCAGGAATGTTTGCCTTCAAAGCATGCATTGAGCCTCAGCATCGCAGACAGCGCAACTTAAAGGACGAAAGCTCTACTTTGAAGGCAACAATGTCCTGTTTCCATTTTCACATTTCACTATCTCTCTGAAAGTAGTGGACAAGTGTTTGTAGACAATTTTGCATGCTCCACGAGCAACCGTGGGAACTTGCATGCGAACAACGCCATGGCAGGGAGGTTTTTCATAACTGAACAGTGAATATGCATTTCTCCCCGGCAACTGATGGTTGCAAGGCCTGGGGTCCTTGCAACCATTGTCATATCCAAAATAGCAGACAGGTTAATGTCACATAGATAACGATCACGCATCTGCAAAGCCTTAGTATAACAAGCATGTGTTATCAGTCAAGTCTCACGTGTAAAAAATAGAAAAGATAAAAAACGACTGTTACTTCTTACAAACTTTTGACATAGAAAACCTGCAAAATAATTGCTTAAATCCAAATTTTTATTTCAATACTACACACAACTGGTCCTGGCTGGTGTGGATGAACCATGGTTGTTTTATGGGGTTGTTTCTTTAAAATGTTTCTGTTTCAAAAGCCCTTATCTTGTTTATGGAAACAACGTTATCATCATACTGCTTCCTTGTGACTGTTTGTGTGTTGCAATGCAGTTTTACAGACATTAGGACTCCATCAGATAAGTAGCAAGCAGAAAACGAAAGTCTGTGATATGATCCTAATTTTAAAATTTGGACAATGACTTCTTTTTCTGTCACGCTATTAAAAGAAACATTCACAGGATGACTTAAAAGTGTACCTGGTGCAAAGTGATTTAATTACTGTTTTAAGTTTTTATGCCAGCTAAAATAACAGAAGGCTATTAAAAGAAATAAATCAAAATATTTTTCATGGTGTATTTGGCATCTTGTAGTTTTCAAGACAAGAGGCACTGTTGTTGCTAGAGGAGAGTTGAAGGCTTTGTTCTGACTGTATGTGCAAGCACGAATTACATCCCTGTGAAGCTGCCTTTGTCCAAGCAGTGGGATAGCTGGCCTGTGGCTAAGCCAAGGCCTGAGCAGGGGGAGGGATGCAGAGCCGGAGCTGGGAAATGGATACGAGCCCCTAGCTTCAGGTAGGGTCATCTAGGACATCATGTGATGTTACATAAACAAAGAGGATCTTGGCCTCAGGCTGGAAAAGGATTGTTACACTGATGAGAGAGAAAGAGGGAATCACTTGGCAAAGTTTGCGTTCACCTTCTCCAAACCGCAGGCAAAGCTCTTTGTGAGAGTTTGCTGTGTGGTCTAGAAAGAGCTGGGATTTGTGGCTTAGGAGAAGCTGAGATGCAAACAAAAAAAAATTCTCCTGGTGTCAACATGTTCTCAAAATACATCATTCAGTGTTTGTGGCACATAAATTCTTCACAAATGAATAATAATGGTTAATAAGTCATGGTTTCAGTATTGTCCTCATCAGCAACAATTAAAACCAGCAAGAAATGTAGGTTTAAAAAAATAAACAAACAAAACTTTTGTAACTAGTATTTAGCTCTCTAATTCATCACAATAGTGCATTACTTATTTACTCTAAAATACTGGATATAATAATGACGTGTGAAGTAATAAGTTCATGATATTATCATGCGTAATTCAATATATATGCTTTGATCCTAAGTATGGATATAAATTAGATATTGTTTTAGTTATTGTAAGGAATTTGTAAAGCGTAGACTGTATCCAATAACAACTAATACTTTACAACAAGAAGAAAAATGTAACCTGTGTAATAATATAAATATAATTTAAACTCTAATTTATATACAAGTAAATATATGTGTGTATACATGACACAAATAGTGAGATATTTTCTGATGCTGAGTGGCTAAAATATGGAAGTAGAATATGGCAAAGTGCAGTTGATGAATATCGATAGCATGACAGAGCACAGACTAATTGAAAACTATTGCACACTGGACCCCACTGTGTGCATATGTGTATACATGTGTGAATTAATACATGGGGTTTAGTGCTGGTCTGACAGCAGCTGGAAGGAACAACCTTGCTATGATGTTTTTTAAGACGATAGAGGTGTCATGAACTAGCTGTGTGGAGGCAGATGAGGACCCAAACGCAAAACTCACGGAGACAGGAACTGAACTCAAAATCACTGCTTTATTGCAGGCCTTACAACGAAACAGAACTAAACTGGGAATACTAACAGAAGACCGAGGGAACACAGAAAGACACACAGGTTCGGGGAGGATACATTGATGACACGACCCCGAACTGAGGGAGACATGCACATAAATACACAGAGGGCTAACGAGGGAAGTGGAAGCACACGGGGAACACAGCTGACACAGATAAACATAACGAGACATGGCAGGAGTAAACAACACTGACGGGAGACTGTCAAAGTAAAACAGGAAGTACACAGAGGTGCAGACAGGAGGAGAGAGAGAGCACGGGCATAGTGGGCTGGGGAAACATGGAATGAAACACAAGGAGGGGAGACGAGGGCTCACAGATACATAGAGGGGCACACAGGGGATAAAAGTCACAAGGGGAAATCACATAAGGAACAAAAAAAATACTAAGACTGCTGGGCCAACATGGCCCAGGATCATGACAATAGGTGCATAAATACTAAAAGCTGACATCGTTATGTCATAATATGTGATATAGATAATAATCTTCAGGGGCCTGAGATGCACCTGTGTGCCAAGCTTGGTTGCTCAGTTCTTCTTACTTATTCACGTCTGACTGTATTGGATCTGCTGGTTGTTGTGTTTTGCCAACAGGGAAGTTACAGAGTGCCCTCTAGTGGAGAAGCTATGCAACATCAACACTAATAACATGCTTGAAGGGTGTTTCTCTTTACAGCTGCACAGACTTCCCACGGATGCTCCACCTTACCGTTCCACATGCTGCAGACATGCTGCAGCGTTTTTTACAAGCAGCTCTCTTCTCCACATGGCTTAAATAATCACCAAATCTGTTTTTCACTGTTTTTCCACAGCGCCTTCATCAAGTTGTATAGAGCAGTTAAGGAGGGCAGGAAGTCAGACGCTGAAACACCATAGAGTTTCCAGTGACTTTTCAAAATAAAAGACCCTGTGCAGACTTAATGCTGTTTGCAGAATGGAACAAAACTGCTAATCCACGTACCTGGCTAACTCTCTCACATTATTACTATTTCTGACAAAGTAACTTTAATACGAGCAAAAATGAAACATCAGCAGATGGTTTTCATTAGGGCTGAACGATATATCGCATTTGCGATAATATCGCGACATGATCAAGTGCAATTTTCTAACCGCAAAGGCTGCGATTATACTCTGGACATGTCCAAATTCATGGGCTGCATCCTCCTGAGGCCGCATTTGTAGACCGATTACGTCACAGCGACGTGCCGAAGGCTGTCCAAATTACTACCATATCCCAGAATTCATAGCGCGGCCCAGCCAAACTCCAGTTTCCAGCAATGGCGGCCGCTACTAAGTTTTAAAATTACTCATACTAATCTTTCTGGGTCACAAAATAAACTTTTAACATATTTTCAGGCGAGAAAGTAGTTGTGTAAACATCAAATATCTGCTCGGTTTATCAAGATATCCCATATTTGCAAAAGTGCTTCGACGTTTTCAGAGGCGTCTGCTACCCACCAGCTCGACAGCTAGCCGGGAGCTCGAGGGTTACTGATGCGGCCGAGAACGGCACAACTCCCGGCACATCATTTTCAGATCACCGCGGAGTTTCGCTGCTCGGGTTAAACGTAATATATAAGTCACTTAGACAACCTAAAAATGTTATTGTTGGGCTTTTTTCAGTGTTTTGTTTGTTCGTGAGTAAATCGGTTTGGCTGAGATTAAAGTTATTAGATTAGATAAAATAAAACTTTATTAATCCCCCGGGTGGGTTCCTCCTTGGTTTTCACACAGCTGACTAAACGTCAAACAGAAAACTTATTAAACAGAAGTATGAGACAGTCGAGAATTTACGCCAGTGTCTGGTTATATTTTAGATAGCAAGAAGCAGACGGCCGAGTTTAATAAACTCCACCGAGACAGCGGTGACGCTAATCAGAACTAGACCGTCCAATTTCACGCCTTTAAATTTTAAAGGCGTGTTTGTGTGTGTGTTTATACAATTGCTATTATGTTTGCACTTTATGTGTAATGTTACTGACTGCAAAGATCAGTAAGATGTGTGTATTTTTTATTTATTAGTTTTATTTATTTAATATTATTTTTTAATTGAATGACTGTCTAGTAGTTCACAGATGTCGAAAAACTGAGTGTGGTAAAGCCACTGATTTTTTTTTATGTATATTTCTGCAATCTGCACATTGTACTGACTTTCATTTTAATGTTTACACCAGGGTTCCTTGTCAGCACTTTATGCTCAGATGTTTGTAAGCTAAAAATAAACTATTGTGTATGTTCAAATATACTGTTGTGATTGAAGAAGTTAAATAAAAATGTCAGTCATCAATTCATGCATCACCTCATGTCATCATAACAGAGGTCTGTCTTCCAGGAAAGAACAGTTTAAAATTAATGTAATATAGTATTGGCCATACTATATGATGTATTGCTTGTCTTTGTTTAATAATACAGAAGACAAAGACCTTAAAAAATAATCGCATATCGCATCGCATATCGCAATATTGGGGCAAAAAATCGCAATTAGATTATTTTCCATAATCGTTCAGCCCTAGTTTTCATATGTTGGAAACTACAAAGTTATTCCATTAATGGTCTACAGCTCCAGCTTTCATACTCTTTATAAAGCAACTTATTAGAAAGAGTTGCCGACTGGGTTTGGACAGATGCAATGTGAACATAGATAAAACACCCCCACATTTTTCTCCCTCTTGTAAATAAATGTAATTTACAGCCACTGAGACAAATTCCCCTCAGAGTTTTAGGTCCGCCAAGCTCAGCTAAATCAACCTTGACAAGAAGAACTCTAACAGCAGTTTGGTCATCAAGGAACTGTTTGGAATGCAGGATCAATGAGAGCGGACGCAGCAGTGAGAGCAAGAGATATTGCTCAACACAGGGAGGGATATGCTTCCTTTAGTTACATGCATGAAGATATACACACACACGTGTGCACACATACATGCACACACACTCTTTTAGTCTTATCTGTAGTCTGAGGGCGTCAGTCAGAGTTAGTGAGGTCCCCTGCACAGAATCAGTCGCCACAACTCTCCATGCCTTTTGATTACTCCTTTAGATCTCAGCAGGTGAAGGACAATATTGTTCAGGCATTGTATGGGGAACCTAGCTTCAACCCCACAGCTGTACCTCACATTTGCATTTGTTTCTTTCCTGCTGAGTTCATAGCCTGTATGGCTCTGCACTGAAATCCCCTAGGAGCATATATGTGGATCATTATTTATAGGAAAAACATTTCCTGGATTTAACTTGATTAGATCAAATGATGTGTATATATACAGTATACTGTATATGTATATATCTGTGTGTGTGTGTAAATCTGACATTAAATGGAGCAGTGTTTATATCTGGTCATGCGAAGTGATGTGTGACACTGGTAACTGCAGGCTATGATGGGACATTTTCCTTGTGAGTGACCGAACCAACACACCAATCTCACTCTCTGTTTGTTTTTCTTTTCTTTGCCCTTCAAGTGGATGCGTGTCTGTCCGTGTGTGTGTGACATGCATCATGTGTTTGTATCACTTCACTTGTGTAGGTGCTTGTTTGCTTGTGTGGGTGGTGGGGTTAAGAAATGGGCTTGTCAGAAGTGAATGATCAGATTAATCAGGTGGAACATACCAGACAGCAGGATTAAACACAGCAGAGAGAGAAAGAGCTCAAATAAAGTCAGGATCAAGGTGCACCTTGAATGTGTGTGTGCCAGTAGTGCTATGTTTTCCTATAAGATTTTTTAAAATGTTTTTTTACACTATCATGCTATGGGTGTCTGGAAAAAAAAAATCCCTTTCCTACTTCGCTTTGTGCAAAGCCTAGTCAGGTGAGCATATAAAGGCACACAATCAATCAGAAGCAGCATTTAAAATGACATCCTTTTGATCACCCTTCCACTTAACAAACAAGCAAGTACTTCAAAGACGAACCATTTCACTAGTGGGCCTTAATGGCTCCGACTATTCATTCTGTTAAGCAGAATGAGTTGTTCTGGAATAAGACTTGACACGTTGTTTACCTCCTATAACAATCAACCCATTTAACATTAATGAACCTTACAAGCTTAAACGGATAGATCAACAGCAGAGGAGATAACAGCCCGTGTTTATCTCCTCCATATATCCATTTAGCTACCCAATCACTGATAAACATACATTCTCGCTCTCATTTGCTCCGACAAATATTGATGTTGCTTCGGTTTGTAATGTGTTGGGATGAAAACAATCATCAATATTAATGGCCACTTTATTTGGAGATAATGCTCACATTCATTATCATCCATTAATGTTTGTTTGCCTAATTTGATTGGACTATAACCTCCACAAAGGCACATCATGCCCGTTTGTGTGAGGATTCCTGAAAGAGTTGAAGATTATTGATTTGAAAGTCAAATGCACTCTGGGAAAGTTACTCGTATTAGCTTCTATTTCCAATCAGTGCCATGCCATAGAGATTCTCATAATTCTACCAGGCTAATCTTTATCATATCTCACATCATGTTGCTATCGTGTACCCCATTACGCTTCCAATCAGACTTGCACAGCATCACCAAACGGTGTGAATCCAATTTTCTTTCCTTTCCCCCTCTTTCACCCACAGTTATGTTTTTTTTTTCAGAGTTAAATCTGACTCTTTCTTATATTCATTGCTCGTGTTCTTCCCTCTCCAGGCTGTCTCTCTAGAGCTGCTCTAATTAAACATGGGGTCGGTGGTGGTACAGAGTCTTCCAGTCGAGCAGAGGAGAAAGCCTCTAATTCCAGCTCTCAGGATGGAACTATGACACACAATGGCCCTGCCATCCTCTCTGCCCCCCATAGATTCCCAACTGAAAGCCCTCTCCTCAGGCAGCTTTTTAATAGGCCTCCCCTGCCTTCGCACACACCCACGCGCACACAGATAAACACAAATGCACAAGCACACGCAAACACGCGTGCACCTATGCAGCAACACACATGTACACAACGCACTTACACACACAAACACACACAAGCCATTGACCCCCTGTGTGCGTCTGTCACTTGTGCTGCCGCTCACACTGCTATGGGCCTTTTGAAGTGCTCCTAAGGCCAGACGACGCCTTTTTACTTTCCAAATCATGCAGAGGTGCAACCGCTAAGCTAAAGCTACTACTCTAACTAGCCAGTGTTATAAGAGCTGCTCTCAAGGGCAGACGGATGAGGACTAAAGGGTTTTGGCCATTTCCCCATATAATGTCGATTTTAAAAGCACTTGATGCATGAGGATTTACATGAAAAAGTAATGTGAAAGCAGGTTGTTCCAAATGGATGAAGATTCTCTGTGCTAAATGGATTTCAGGCTGTATGTACTAAAAGAAAAGAAAATCACCACATCTGATCTGGGGTTTTTTCAGAATAAAAACCCCAGATCAGATAAATATATTAGCTATATATACACATTTGTTGATTTTTTTTGCTATGATTATAGAGTTTGGAAGTCATTTAGACTTTTTTAAGGTAGTAAGCGTAATATTACATATTTTAACATAGTTCCCAAGAACACGTAAAAAGGAAGGTACACCCTCTTTCAATTCTCAGGTTTGAAAGAAATTATTTAGTCCTTACCAGGTCTTAAAATCAGGTAAATACTATCTCTGACGTATTAGACCATGTCATGATTTATTTAACAAAAAATGCAGAAGCAGCTTTTGAAAAACTAAATGCTTAGTAGCAGCCAGATGCTCTTAATTGAATGTATTTATTTAACTGATCATCAGGAAGTGTGAAAACCTCTATAAAGGAGAAGTTTTCCTCGTTTGCTGGCATTCAGGTGTTAGCGTAATGTCAGTGATCAAAGACTTCAGCAGTGATCTTAGATCAGCTGCTGCACATCAGTCTGGGAAGGGTTACAAGACAATTTTCTACATAATCTGAAGTCAATCATTCTACAGTAACAAGATTATTCAGAAGTGGAAAACATTCAAGTCAGTTTCCTATCTACCCAGAGTGGATGTCCCACCAAATTCCCCCCAGGGTCAAACTGCGTAAAAATCGGAGAAACTCCAAACAACAAAAGGTTCCATCTGAGACTCTACAAGCCTCAGTTAGCGTGTTAAATGTTAATGTTTATGAAATTATAAATACAATTGAAAACGTACGACTTGTTTGGAAGGGCTTACAGGAAAAAACTTCTCTATAAAGAACAGCATGGATTGCAATGTTTGAAATATTGCATCTGAACAAGCCACAAGACTTCTGGAACAATGTTCTTTGGACAGATGAGACTAAAGTGGAAATGTTTGACCATATACCACATACTAGATACCACCAAATTTGGTGAAAACCATACAATATCAATCACAGTGGTGATGACTATGTTTCTTTTGAAGCCACAGGACCTGGGGGCCTTCCAGTAACTCAACCATGAACTCCTCTGTATACCAAAGTATTCTAGAGTCAGCTAAAGCTTGACCAAAATTGGGTCATGCAACAGGACAATGATCCCATGCTTTATGGCTTTAAGAGGGCTGTGTATAAACTGATGCCAGCAAACCTCAAAAAACTGAAGCAACGCTGCAAACAAAGCTGGGCCAGTATTCCTCCATGATGACTTCAAGTTATTGCTGCTAGAGGTGGCTCTAAAAGCTACGGACTAGGTTTCACACACTGTTTCTGCATTCTGGGTTGTGGTTAAATAAGTAATGACTGCTGTCGTTCATCTGAGGTTGTATCTGAATAATTTTAGAACCTGTTAAGGACCTGATGACTTCTATTATTTCTGAATAGTAAAACTTTAGATCTGCAAGAGTGTGAGCTTTCTTTTCCACGTGAGTGCAACTACTTCTTTGAGTTTGAGTAACATTTGCAAACAGCTAAAGCCTTTCCCGCAATATTACAGAGCCACTTTTTGCTCGAAAGAATGAAACTGATAGGTTTGTAGCTTGAACCCATCCGCTGGAACGTTGAAGACAATATAATTACACTGCAAAGCAAGACACAAGTAGGCAAGCTTCTTCATGTTTCTCGTGCACGGGAGAGAACCGGACAGGCACCGTTCCTTCGCTTGACCCCAGTTGCTCTCGTCCGTTCTCCCGTACCACTGTTCTTTTATTGAGGTTACATGAATATGCATAAGTTCATTAACATATGACGTCTACATACACACAAAGAGTACCTTGCCTGTGTGTGTGTGTGTGTGTGTGTGTGTGTGGACTGCTGATCAAAGGGTCAAACATCCTTGGTCAGGAAGAGGGTAGCCTCCCCCTCACCCTAGATGGTTCATCCTAGATAACACGGTGAGGAAGTCCTGCAGTTCATCTAAACAAAGAGCACTTAGACTAGAACAGACGCAACTACGTTAATCCTACCATAAAACAATAAGACACGGTATGACCTCTCATGCTCCCAAAGTGCTGTCTAATACACACAAAGTTTGCAGACTATCAAGGATCAAAACCTCTACCAATCTACAACTAATTACAAAACTCTAAGCATATATAAGTAAATATTTCTAAGCATAAATGACAATCAACAATACAAATCTAACAGAAACCATACATTTTAGACATTGTTAGAAGATGTAAGTCTTTAATAGTAAGGAATGGTCTTAGGGATTATTTCCACCAGGGAAAAAAACAAGGAAACCCAAAAGCCAAATGAATAACTTCATATCCTGTAAGTGCTGCTATAACTTCAAGGTTATGTGTGGGTATGTGCTGCCGGGGATGGGGGTGGCGCTAAGCTGTATCCTGCTCATCCAGGGTATTGGATCTTTGTTGATGTGTTTTTGCCCTGAATGATAATTCTGCCTGTTGGAAAGACTAGGGGTTGTTGTGCAACATCTTGGCACTCATCTCTTCCCTCATTTTCGTGCCATCTTCTCCCCTCCGTCACACTCTGTCCTCACTCCTCTTTTCCTTCAGTCCTCTGCGCCTTCTAAACTGTAGATGTGCCTTAACAAGACAAAAAGACAGTGTTCACACAGGGTGGTTAGAGTGTGAGAGAACGCGAGAGAGCTCATCTGCTCAGTGTGATGCCCATTAGGTATTGATCTGTTTAGGGCAGCAAGGGCAAGTTTTATGTTTGTAACTATACGCTGTAGATGGAGGAGAGGAGACAACAGGAGAAGTTTGGCTCCACGTTGGCCTCTGTGTGTTGATCTGATTTCTTTTCAATGATAAACAAGGTTGGTCGGGGGGACGACTGTGGAAGAGAGGGAGAAAATTAGGCAGCTGATACATCAGCCTGCTTGTGAAATCTGTCCGTGCTGATGTGTATAGACTATAAGCCCATTGATCTGGAGGGAGACTTAATTTGCTCTGGCACTAATGCAGGAGGGAGCTAACTTCATGTTGTTAGCCAGCGTCAGAGCCAAGCTATGTTCAATTAAACCTCGTAACAAAGGCAGGGAGCAGCATTTACAACTGCCCTGTATAATCTGATCCATGAGACAGAGTCGTATTATGGTACTTTTTAGTCAGTCATGACTTTTCTTTAAGCAGGTGCTCAGTTATTTATGTCTGATGTTGTATTTCTAATGTGAAAAGTAATTAAAAAGCTCTTTGTTATATGAAGACATATTGCTGCATGTGGTGCAAGCCATTTATCATTATTATAGCTTTCTGCTTATTCAGACAAGGTGTCTGCCTGAGGGTAGATGCAGGCTGTTTTTGTGTGAGCATCAGGGGCTTTCCCAGGCTCAGGGCTTCACAGGTGAGGAGGGTCCCACTGGGTGCCGTGTCACCCCTTGGGGATAGGGTGGGTGCCAGGGTGTGTAATGGGTGCGTGTCTGGGAAGATGTGATTTCCCAATGACAGAGCGCTGTAATAGTAGGCTTGGCTTTAGTCATAAAGCAATTGCGCTAATCCACTGTTTTACCAGCAAAGCTATGAGAACACCCACACTCTAAAAGGGTCTGAGTCAGGCTTCAAAGGTGGGGGGGGGGAGTAGATAAAGACCGTGGAAAGATCCAAAACAGAAGAAAGAGAAGAAGAGAAATGAAGTTATTATGCAAAACAGGTGGAGGGTTATTTAGTTGCCAGATGTACACTTTGTTGTGATAATCCCTAACCTGAACACACAGTATCCACGCAACAAGAGTTAGATTCAGTCAGGTGTTTAGAGTCTTGGTAAGTCAATGTACGCTCAATAGGCTTGCTACAACTTGCTTCACCAACCCAACTCTTCTCCAAAACACACTCTTTTATCCGCACACAAGCACACAGCCCAGTGAGCAGATTAAATCTGACAGATAAGCACCTGCAGGTGTTGGAGCAGGGTCTATGCATCTTAAAGAACCACATTGGGCAGATATTCATCTCACTCTCTCCTTTTGCTCTTAGCACTGTTGTATATCTGTGTCTCTAGACTCTTTCTCCCAGACTATCCTGCATTACTGACTTGATGCTATGCATGGTAATACCTAATGGTATGAATCTAGATTCAGTACCATGTTGCACTATCTGGGACTGAGACGCAACCCAGATGTGGCAGTAACCCTTCTGTGATCTTAATGCGACACCTGATACTCCTACATCAAGTTTAGGTGGAAATAAATCTCAAAGATTTATTTTGCAGCTTATCAGTGGGTGTTATCTTTGAAGGTGATTTCAGAGATTTGTGTAGCTTGGAAAGAATGATAAATTCTTTCTTTGGTATTTTTTTTTCTAGTAACATACAATAATTGCAAACTTGATTTGATTTCTTTCTTCATACCATTACTGTGACCTCAGAGCCGAGTGTCAGTCAACAATTTCTATGTTTATTGCCTGAGTTTAGCATAATGATGGATTATTGTAGATAAGGGTTATAAAGGTCATTCAGTAATATAAATTGGCACAATTGGCAAACATTGTAATTGCATGTTTTTGTTAACTAAGTGGATGTATCAGATTTACATACTCTAAGCTTTTATTTACTTCACAGCTCATTATTCTGTCATAGACTGCATATGAAAGATTGATGGTCCCCTGGGTCTAAAGAGTAAAGTCAGGTAAATTAGACCTGCAGGTGATAACTCATTTGGTTCCAAAAATTAAATCAGAGGCACACAGGTGCATATGCAGAAATCTATGAGAAAATGATCCTACTGCTCACTTGTATTATGAGCTAAGTAGAAAGTCCTAATAAATGCAGTTTGATGTCCCTTTTGTCAATTATTGTTCCATTTGGAGTGACATAAATGATAAAGGAGGGTGCGCTTAAAGGTGCACCTACCTTGTGACTGAACAGTATTTGTTGTATGAGTGTGCAGTGTCCTGCAACCAGGATAGCACCCACATTTAGATATGCTCTACTATTCAATTCAGTTCAATTTTATTTTATTTATACTGCGCCAAATCACAACAACAGTTGCCTCAAGGCACTTTATATTATATGGTAGACGCTACAATCATACATACAGAAAAACCCCAACAATCACATGACCTGCGTACATTAATTGTAACAAGTGGTTAATTGAGTTACTAATGCCTCGTAATCAGAAGCAATCTCGCCAGTCTCCTCTGACATCAGCAAGGCATTTTTTGCCTTAAGAACTGTTACTCACTGGATATTTTCTTTTTTTCCAGACCATTGTCTGTAAACCAGCTGTGTGGGAAAATCCCAGTAAATCACTAATTTCTGAAATATTTAGAGCAGCCTGTCTGGAATCAACAACCATGCCAAGTTAAAAGTCACTTTTCTTCCCTATTCTGGTGCTTAGTTTGAACAGGTTAGACCTTGACCATGAATAAACGCACTGAGTTGCTACCGCAGGTGTTTGTGTTAACAAGCAGTTGAAACATGTGTACCTAAAAAGCTTCTGTGACTGTGTATTGCTGCTAACAAGCTTAAAGGCCCTACTTGGCTGCTCTGTGTTGCTGAATGCCTCTCCTTTGTGCTCGTTGTGTGTAAATGCGATTTTTACTTACAGTAAAAGACATAAAACATAATCACATCAATCACGCTGAATATCATGGCTAATTGCACTATACAGCTGTGATGTACTTGAAACACAAGCCATCCAATGTTAGGAACAGACTGTGAAAAAGATGGTAGATATTCGTTAAATTAATGGTTCACAATCTGTGGCAACAAAGCATCTGTGAACCGTAAGAAAACAAAGACAAAAACTTATGATTGAAGTTCTATTTTAGTAATTAAGCAATTTCTGGACATCTTTGCATATGTTTCTACAAAGACTTGGGGACCTCAGAATAATTATTCCCATATGTTTCCCAGTCAGTATTCCTCCCTAATTAATATGCCCCCAAATAAAACACAGGCGGGAGTGCAGATACAACAAAGCTGTCATAGCACATTCTGGACATGTATGAGAACGCAATAACTATGGACTATAAGTACATCATGGTAACTATTATATAATACACAATGAACTAAAAGCTCTGTCAACAAGTTCTCTTCCTCCTGCCATCTCATCACACAGCTCTCACCGTCCTTCTCTGAGGTGTCGGTGTGATCTTGATTGTAGAGGTTGGCTGAAGGTCACTGGGGGAGAACTGGGAAGCCATGCATTTTTCACCCATCACTCTATTTTGTTCATCTATGATCCAAATGCCTGTATTTACTCGTAAAGGCGGGGGAAAAACCGGTCCTTATCTATCTGCGCTTCCATTCCTCATATTTTAACAACCTCTCGCTCTTTCGCCGCTTTTGCCTGCCTGGCTTTTAAGTTACTTTTCAAAGCAGCGTGTGCCATTAACCAACTGTTAATGTAAGGTCGCTTGGCGCACAGATTAGATTTTGATGGCTTTTCCCGAATGTGGAGGCTGTACAAGTGTCAAAACTTTTTTCGATCCAACTTGGAGAAATTTTAACTTCCTCCCTGTCATTTAGTTCCATTTTCAAATGAGTCAATTCCTGGACACTGGGTCAGGTTTTAATACATCAGAGAGAGTGCATGTACTCGCTAAAGCCCACAAAGAAACCCTGTGAGCACCTTTTCCATGACTGAGGCTTGCAAATGGAATTGCTGGTTTCACCTCCAGGCTTTTAGGAAAAGAGGACAGGAAGGCATACACATGGATGATTTTCAGTCTAATCACTATCCTTAAATTTCTAAAGAGATGCTGCAGAGAAAGCCAAAAAGCAGAAAATGGGCCATATCACTCTGCGTTAGTGTGTGTCTCTGTACCCGCTGCTACTGTTTTAAATCAAATTTTCATCTGTACCTTCAGCTCTAGCAATTTACATTCATCTGCCTGCATCTAGATGAGTGGCCTTGCTGTGTTCCACTTAGACTTAACCAAGACGTATTTTTCTTGTTTTTTTTCTACCATTCGCTTCCCCATCCCACGAGAGATAGAATAAACACACACATGCACACAGACGCATCAGTATGACAACAAACGCTCGCTTTTTGTCCGAGAACAGTCGCTGTCTGTAATGAGACTAAGTGTGGCCAGGCGGACGGACAAATGAATGAAACGGCTACAGAATCATTGGCTGTGTTTGATTTGCCTCCACTAATTCAAAGAGACCATCTGATAAATTGAGAGGATGGGATGTACATCAGAATAGCAAGAGGTGCCTCTTTGTTGTTCCCCATTCCTAACCAAATCACACCCCAACCCCCGCTAGAACACCCAGAGGGGAGAATGTTTCCCTTGTGTGTGTGTGTATGTGGGAGAGAAAGGGTGGGTGGGGGTTGCTAGGAGGTGTGAGTTTTCTGGAGGTCCTGCAGAAAGCCAATGAAGGAGTACTTGTGTCAACATTCTGCTGGCAGTGATGAGCCACAAAGCCTCCTAGCCAAACATCCAAAGGGCCTCATCACCTCTCTGCAAAACAAAGCAGGGCCCGCGCTCTTAGAGCCCTCCTACACAGCTTCTTTATATGCAGATTAGTAAGATGAGTTGGCTTCAGATGATTCCGGTTATTAATTTGAGCTTTAGTAGGACGTTAACACTTGAAATCGTGGTTGTATGTATAACTGATATTACATTACTGTATGTGTTTAAAAAAAGAAAGAAATTAGAATAAAAGAGAAGAGAACGCCCCCGGGCGTTGGATGGCTGGATGGCTTTGGAACAAGTGAGGAAGGGCATACATTTTGGACATTTTTGTTTCACAGCTTTTCCTGCTGAAGAAACAACTCCCTCATGGCCTTTCATACCACACTTGAGTATTTGAGTAATGGGTAAAGATTTATATGACAGAAAAGTTCCTGTTTTTTTTAATCTATCATTTACCAACTATAGATATTTCTGTTCTTACAGAAGGAAAAAAGTAGGATATTTTCTGTGTGTTTTATAATTACAGGACAGTCTGGGCAATGAGCTGGCAGAAAATGTTCACATTTATTTATTATAATTTCAGCCCAAAGAACTGTGCTGACAGACTTCTCTGCGACAGCAGCATTTCTTTATTATGTAGATAAACTGAGACATAATGTTGGAATTCAACTTATTGTTCTTATATTAAGATATCTCAGGACTTTAATGTGTAGTTAAACTTGTAACACTGACAGAAATTTCGCTGATCTGGCCCATTTAAGATCAAAGTAGGCTGTATGCGGCCCACGATGTAAAATAAGCATGACACCCCTGGTTTAGAGAGCATTTTTACCCAGCTGGATTCAAACCGGGGATGCTGGCGTTTCGTGATACGAGTTGGACTGTGACATCTAACGGCTGCAGTAGATTCCCCTGCATCCACGCGGTCATGTTTCAACACATCCTATGATAACACGTTTTATTTATGAATCTTTTTGTATTTTGATTGTGTTCATTTTGCAGTTCTAGACTTTATTATATGTGCATTAGTTTCATATATTACATCCTTTAAAGGTGAATGAATAATCCCACCTCAGATGGCAATCACATTTTTTTTTTGCAGTTCAACAAACTGGATAACATGAACCCGTGATTACCTCTTATCCAACCATCACTTGTTTATTCTTTGTTGATGTTCCCCACAGCTTTATCAGTGCATAACATAAACGAGATGTTTGCGCTGCATGCATCCAAATGTATGTGGGTGCTACTTTTGTGTGCATTCCACCACAGCTCATTGGTGGCTTAGATCTTATCCCCTGGGGAGCAGTTAGTCCAGATGTTCGGGGTCTACAAGAACATACTAATTTGGAAACTTTCCCACATGCTATCTGGTGTGGCTGACTCTGTGCCGGCCCCAGACATCTAAAAATAGTCTTAATCATTCTACAGTCTGCTCCCAGAACCCAGCTAGCTACTTCCTTCCCAGTCATGTTGCAACCACCTACTACATTTCACCACCAGATTCACAAGGCCCTATCTCTCAAATCTGAGCCTTCCTCAGTTGTCCAGAAACACGATAAACAAAGAGATGGCTTACAAAACCCAGCTCTGCTGAGTTCATCAGCAGTTTGTTGTGAAAAACACCACAATTTCTGTGCAGTAATGTTTTATTTCAACTATACATGCCGTGTTAAAAAAATGGAGAAAAAAAAACAAAAAAAACAACAAAAAATATCATGAAACAAAGACCATCATTATTATTTACACATTCACAGTACAATTTTACAACATATCTACACGCTCAAATACTCTGGAGATCAGCTGGCCTCTCATCGCCACGTTGCACAGTATTTAAATTAGAATTACATGACAAAATCTGGTTCATCTGCACGTACACCAGACTGAAATATAAAGGCTTCAATTTAGATTGCAACTGAAAGACCCAGTTCATATTGCAATGTACAAGGCAGTTGAACAGTGTATGCTGAGTGTGTGTCTGTGATGTCAGTGTGCATGTGTCGAGTAGAAAAGAGACAGCCCAGACTCTGGTTCGATGACAGGCAGAAAGTCTTTACATACAATCATCACTTGTAAACAAAATGTGGCTTTGGGCTTGAACAGGCAACTGACACTCGAATGAGATTTCAGAATTCACCCCCCGCCCTCACAAAAGAAAAAAAAATTAAAAATAAGTACCCACTGCTACGAGAAATGATCCCTTGGTCGTCACTGCCGGCCAATAGAAACAATTCCTGTCCTGCAATCCTGGGGGAATTACAGATTCCGGGCGGCCATGCCAAAAGACGGCTTTTGTGTGAACACTGTTTTAATACATCGGCTGTGGGCAGGATATGCTGCGTTGAGCTGACTGCTCCACAGTGCAAGGTCTCACCACCCTACCTACATCCCACGTTCAAGAAAAATACATTCACTGCATGGCACCTTTACCTGGTGGATTAACACCACTCATTTCAACACCGGCAGTAAAGGAGGAACGAACTGATTTATATCCCAGTAGGTGTTTTTGCTTTCCCTTTGTGTGACTCGCATCCACAAATGGAATGTTTGTCAGTGTGTTTTCAGTATCGCTTCAGTTTAGATTTCCGACGCGCATCCTGCTAAAATTTCAATTTGCTTATGTAAAAATCACTCATATAGCGAGCATATGACATAACATACAGAGGACCAATTGACGTTGCCAATATTATATACTGTATTCGTGAATAAGGCACACAACGCACAGATTCGGGTTCACTTGCCTAAAAATATTTATATTCCTTATTTATAGTATTTTTTTAGTATATACAGTATCTTGTCATTCCCAGCATGACTCATTTGGACACATTGATAAATGTAGTGTTGATTGTACACGGGGCCACTCGCAAGAAAATCTGCACAGGGAACATGGGCTGCAGAACTGGACAGATGACAAAGATGGTACATCCACGTATTGTTCTAGGTTCAGTTAAATATGTCGCAAATAGGATTTAAAGTGGGAGGAAAAAACTAGCATTCTTCTATCAGGGGACACGCACACACAGACATTTAACAGAATAAACCTGCCTTGAAATGTGGAATTCAAATATATGGGCTAAACCATTGGTGTTGCTTTAGTTTCAAAATGGTAAATTCTTTAAATAAAATAGTAAAAGATTATAAAAGCAAGTCATTTTGTTGGAAACCCAGTTACAGAATGAGATGAAAAATTGCATTTTCTTTTAATACCATTGCTACATAAAGACAGAAGACTCTTGAACCACTCTTGAATTCTTACAAAGGGGCAGTGGAGGTTAGAGGAAGTTTCAGTCCCAGAGAGAGAGACATCTTATTTCATGTATCAGTGCGTTTGGTTGCTTAAAACTACTCCTTGGCCTCTGTCTGCAACACAACACAGACACACACACACACACACACACACGCAGATGTGCACACCCATGTCACAGGCTATCCTCGACTGGTAGGGGGAATACATGCATCAGGGAAAACTCCTATATCTGAAATCAATAGCACAAACCAGTGAGCAAAATTTGAGTTGGCCATTTCTGTGTACAGCCAGCATGACCAATTCGCCACAACCTAATCTAATTACTAAGTACACAACAGAGTGACAAAGAGGTATGACCTCAGCTCTGTCCAGGGGGGGTTTAAAGAAGATCAAAGAAAATATGTTGTTTTAATGAAAGACAGTGACTTAGGTCTTAAATGTCTTAAGGTGCATTCTTGGGCAAGTGGCACTAATATATTTGCTGCATTTACACAAATCTGCTTTCCTGTCAGCCAGCACACACACACACACACACACACTTTCTCTTTTCTTACAGTTTTGATCAGCTGTTTACGGCCACGTGTATCTTAAAACAACACACGCGCTATACGTTTTGATCTTCCCCTCCATCTGCCTTATGCCATCTTACAGCCAAAGCTATGGCCTCTGGCTTCTCTCTGTTCACTTCACATTAGTGGGAAGACAGTGCTCAAGGGGAGTGACAAATGAGACCCATTCTTCAAGTATTCCACTGTTTTTTTTGACCTGGTCCCACATACACCATCGTGACCTCTGCTGGTGTCCTAAACCTCGCTCCAAATGTGGTAACGGGTGAGACCTAAGCCCAGATACACTGGGCAGCAGCAGATTCACCACTGTCCACTGATCATATCCTGTGGCTACTGTGGCAAGGGAGGGAGGTTGACTTGCAGGGTTGCAAAGAGGCCCCAACGAGTATCTTTGGCCATATGTATGACTTTCTGGTTTTAGTGTGAGTGAATGTGCATATCATTTAAAGGGGAAATACACCTCAAGTTGATACACAAACACACACTAGGCCTTATCCCATCTGTACTCCCTCCCCCCAAGCCCTCAGGGCTCAAAGCTCTACAGTCAAGGCCAAGAACTCACTTTGAAGTGTCCATGGTCTTTTAATAGCTGTACTTGTTGACTACTCGCATTTGTGGAGTCTGTGGTGAAAACCCATTGGGTTTAGGCGGCACATCTGGCTTTATTGAAGGGGTCCGTTTAAGCCCGGTGCGAGGAAGTGAGCCATGCCCACTGTAGCTGCTCTGTCTGGATACTGAGGGTGGGTGGGCTGAATGCATTCCTGGTGCCATAACTCCACCATGTGAATCAAGTCTGGAGGGGGGTGTCGGAGGCATGTAACCCCCTCTGTTCATACTGTGTTGGCGAGACACAGACACCCCCATGGTTACCCCATTTGGTGAGGTGGATAAGGAGTGCCTGTGAGATGCACTCCGCTGGAGTTGGTACCCCCCTCTTTGCCTCTCCAGGGTGCCCCCCATGCTCAGGCTTCCCGTTGGTGTAGTGGGCATGGGCACATCAACCCTCTTGGTGGGGCTGTGCCTCGGCAGGGAGGAGGAGGGAGAGTACAAGGAAGCTTCTCGACTGGGCACCTTGGGGGGTATTTCAGTCAGTTCCTCCATGGGCTCGAGTGTGAGGTGCTGCCTCGGGCGGGGTACTGATCCCTCTTGAAGAATGGCCTTGGGGTTGGCCACAGAGTCATTGAGGTGTTTTAAAAGGTCATTTAGGGTATTTCTGGCATCCACAGACCTCTTCTGGTCTTTCTTAGCTCCTTTAGAATCTGGGTTCTTAAGCTTCTTTTCAGATGAATGTGGTAGTGTATCTTCCCCATTGTCATGGCTGGGGTGGTCATGTGTAGCGTTGGGCAAGACCACGGCGCTTGGGATGTGCGAGTGTCCCAGGGCGAGGTGAGGGTGGTGGGAGCTAGAGTTAGCAGGAGTAGGAGAAGAAGGAAGGAACTGAGGACTCTTGGCAGATGAGTTGGACTCCTTACGGGACCCACTGACCTTCCCATGTGCCCTCTCCCACTGGTTTTTAATGGGCTGTAGACCTTTCTGCTGAAGCACAGGGGTAGACTCTGGTGTGGGCAGAGCAGCCAACTCGGGGGGCTGACATCCATCCCGCAAGATGACGGTTTTAGTGTCACCGTTGGGCGCGTTCAGGTCTTTGCCAGTGCTGAGAAGATTGGTGTACAACTTCGGAGAATCATTGTTGGTTTGGTACTCCTAAGAATGTGATAATAAAACCAAGAGTAAGATTAGACAGTTTCACATCTTGTTCAGTGACTCTTCTCCACAAAAGCGGTATGATTGAAGCTGCTTTTTAGTTTGTAGTTTGGCTGTACCTTTACAGGGCTATCGAAGAGGCCATTGAGCTTGACAAAGCTTCCAGTGGAATCAGAGCAAGATGGTGCAGACTCTGCATCCTTGTGGACATGTCTTGGTTTACGGAGGAATGAGTCTCGGTAGCAGAACACAATTAAACCCGCCAGTAGGGCACCCATGAGAAAAGCAGCAAACACGCAGGTGATCAGGATGTTCATGTGGACCATCTGGTTGGTCTCACCAGCTTGTATATCCCACACACCTACAAAACAGTGAGGCATCAGTTAACCCTCTGGCGAAACGACTCCGTGACGTGTACCCACAGCAGAAATTATACAGTATTGTGTGAACACAGCCATGCTTAAGCTTCTGCTTTTCAACCTCCACCATACAACGTAGTTAACCACAAATATTGTTACATTCATCCTAATCTAAGATGAAGAAGAAATATGGTGAAGAAGCTGTTATGTACCCACACCCAATTTGTCCTTCTTTAAGAGGAAATGCTATGTTAGTTCAGCCGGGAAGACTCAAAGTGTGGCCTTGTCCCACGTTCCAAGACACTTTTTGTCATGCATCCAGCACTAAAGGGTTAGGAGTGCGCTCTTATCTCAGATAGAGAGCCAAGTCAATCTCTTCCCGCAGGAGATCAACCAGCAGGAAATTGATCAGAGGAAAGTGTTTGCCATCCAGGTGTTCAGATAGCTGCTGCTCTACAGAAAGTTTGTTAGTAACCACAGACATTGAAAGAGTTAGTCATCCACCGTGCGGCCATGATGTGGCAGAGCTGGTCCAGTCAATGATTTACCAGCCAGGGTAATCTATTACTAGAACTAGGGTTAGAAAGTCTAACCTGCAAGAGGCCATTCCTAACAAGAGCTTTTAAAGAAACTACATTAGAGCAGTGTTGCGTAAAAGAAAGAAAGAAGATGAAGGAAATTACCCTTTAAGTAAAGAAAAAAGTTATTATGAAAATAAAATATTAATCATAATATAAATGTTTAATGAAAAGACTAATATCTGCCATGCTATCTAAGGGAAAACCGTATTAGCAACCACAGTGTGTTTGCATATATGTGTACTTTCACATTAGCGTGGCTTAGTGACATTTCCTGGCAGCTATCAGATCAGGCTCAATGCAGCATGCTGGCTGCCTCCCTGTGGGCCTTACCCTCTTGGCCCCCTGGGATAGAGTCTAAAGAACTGGAGGTGGCTGGGTCATCCTGCAGCACAAAGCGTGAGCCGTAGAGCTCTGGATCAGGCCCAGAGCTGGGGCTCTGACTGGGTATGAGTACTGGGGGGTGTATGGGCCCACTGGGCTGGATAGTGACTGGCGCTGATGAAAACTCCATGTCTGTGGTGACAAACAAACTGTTAAACTGTGCAGACGAGTGAAAAGCATACTGTTATCATCCCAGTTAGTAGGCATCGGTAGAGTGTATGGAAAAACAAAAGGGTAAACTTTATCACAGTTTAAATGATTGTGTTTTCAAATACCAATAAATGTACATTTTGAAGACAATTTAAAAAGGAAATAAGTGATGGTTAAAAGAGGAGTTGGTACACAACAGGAAGGTTGCCAAGGTATAGTGGAGTAGACATGCAAGAGGGAGGATGGATCAGAACAGGAGGTGATGGGTGAAAAGGAGGAAGTCAATCGTCGCCCAGTTAGAGTGCTGATGTTGCCTGGTGGTTCGGTTATTGATGGCGATGAAAATGAACACAGGGAATATTAGCATTCGAGAGGTGTTTGATACGAAAAGATGAAGGGAAGCAGGGGTTGAAAGAAAAAAGGCAGGAGATGCTGAACTCAAGGAAAGAAACCATTTGAGTAAAAGATCAAACTAACCAGAGGTAGGATCGCCAAATGATTTGTAATCTGGCGCTGAAGTAGTGCCCAAAAATGCTAAAAGAATTAAAAGGGACAAGAAATCATTATAAGGAAACTCTGAAAATTAAAAGAAAAGAAAAATAAAACTCCTGAGAGACACTAAGAGTGCAGCTTAGTTTAGGTTTTAACAGGAAGTATATTAAGCACTCGGCCAGCAGTGTCATTTTTTTTACTGGAGGCACTCTGGTTCTGATCAATACTGTGGTTCAGCCATGGGTCATGTTTAGCTGATACATATGAAGGGACAGGTGCAGTGAAATCAGTCAATGTACATTTTCTAGTCGTGACATATCACAAGACCTCTGTCATTTGCACCGGCTGAACATGACCCTCAATTGTACATGTCCATGTTTCCGCCTCACGGGCGGTATTAGTTACAGGTGGCCATGTACTCTATGTAGATATGTGTGTTAATACTGCACGTAAGACTAATGTAGGGGCAAGTTACTGGAGTGGTTACTGATGTGAGTGTGCAGGCTCATGGTGTATGCAGAGATGAGTTTGTGTACAGTGTGTGTATAGCTGCATGTGTGTGTTTGTATATGTCTGAGGACAAATAGCATGGCATGGAGATGAGATCGATACCTTGACAGTCTCCGAGGTGGGCCGTGTTTCCAAATTCAACATCCTGCTCATATCCAGCCCTGAAAAGAGAGAGAGAGAAAGACAGATAGAAACAGATATTAATCCAAAATAGCAGCGACAACAAAAAATAAATAAATATTCTTGTCATTTTCTCATCTGTAATATTTGTGCTTCATATTGCAGGTGGGCTGTGAACTCACAAAACACCCGGCTGTATCCTCTCACAGGCTCCGTGAGGCTTCCAGCCACAATAAGGATCCCTTGATGCAATGCAGGACCTGGTATGGCAAAAACGTACACATACACAAACACAAACACAAACACACACACACACACACACACACACACACACACACACACACACATCAGAACGCCAGGTTTAATCATTCTGGAAAGAACGCTATAATCACTTGTGACTGACTGAACATTAACCACAAGGCACAGGGTAAAGCTGTTATCGTTGCTTTTATGACATTTAGCCGAAGAACAAAACAATAAAGCTATGACTGGCTGTACAAAGGACATTTTTATTTAACCTCCTACGTGTGCAGTAGTGCATCACTTACTTGTGGCAGGAGGAATGCCTTTCACAGCGGCTCAGGGGAATACGGATGACACAGCTTGAAAAGGCGACATAAAGGCTGTGTGCGTCTTTGTCCACATGCAGCGAGAGGACACGCTTGTCATCCTCACGGTTAGACAGGCACCTGGACAGGGTGGAGAGAAACCTAATCAGAGGTCTATCAGACCCGTCTGTCTCCTGTTTCAGTCTCGGAAGATTTAATCACTTGTTAGGTTGACGACTCACAGAAGCTTCTTCTTACAGTTTAACAAGAATTTAACCCCTGACTCCTGGCAGTGTGCATTTTAGCTTCCAAAAAAAATAAAAAATAAAATCACACACACACCAGACTCAAAAAACACAAAAACACAGCAAAACAAAAACACACACACATGCACGTGAGCACAAAGCTGACAGACACTGCCATCTGTGCCAGGAATCATCACTGTAAGAGTTGCTGACTCCACAGCCAAAAGACAGAAGGGGAAGAGGAAACGAGAAGAGGGAGAAAAGTGCATGTGTGCCTACTTGGCCCTGTTGAAGATGTCTATTTCCTCCAGGAGCAGGCTGTCATTCAGAGACACGGTGGAGGTCTTGGCTAAAACCTTGAGGACGACCCCCGACTCAGCCCCGATGAACACCACTGTGTAGTTCTTGTGGGGTCCTGCTTCACTGTCCACAGCCAGCGCTGTCAGCCTGTACCTTTATACGTAGCAGAAGGCATGTGTTACTCACAGCAGGGGTTATTTCATGCAAAATAGGAAAGACTATTTGAATACACATATCCCATATGCTCACTGATCAACATAGGTAAGGCCTGTTTTATATCTTTGTGTCATCTATGGATACTATTTACCAATTTTCCACTGAAGGACTTACTTCATCCACATTTGAAAAATACCAACAGATTCACAACAAATGTTCAGCTATGATATAGATATGGGTCGTAAAAGATCTTGGCAAGATTTTTGATTACTTTTTATTTTTAGGAAGACTTTACTTGGTTATCCTTCCAATAAAGGTATGATCTGAAATCACAAGTTTCAAATGTAAGATATATGCTCTTTATGAGTTTACCTGACCCGTGTCTTGGTGAACCAAGGCTCATCTCCTATAGAAGGCACAGCTGTGTCCATGAGGGGGTGGGACTTGATGAACTGCAGGGTATCGTCCGGGAACTCGACGGAGCTCTTAAAGGACGCAGCTGGACCGTGACCTGCACAGCTCCCGGGTCTAGGATAGAGAGTGCCATTGCACGGAGGGCAAAAGGTCAAAGATCAGCCTATATGATCGCACACCAGGGAGTAATAATAATGTGTTCTGAGATGGATGGAAAAGTGCCACGAGAGGGTGGGGGAGAGTAGCAGGTGCTTATTAGGATCACAAAAAGACCTCAGCTGGAGGCATAAAATATACATATGCATGGTTATCCTCCCATAAATGATTTACTGGGGTAATTACGTGCTTCGTGGACTCTGTGTTTTGTACGCAGGGCTGCAAATATAGGCGCTGACTGTAAACAGGTTAAATATGCAGCGCATCTAATTATACTAAATTAATTATTTAATCGTCAGCAGATGGTAAATGTGTGTGCTGGGTCAAAACTAATAACCTGGTGCAAAAGATTTCATTTCACTGGGTTTAACCTGGACAAAGAAGGGTTAAGACAAGGTGAAAAATGACAGGCGGTAAACAGCTGACGAGTCCAGCACCACGTTTAAAAAAACAAAACATCTTTGGACATCGCCCTCTTAGTTTAGTTTCTTGGTTCCACGTGCTTAGCAAGGTTCAGAATTTGGATATTATTCTGAGGAAGAGAAAAGATGAACCGTTACCGAGGTTTGGGTAACTTCTCCTCTGGGAACGGAGTCCACACAGAGTCAGGGGTCTTCTGCTCCTTGAACCGGCCCAAGAATACTTTTTCTATATCAGCCATGGAGAAGGCACACACCGCTGACCCTGGAATACTGCAGAAAAGGAAAAATATCTAGATAAAATCCCCTGTTTGTTTGAACTCTTAATTCCTCCTGCAGCAACGGCAGCTACGGCTCACCTGTTCATCTGCGTGGTGAACACGCCCACCACAGAGGGAACCCCGTTAATGTCGATGATGTCGGTGATGGACTGGAGCACATCAAAGTAGAAGAAGGACTCCCCCGGCACGGAGCAGTTCAGCCTCGCCTTCACGAAAGAGGTCCAGTGCTTCTCCAGCACCCTCTGTGACCCACCCACGTCATTTTTACAGATTCGGGCCACGCGGGAATACACAACCTGTGAGGTGCAGAGGTTTTTTTGTTGTTGTTGTTGTTTTTCCCAGAGAGGACTGAGGCGTGCAGATGAGGAGGGCATCTCAGTGAATGCCACTAAAAACACTTCAACATGCTGAATAATGCATCTCCCCATCCTGTAGCAACTCAGCACAGATGACTTAACAAACAGACTCTCTCATATTTAACTTGTTCACTCTGACTGGAGCAAATATTTAAAAAAAAAAAGAAAGAAAAAAAACAAACAAACACTTGCAATGGGCCTATACTGACTTAAAGCTGGGCCATGTGTAAGTGTGTTGGACTGCACATACTGCCAAGGCTTAAAGCATAAATCAAGTATGATAAAGCAGTTAGCTTGGATAGCTTTAATTATTTACCAGTGCAAACCTCCATCAGAGCCCAGGTGTCACCCCAGCATTAGTTGGGTTGAAATATTCATAAGCTGGTGGCTGATGGAGGATGCCGGCTTCCTGTGGCCCGGCCAGCTCAGGATGAGGCATGGTCAAATCTGAGGTTGGCTTCAAACATGGGACATTTATAATGCCATCTGCGTGTGTGTGCCTCACAGGGAGAGGCGTACACAAAAGCATGCAATCTCTGTGAGACAAATCCTCACCACTGTGTAATGGTTTTACGTTAGTAGAACATCCCTACCAAACACTTGTCGTGAAATTTCTCGGGTATTCTAATGTGATGTAGTGTCAGCGCCTGAATGGGCCCCCATTACCACCGGGCCCATTTGTGGCAGAAACGCAGGCACTGAGGGAGGCGTAAAGCTGTAGTCTTGGATAAAGGCCTGCATATGCTGTGTGTGGAATACGTGATGCATTATAAACGGCAGGTGCACGGTCTTACCTTTCCCAGATTGCTGTGCTCCACCGCGATCTCCCGGTAGAAAAAGTACACATAATTCCCATACTCTGCAGCATGCAGGAAATGAGGTTCTGAAAGAGAGACAGAGGCAGAGAGTTGAAGTGTATTTCTGCACTGTCACCACCACTGTGCATGTTGAATATTTCAGGGATTTGTACAAGGCTGTATATGACTGGGGGTGACCTAGATTGCCTGTGAGAGAACAGGCCATATCCTCCTAGAGCTTGACAAGGCAGGGAAGCTCTCTATCACTCCAAAAACAACCCTGACAGCCAGCGCACATACATATACCACGCAAAGGCACCATGAGCATCGAGCTAGCTGGCAGGTAGACACATGTATCTTAAGTGAAGTAAGAGGAGAGAGAAACAAGGATTACCTTTCAGCCATTTGGAGTCATACTTGATGGTTCTCAAGGCTGATCCATCACCCATACTCCGATAGATGACAGAATCGCTGGCCTGGAAGTCAGCTACAGTTGCAGAATACAGCTTCCCTTCTAAGAACAAAAACAAGAAGGAAACACAGTCACCAAAAAGTAGGATGCGCTGCTCTTGGATCCTTTGTTGTTTTGTCTTCTTTTATAGAGCTTAATTGGCCGAGTTGCTAGCGCTGCAGGCCCAGTTTTACCGTGGCAAAGACACAGGGGTGATAATGAGAGCGTAAGTAGGAACACATTAGTTGTTCTTTGGCGAGATGAACTGCGTGCGTGGGCGGGTGTGTGCTTGACCCTTACCAGCGAAAAGGGCAACGTTGGTTTGCTTGGAGTCAAATGGGCACCGTGCCAGTCCATTGATCTCTTCCCCATCAAACTCTAGGTTATCCAGCTGAAGGGAACGGAGCGATCACCCACACATTAAAAAGAGCTTTCTCAAGAGGCACGGTGCAAACAATCACACACACAGAAGCACTGGTGCACACATAAATCACTGAAAGGAATCTTGTCAAATTTATTTAAAAAAAAGATAGTACAGGAAGTAAAACATTGCTGTTTATCTAGTAACAGTCCACATTTGGTGTACAGTGGTCCCTCCCTATAACGTGGTTCACTTTTCGCAGCCTCGCTGTTTCGCAGATTTTTTTTTTTGGTACAATTTTGCATGGGTTATTTTTCTTCCCTTTTTTACTACGCAGTGTTCTGCGTCCTGATTGGCTGTAGACTGTCAATCAATCTCATGCCGCGTCTCCTGTACAGTACAGAATGCATTCAGCTTGTCAAATTTACATAAATCTTCGATCGCTACCAGTGTGACTCTGAAGTGCTGTACTGTATGTTTGTAATTGTTCTCAACAACGAATACAACAATGTCGATGAAACGTTTTGCACCGTCAAAGGCTGCCTTTGACTTCATTCTATAATACTGGATTTTTTTTTCTACGAAGGTTTGAACTGAGAGTGTTTAAACAAGAGAGAAAAAGTGTGAAAATGTTCGTGCCTGTCTGAGAAAAGGGTATAAAGTGTGTTGTGAGGGGTTTTACAGCCTTAAAGCAACTATAATAATTGTAAAAAATAAAGTTGGCTACTTCACAGATTTCACCTATCGCAGGTTTTTTTTTTAGAACGTAACTCCTGCAGTAAACGAAGGACCACTGCATGCTGTTGTACACAGCCTGCATGAGCTTTGCCTAATGAATCACAGGCTCTGACCCTGAATACTGACCCTGTAGTATCTGCACATTGGGTTGAAGCCATTAGTACCACAGATGAACACCAGGTCATCATTTCTTGGAACCAGAACTTTGATGAAGTTGTGGCACTCGTCCTGGAGGAAAATGCACAACATTAAATTGTGTTTTCAGAGGTTTGTAGTTTAACTTTCTGTCCGTGTCATGGGTGACACGGGTGACCAAACAAAAAGTGATTTTTAATGATTTTTCCCCCCTACTTACTCTGTGTTTTCCCTTCACAGCACACATCTCTCTGTCAGCTTGGCCCGATCGCCATGTTAGTTTCTGTAAAAAAAAGAAGAAGAAAAAGAACAACATCATGAGGTATCAGACACATGCGTGCGACATAACACGCAGGCACACACTTTTTCCACTCTCTCATTTTACCACCTGTCCACTCTGTGATGAATGGTTCAGTATTTTCTATGAAGCCCTTTCAGTATTTGTGGATTGCGAGAGCAACTTGTGTGAATCTTACCCGGTAAGGAATGATCTCATTCCTGTAGGATTCTCTCAGGCTGACTAGGTACACCTGATCTCTGTGGACGAACAACAAAACATGCAGCTCAGTGACAACAAGAATATATTGTTACTTACTGGGTCTTTGTGTGTGTACATTAATCAAAGTATTTTATTATTCTCCCAATTATGAGAATATTTTGTGTCCTTATCATTAGAAGGCCTCATTTACTATAGAATAAATAAATGAATAATCTTGACAACAAATACACAACACAATTTCACTTCACTTTCAGTAAAAACATGCACATTTCTAGCATACCATCTAACAACACAGATACATGTGGTGGTGATTACAGGGGCTCCAGAGGGGGAAGGTGTTATACTGTTAGATGTCAAAGTGATTTCCTGCTACAATATTACAGTAGTGCTAGTGGTCAGATTAATCCCACTGCCCATAAATAGCAAAAAGAAATGTAAAGATGCCAAGAAATCCCTGACAGCGCGTCAGGCCGGGAAGATAGACGCCTTTACTGGATCAATACCAGCCATATACATCAGATGCACGACCAGAAGCCAGAGATCCAATAACGCTAAGAGCTCACCCTCCCCGCATCCCACCCCTTTATGCCACTGTTTACCTGCCAAGGAGTGACTGAGTATATTGGTGAGGGGGAGAGGTGTGTGTATGTGTGTGTGTGTTGGATTTACCTGCCAGCGATGAACAGAGTGTCCTGTATCGTGGTCATCAGCTGAAAGTCAAGGCGATGCTGGGACTCGTTGCCAGAGGGCCTGCCTCTGAATACAGGGTACCGCCGTGAAACTGCAGTGACAACAAACATGTGCTATTAACGGGAGGCTACTGGTAAAAGCAAACAGTGATACGCTGATAAACCACCCTGTTCTGATTAAACATATAGTTAGATATGGGAATTATGTGTACGTAGACTCAACTACAGTCTCTCCAATCAGACCTGTGCGTCATTGTAATGTTTTTGTGTGTTCGATAACGGCTGCCTTTGCCAGCATACCACTCTGTTATTCCATTACATCACAGCAGATTGATTTTATTACGGTGGATGCTAGCGTCTAAAGTATGGACCCGATGAGAGGGAGGAGGCGCTAGTGTGTGTCTTAAGTTTTTGTAACAATATTCTGAGTGGAGCAAGTAAAAGGTTTACATGGGGATTGTCATTATTTTATTTCTATTTTTGAGTGACATTCGAGTAATTATAATCTCAACCCGGTCTCTGTTGAGCTCATTTACGGGTGTACTCACAGTGCGCGTCAACGACATCGAGGGGTACGATGTCCTCCGGGAAGCTGACTGCGAGGAGAGTGCGCGAGACTGTCAGTAGCAGCAGCAGCAGCTCACTGAGCAGAAGCACAGCTTTCTGGCCCATGTCTGCTCACAGACGACACTTCCTGTTTCACACTGGTGGAGATGTTACCTGGAAACACACACAAAAAAATGACATGCTCTCGTTACTTGACATGTGCTAAATATAATCTTTTGTACCGCTGTGAACTACGCGAACCGAGTCCAAACCCTTTGTTAAACTCGGAGCAACAACTGTCTCTTTTTCAAGCTTTTGTGATGCAAACATACAGTAAAACGCTCTCGTGTTTATTGATGACTGAGCTCTCAGTGCCAGCGCTTGGCACTTCCCCTCTACCTTTTCCTGCATCTGTTGCCTAAGGGAAGGTCAGCCAACTGACCGGTGGGGTGTCTCGGTGTGTGTTGCAAAGAGCGGAAGTCGACTCTGTTAGAAACGTGGCAGGCCTGCTGTCTCAGTACATCTGTGCTCTGATTGGTTTGTACTGGGCCAGGCTCAACACTAATCAGCACATTGCAACTTCATCATCATCACAAGTGTAGCCTCTGCTCTAACCTTAGCACACCTCTATCAGCGCTCTAGTTGTGGTTATTGCTCGAGCTTTTCCTTGGGGTCGGTGTGCTTTATTGCAGCGCAGTGATTCACTCATACTTGTATTATGAGCTCCTACTCATGTACAGCTGTTTTGACATTGTAGTAATTTTTGTGGATTAAAAGCTTGTACAGGATCTGATTGTAGACATGATACACCAGCAGTTACTTTGGCAATAATTTATTGTGGGAGTGGCAGGGGTTTAGTGTGTATGTTAGTGTCTGAAGGAGTACTTTAGAGACAGACTGTGTCTGTGCATATTAATGATCGGTGTACATTCAAATATTTATAAGGCAAACGAATTATTCATGCAGGCAAAGCCTGAACGGATATAAACAATTTACTGGGAGACGTCACACAGGCAGAGGGATGGATTAGCCAGGAGCGCACTTGGATGCACACACACGCGACTGCACATACGTAATCACTCTTTCAAATGGTGTAATGCAAAGACTGATGTGTGTGTTGCACGCGAACGCACACATGTGCGCACACACACACACACACACACACACACACACACACTATTGACTCATTTTTCAATTAGCCCCAAAGCACACCTGCTCCAGTGCTGTCTGTGAGCCCTGCCTGCCAAGCCATTAGTGCTTTGATTGATCCACACAGGAAACATGGCAGATCAGCAGCCAGAGAAGGCAATCCATGGACTTCTCCATATCTGTAACTATAAATCGAGCCACTTTCATCTTGATATTTTTTGAAGAGCCTCAAGCTTATGAAAAAATGTCCAGAAGCTTAGTTTAAAAACACTAAATAAACTACAATGCATATGGCTGTTAAGTGAATTAATTATAAGCAAACATGGCTGTCAAGTAGAAAATGAGCCGCCGCGAGGCGTTTACCTGACAGCAACAATCGGCATGTCATCTTTTTGTTAGAATGTAGATGGCATAACTAATTTGTTGCACAACCTTTGTGCCAGCATGTTGATGTAAAGTATGCTGTGTGTGTGCGTCCATTAATAATCCAATTTTGGTCTAAACAGCTACTGTGTGATGGCATGTCACTAAAAAGAATGAAAGTAGTGGTGAGATGGAATCGGGGTAATGCCAACATGTTTTAATCATCACCAGTGTGCAATCATGGCTATTCAGGACTCTGTGGGATACTGAGGCCTTTCAAAGAGCAATGTCATTATGACTGGATAATGTGAGGCATGGATGAGACAACGCTTAATCTCAATTAGTCCACTTAGTGGTTAAATTACGGGTTTGATGTTTTGGCAAAAAAAGGGGGAAAAGGGAAGATTTTATGAGGACCAAAAGGGTTGTTTGCTCTCTCTATAACTACAAACATCAATAATGTTAAAGCAGGCAGTAATTCTACTGTAGTCACAAATGAATCACTGGGCAGAACCCATTCACAGATCTATGGATGCAGTTTCCCCGATCTGTGCGGAGCAGCAAATGTAAGAAACTTGATCCTAACGAGGACTGATGACGCGACTCTGAAAATCCTTAAAAGCATCACAGCTTTTTTTCTTTTTTACTTCCTCATTCAGACGCCTCTCACACCAGGAAATCTGCTGCGTTAAAACGCAGGCAATAAATAGCTGAATTTCTAGAAGCCGGAGACAGAAATAGATACCAAATACTCGACGGCTGAAAAATAGAGGCCCTGTGAAAGTAAATAAACCGAGCTCCGTGTTTCAATTCTATAGCGCTATCGTACACACTGCAGGCTGTACCTGTGGCCAAAAACCTGGCTGTATTCACAGGTAAATGGTTTCCTTACCTGTCAGAATTTTACACTCCTGCTTAACACGAGCTCTTCAGAAGCACTCACATTCATGCCACTTTTGCCCCTGTACCATTCTCCCCCACTAAACAATTCAGATGAAAAGAAGGGGGAAAAAAACATTCTAAGGAAGGGCGAAAAGCTCAGTGCCAATCTCCCATGATTCCTTGCATGGTAATAGCCTTGATGTGGAAGGCAAAGGCTTCCCTCAGAAACTTTAATGTAAAACAGAAACAGAAGACATTCAGAGGTCAGTGATCTAAAATTACTTCTCAATCTCTAGCGAGCCCAGCATGTTTTCTATTGACTATTCCTTTACGCTCTCTGGCTCCTGCCCTCCTGCGTGTGTGTGTGTGTGTGTGTGTGTGTGTGTGTATGCACACATATAGGCCTCAACAAGCCTGGAGACGCTGGGCTTGTCACGCATCTCACTGCCATTCAATCTTGCCTTACTCTACCTCTGTTATTACAGGCTTTGCAGTGTCCTACAACCACGCACTTTCCCTGCTGATGTTTTTGGCTCAAACCCATGGTGTTAAACATGGGGGGAGGAGGAGGAGGGGAATCGAGTGGACTGCCATTTCTGCTGATGGTGGGTGTAGGGGTCTGTAGCCCAATTCTGGTAGTTACAGGGGACGCTTTAGTGCTCCTTTAGCTTAAAATGACAGATTAACAGATACCCTCCTCTTAGCTGTGCTTTCGTTGGCATACAGTACGTAAGCCATAAAATCTCCTCAATTGCAGCACTGGATGAATGTGTTTTTGCAGGGAGGTCCTATTGGGAGAATTTGGGGATAGTAAAAGGATAGCAAACAACAGTAGTGCGTGAGGATTTTGTAATTGCGTGTGAATGTGAAGGGCGGATGTAATCCCAGCAGAACAAAAGGCTGCTGCTGCTGCTTGAGGCTGCCTGACTTGTCATCTTGCACAACGGGAAATCGGATGACCCGGGAGTTCTTTTTTTATTTTATTTTTTACAAAGTTAAATTATTTAACTCTGTTTGTCTAAACTGCGGTGGAACAAAATTTTGTGCTGCTATATACGGCTTTGATTCCTCTTGTGACTGATTTATCGAGGCGCTGTTGGCAATTGCGGCCACTTTGAATGGCGAATTGACCTTCCAGAGTGACTACTTCATGACTCCTTGTGTTGGCACTTATCAATGAATGAGGTTGAAGTAAAATTAAGTGAACTGACTCATGGTGGCGAAGAAACTTACAGACGGAAAATGGTGGACAGAGATGGAAGGAGAGCTATTTGGCTAATTGGACGCCATAAATTTGAATCCTGATGAAAACACACACACTTATTACCCACAGTTATTTTTGTATTTACAAGGGCATTTTTGCCCTTCGTATAACTTTAATATCATGCCATAGTAGATTACCTAACATTATATCATGTAATGCATCTTTGCCGTGTCAGTTTTCTAATGATTGGCTCCTATCGTGACCGAACCTGTATTTCTGCACCATCACCTGTCCATGTATGACTGTCTGTTTCAAACCCACATGCATCCAGTGACACGGCTGTTAAAACTCAACTGTGGCCCTTGGAAAGTAATCAAGATGCAGCCACACAGGAGATTGAGCCAGCCAGATGATTAGAGCAGCTCCCAGACATGCCCACAAATGATTAATACTCCTTTTCCCCACTTGAGTAATAACAAGCACCCCCTAATCACAGGCTGTTTACCTAAGGATCCCTTCTGAGGGGCTTGGTTGGACTTGTTGCTTCAGAGATCTGGCTGAAGGAGAAGGCTGTGCCACCCTAAACCGTGCTTCCCTCCCTTTTGTTCTCTACCTTGGTGAGAGGAGGAGTGAAACAGGAGAAAGGCTGTTCTCAGCAGTAGTTCTACTATTATAGAGCACAAAGAGCCTGTGCTGCAGGTGTGACCAAGAAACAAAAGGGGCTCTGGGCAAGTCAACACAATAGAGCCCCACCCCCGGTCCATGGACCCATGTTCCGAAGAGCTTTTTCGAGGCTGCGAAAGGGACTAAGAGGGAACAAAGCAAAGTATAAAAACGTGCCCACTCTGAACACGTCACATAGGGTCTAACTTTCATCTCTCAGCCAATTAAGTATGGAACAATTTGATTTGTGAACAGCAGTTTAGGAACCTATAAGGCTACAAAGGGTTAATACTGATCACTGTATGGTTTAATGGTGGTTGTTCCGGGGTTATGGCCGGCTGTAGAGGAGGTCAACGGTGATCGTTCTGGTCACTGAGTTCTAACCCTCTGGAAAGTGAAGCGAAGTGAGACACACAAGCCAGCTGTGCTGTCAACAAACCCATGGCTTGGTTCTGATGTCTGACCCGGCCACAGTCTGATGGCCTTGCCGATATCTCAAGTTTGTCATTTCAGCAGTTAGGCCGAGCTCTCTGATCTCTGAGACATGGTTCAGCCAGCTGAAAGTTTCCAGGGAAATGCAAACATCCTCCTTTATCCCTTATTTCTATAAAAACTTAAAGCCTTTGGGAGAATTTATAGCAGCAACATTTTGACCACAAACCAACAATAGTTAAAAATGAGTGAACACTTCTGCCAATAAAAAAAAAAAAAAAATGAGTAGAGCAGATTAGTATGGCAACAACTACAAAATAAGCACCTTTTGCTCTTTTACTTAATTTAGCCACATGTTCCTAAACCTTAAGACACAAATAATTAAACTGATCACGCCTGGATAGCTCCTTATGAAACAAAAGAACTACCTCGACTCCCTTGCTTTCATCATTTTTCCTCCGTTTCATTTTCTATTTTTCAAGTTTTGCCTTTGGATCTTCTTCTCCTGTTTTACGCACACAGTCCACGCAGCAGCCCGGGCTCGAATGCATGCATTATATGGACTGGAGCATAAAGGCATTCAAGTTTGGTCCGTGGTAAATCATTTCAGACCCCTTTTAGTCCACATGCACAACTGATACAAAAGACAACAAAGACGCGGGGGACATCTGTGAAGTGACAACAGTGATGGGGCTTCGTTTAACTGCCTCTATAGCAATCTATTCACAGGGCAGGGCTTCCGTGCCACTCTGCCTCCAGAAAGGTTACGGGCGCTTTTGCAATTTATTATCCAATATGTGACTTTAGTAATGGATCAGGGGATGTATTATATGTTTTAAAGACATCAGCAAACGACCTTCATTTTCCACTGCTCGTCCAGTTTGCCTCTTAATTGTTTAACAGCCGTTTGTTTTCGCTCGTCTGCGCAGATTGCCTTTGATCCCAAGTTGATTTTTTTGTAAAGTCAAAATGCCAGAAAACACTTTTATTCCTGCTCTGAACTGTTTAACAGTTCAGACTAGAAACGCTTTGTTATTGGGACTGAAATTGTAATAAAAACAGGGACACTCGCCTGCACGGAAGGTTAAAGGAAAACGTTTGCGTGGCTCCAATTATATTTCTATCAGCATGATTATAATCAGGAACCCATTTGCACTCTTGCATTCGATAAGCGGGACGTTTTACTCGGAAACGTACTTGATACTTTTTTATAGATTATAGTGACTAAGTATAGCGCTCCGGATAGATTGGCCAGTAGCAATAGGCTATGCCCTTTATTCAATCCAATAATATTAATACCAACATTTAAAAAAATAAGAAACACGTATTTTTTTCTAAAAAACGAAAAAAAGATGCGCTTTATCCATGGTTTAATTGCAAAAACAAAACACTGGGCACACCTACCTCAAGTATCCGATTTCACACATGAACGGGGCAGTCCAGCAGAATGTCATATTCCTTTGGTAATCCATTTGCGAGAAAACCCCCAGCATGTAATATTCCTGTTATTTTGCGCTCCATCCGGACCCCACTTTTCTCTTTTATCCAGTTGCGCACAGATTTCAGCTCCGCTCGCCACACATTATTGTGACTCTTGCCTCTGATGAGTCTCTCTCCGTCCCCGGGCCCCTGCGCTCTGATAAGTGAGCTTCAAAGCTCTGCCACGACCGCACCAGCCCCCCTCCTCCTCCCTCATACACTGTTACACCAGCCCCCTTTTCACTACGATTAACTTTGGAAACCAGAGGGAAAAGATGTCAACATTAACGATGCGATATCCTTACTACGCCGCTCTCTGACTTAACTGATCTAAAACAACAGAGGGTGCGCGGAGAGCAAGATAGCGCATGTGGGATTTACGCAAAACTATCCTCTGTGATTCTTCTTCTTTAATAAATAAATACAGATATGGTTCGCAGAAGTTTGAAATCACCGGTTTCATAGGCAGTTTTAAAAGACCGGAGGAGGAACTGTAACAACTACAATTTCCCCCCTTTACTGGGAGTGGAAAGCTTTGGAGCTGGACGGATTCATTTTGCCAGCCCTGTAAGGAATGAATGAATAGTGTTGCACGAAAGCACTAGTAAAAATAGTCCGGACCTCAACTATTTCTGTCCTGCAACCATCGGTTTTGCAGAGCAGCATAGCGACGTGGTCAGAAGAAATATTTTGTTTCCCAGCAAAGACTTCTCCTCTCTAGTTTTTTCTCCCCCCCTCCTCGACTTTCACTGCAAAATACGGGCGCAACAAAGAAGCCTGTGTCCACATAGCTGCAAGGAACTCACCTCATCGGAAATGATTATTTTGTATCCTTTCGCGTTGCCGTAATCTCCCAAAAAAGATTCTGCGCGTCTCAGTGAATCAACTTCTCCAGGCTGGGAGAAAAACAAACTAATGCACGGCAAATGGTGTAATTCGACCCGAGCCCTACCAATGAACAGCGCTCTTCCTCCAGTCCCTCCCCCAATCATCCATCTCTCCTCACTTGGTTCGGGCTTCTCTTCCTTGCTAGGGCTTCCTTCCTTTCTTTTCCTAAAGCATAGAGAAAGAAAACAGCGACCCTCCTCCCTCTTCCATTTCTCCTCCTGTGTGACCCCATATTCGCCCCCCTTCCCTCTTCAGTTAAAACCCCATCCCCCAACACTAAGTCAGCAAGAGCTTCTAGTTAAAATCTTTACAGCTGAGTTGTGGCAAGTGGACTGCTTAGTAAAACACAGCTTTAGCCATGTTTGGATTTGAGGAAGAGATTTAGCTCAATTCTGTGTTTAATTCAGCAGGGCATGGTGAAACTCATGTTTTTTTTAATCATTAAAGATTACAATATTTTTGCAAAGTAGCATAAAAGTTTTACTCCTGTGCAAATGCATGCAACGCAGCCAGTTCAAGTTTTGCATGAGCATTATTCTTGTAGGGAAAATAAACAGCGAACCTTGCTGCATGCACAGCAACGCTGCAGTGATGTTAAAGTATCTTTTCTGTATATGCATATGCAAATATCATCGTGAGCATCTTCCCCAAACTTGACATACATGTGAGAAGTCATTCCGGCCAGGTTTGCAAACCCGCACAGAAGAGGCTCATTTTCACCCCATTAGAAAAGCAGGTTGGCAGATGTGTGAGGATCATTTCCAAATGAACATCCTCACCCACGATAGCACACACACACACACACACACACACACACACACACACACACACACACACACACACACACACACACACACACACACACACACACACACACACAGAGTCCTGACAGGCCCTATTATGTTGTGAAAGTTTGATCTGCATCTCAATACTTGTGTAAGAAACACTACTTTGCACTTCTGATATGCCCAATCCTGTACTTTGGCTCTCGTTGTGCGTCTTTGTCCGTGCTTGTCTCTCACTCGCTCTACCTGTTTCTGTAGAAATATTGTTCCTCAGTATTGGGACCTTGATTCCATGGAATTTTTTTCCTTTCCTTTTTTGTCTTCAGGCGTTCTGCAGTTTTTGCCCAATCTAATCAGTGTTATTTCAGCTGAAACACATTTGTTATTTACGTGACTTTCATTCCCCTTCTTCTTGTCTCTCACGCCTCAATTTCTGCTCTGGGTTACTTCTGTTAGCAGTCCCCATGTCCTGTGGGGACTGACTCAGCACGAGGTTCTACGTGAGAGAGGCACAAGATGGATTGATCAATGTGTCTAAGGGTTGCCAGATGCAGGTCTTGAGTGTCATGGTGGATGAATAGATATATGGATTTGTCGGTGTGTGGTGATTGGTGGGCCTATTGATTGGTCCTTTTTCCTGTGAATTGGCAGTTTTATTGATAGTGTAATGGCTATGTGACACCATTTCAGGAGAATTCGATGGCTTTTGATGCGAGACTGTTAGCCATCACAGTCAGCTTTTTCTCGTAGTTTCTTTAATATTTTCTGCAAATTCAGATTAATTTTCACCAACGCAGTCAGATTTAAAAAAAATTCTTGCAGGCTTTATGACTCTTTCCATCTGAGTTAGAAAAAGGAGCATTAAAACTTTGATTGGCCTGCTAAATCTTGGCTCTTACTATTGTTTTGGATGAGACAATTCCCATCTTTGAGCCACTGGAGAATGAATGATTTAATGGAAGGACAATGACACCATCAGCAATGAAAGTGGAGCAGATGGGTGAATGACAAAGATCTTTACATTTTGTGAGTATGTTTGGGTTGGATTGATAGTGGGAATGGTCAGATGAATGGTCTGTTTGATGGAAGATGGAGAGATGGATGGCAGGAGAGAGTAGTAATATGTGTAGGACGTGGGTGGGGTGGACAGAAGACAGAAGGCCTGCCTTCCTCTTAAATTTAGACATGTTCCCTTGGGGACCTTGCAGTGTGTAGGTCAGCCTCAGGGAGTGTTGGTGGGTGGGCCTCAGGGTGCAGAGGAGGATGTGCACCCCTGGCCTTAGGCTGGGGCTACAAGAGAGGTGCACTACCCTCCATGCCCTTATTTACTGCCTGAAACACTGGTACAGATGGCAATGTGACAAGGATAGAGGCCGCAGGGTTAAGCAGGAGCTGAGGCCAATCTTTTAAAGCAACATGCGATTGTTCTCCAGAACCTTCAAAATAGAAAATTAGAACATGAATGTGACATGTTTAAAATAATAGGTACACAATGAAAGTTTAAGGATTGAATCTTTAATTCAACTATTTCAACTTTCTTCTGTTGTAATAATAAACCTAAACTGAAGGACAAAGATGTCTCTGCACTGAGCTCTCATGTTTTCTGAAGTGATGAGCATGGCAGCAACAGTGATTCTGACCAGAAGAAAAAGCCGTGTGCTTCTTGGCTTGGCATTAAGTGTTCCATCAGATGGCTGCCACTCGGGGTGGAGGCAGTCTGGACTCAGCCTGCACGCTGACCTCTGATTGATTAAGAGGCCATTCTTGGCACTCGACTGGCCCGGGGCACCATTTGTCACCTGACAGCGCAGTCCTGTTGAGGAGCTTCTTGTCCCCCAATCTACATTCAGACTTTTTTTCCCCCTAAATCTCCCCAACTCAGTGAGCTCCACCAAGGCCACCCATGTCAAAAAATCTGTTCAGTCACTCTGGTGCTCAGCATTTTGGATTAGAGTAAACACCAAATGGCATATTAGAACATAAAAAATGCACATGAAAGATTCTCTCTTCTGTATTTGCTTCAAGTGACAGAATTTTGAAAATCAATTTTTTAAAGTTACATTTTTTTTAGTTTACTATTTCTGATTTAAATTTAAGGTCAGCATATGCGATGGTGAGGTAACGTGACTTCTTGTTGTGATCTGTTTTAGAGACATGCATCATTTACCATCCCCAAATGGCAGCACAAATGAGGGAGAATGTATCGCGTACTGTAAAGAGAGGGTGAAAAAACTGTGCCAAGTGTGCAGGAGCTGTTAGAGCCCTGGTTCTCAAATTGCAGGGCGTGGCAGGTCGGGTGTGAGCGGCCAGTTTTAAATTTTGAGCGACTATGGAAAGTGAACATGACTCATTCAGGGAAACAAGCAAACAGGAGTTTTCTGATGCTGTTGTGCTGATGTTTATTTGATTAAAATTCCTGAATTCAGAGTTGACGGTCTTTTCTCGATGTCTAGTCATGGTTGAAAACGAGTTCAAAAATGAAAGTTGACCAGGGGATGTTAGGTTGTGGGTTCAAGGTGTGTCTACAACACTGCCTTCACATCCTTGTTGGACTTTCTAGCAAGCGAAAGTTTGTGTTATAGAAATGCTGCTGTCTCATTACCAGCTACACTGAACATAAATAAACATTTTTAAAACATTTCTTGCTGAAAAGAATAATAATAAAACACCTCAGTGGTGGCTTAAGCTGTATTATCACTTATGATGCTAACATCACGACAGAGAGGTGATATTTGACAAAGTCCAGTGAGTTCATGCAAGAAATCAAACGTGTTAGATGGAGAAATCATAAATATCTGAGTTTTTTTTGGGGGGTTTTAAGAAACAGGTTCTGGTATCACTAAGTTGTGAACGCGGAGAAAGAAGATGTTGTGTGGACGTCTGTTCACGACCATGTAAATACCAGACAGTGTTTGAAACAAAGCAACAAAACAAAATTCCTTCTTTCTCTCTTTGTAAGAGAGAGTCTGAGTTAACCTCGTTGACCCCGTAAACCGTCTGTTCACGGTTCAGTTTTTAGTGTCACTTTTGAGTGGGAAGATTGATGTTGGGGTTTCAACCATGTTTGCTGGGAACATTTATATTGTTTACCGTTGATAAAAATCACGAGTAACCTGTTTTTCTGGCTCTAATGTCCAAAATTCACCTACTTGATAATCTTCACACAGTGCAACAGCAGCATTACTAAATATGTGAACAGATAGTTGTGTAGCTCTAAATCACCAACTTTTCTTTTGCAATTTAATGAATAAAGAGCGAGCAGAAATTGAAGTACGCAGGCAACTCTGACATATAGTCCATGACTGCTTTGTAACCAGCAGAGTCCAACTCATATAAGTACCGCTCTTCAGATGAGCTGTGTGTCACGGACTGTCAAATTCATGATAATGCCATAAAATTTACCTCGTCGGCTGCTTTTATAGAATGTTCACCTGTTCATCAAAGGTCAAAGGAAGGCGGCACGTTTTATTGCTAACAGTTTAATGCACCGGCAGAGAATAGGATTGAAACATATATTAGTAATTTGCAGTGAAATGACCTGTGCTCTGTTTGCACATATTGCTACTTCAGCTACTTCACGAGATCATACTGGAGCAGATCTGTTTTGTCACAATGTGTTTTCTGCTTTAAATTTAAGGAAATTACGATATGTGGTTGGCTTTGATGCGGTCCAGATGATTGCTACATTTGCACAGGGAAATGCTGTGAAATAAGTGCTGATATAATACAACTGTATTTATTAGAATTTTCTTGGGGAAAATGAGAATGCTAATCATATTCATAGCCGGTGCTGTGGGTAATTTGCAGCTTCTGATAAGCTGCTATATCGGTGTGAAAAGCAGATGATTGAGTGACACACGTGACATTTTTGACTCATTATTTATTGATCCCATTTCATTTCCCATCTAAATGGTTAATTTGCTTGGCTACTGAAGCACTCACATAGGGGCTGTATGAAACGCTCCCAGATTTGTGCTGATGATGACACAGTTTCCTTCTGTCTTGTGTCTGAAATGAATGATGATGTGCTTATAATGCAGTGCCACCTTGACACCATTAGGACAATGTTTTCACCAATTAAGGTAGCCCGAGCCTAACACTCACTTCCATCCGGCGTGGGTGGAAGCCCATTGTTAAGGGGCAAAAGTTTTATTACCTCTGATAATGATAATAAATGCTTCCTCCCACACACTGTGACCTTCATTACAACATTGATCCCCTAACATCTCTGTTAAAATCCATCACTGGAGCTCTGTTAATGAATGCTCCAAACATAGCAGTGAACCATGCCGATGTTCCAAGGCCTTCTCACGTTCTCTGTAATGAAGTTAATGAGGTATTGGAGAAGTTAACATTTTCAGCAGGAAGGAAGGGTATGACTTTATTTGAGGTGGAAGAGGATAGAAGTGGGATTTAGTCGGTTGAGATGAAGCGTGAACGGAAAAAAAGAAACCAAGGAGGTTGCTCCATTCACACGCTCCAACAGGTCTTGATCACGTGTTTAATCTGACTGGGATGCTTACATACACACACATGTGTGTGCAGGCACATATGCAGACAGGTGCTGTGTGGGGTAGTGACTGTGCGGTGAACAGCTGTGTGTAGGAGATTCTGGGCAGGCTGGGAGATGGCTGTCGCATTCTCCGACTACTGCCGGATGCAGCATTTGACGCTCACATGTGCAGACAGAGGCCAGCTGCGAGGTGCCATTTTAGCCCTCCCACCACACACACACACACACACACACACACACACACACACACACACACACACACACACACACACACACACACACACACACACACACACACACACAGAGTGATATTGTCTCTTTAAGCTAACATTGAGGTAACTCTTTCTCTGCTGTACATCCCAGAATAGGAAAAAAAATAATACAGCGAACGTCCTGTGGGCATATACCTGTACTCTAACCAGCTAGCCAAAGACAAGCTTTATACCTACAGATGCTGGCATAAATATTTAACTGCCCCTTACCCGACCTGAGCACAGGCCATAAGCCCAAGCATCAAAACCCCGTCCCTCCTCCCATCCTGGCTGTCAGTCGCCAGCTAAGTCCTTCTTGGAGCTCGAAGGCTATCTGGGATTTAAGGGAAAAGCCTTTTATCCTGGACTTTCTCTGGAGGCTGGGGTGAGCACATGTCTCATGTCAGCAAAACACCATAAATGCTCCAAGTATCATCTTTTCGGCTTCTCAGAGGTAGCAAACAAAACTTTTCCGGGAGCGCAAACACACGGTGTTGTTTGCTAGTGCAATTTAAGCCATTAGTGGGCCTGCGGTGCTTATGGTTAATTTACACATCTAATTTACACATTAGATTTTTAAAAAATGCATGTTTATGAACCCTTTTTCATATGCATGCATTTCTACTTGTGTGGGTGTACATAAAGGTTGCTCTTGAGGGATTTGATGCTAGATGCTGATTAACCCTTAGGTGGATTGTATATGCTAATCTGGGGAATTAAGCTACCAGCTCACAGGAATGCCATTACTGTCTAGATCCAGACCAGGTGTCCCTGGCTATGGGGGGCAGTGCGCTTATACCCATTGTGTGTGTGTTTGTGTGTGTGTGTGTGAGTGTAGAATGTATTAGTGAGGAAATGACAAGAATGGCTTGCCTGGATCACAATAGCAAATGGAGGGTAACACAAGAAGGACCAGTATGCTAGTATTCACTGGACCGTCTTCAGCTCTTATCACATTTACATCAGCTGTTTATATGAATGCAGATGCTTTCAGCGATTGCTGAACAAATGTTTATGCTCACACCCACATGTTCTCTCTTGGCAGCTACACAGTCACTTGCAATGGACTCTGGCCACTGTATAAGTGCCATTTACTGTTTTATCATTGCTACCGTGGCTCCTTCACATATCCAGTGTGCGCACGAATGTTGGGTATAAATGCTGACTCTTCCAGGTAGCTCAACTGTGACGAGTGGGAGATCGAGTGAGCGTTACCTGTCCCTTTAAAAAAGGTGGCATTAGGAGAGGCAGCAGGGAGGACAGCAGCTGGAGAAGGTAATCCTGTCTCTCCAGGTCAACTATCAGACAAGCTATAGCAGGCCCCACTAACTCTAGCCTAATTAACACACACCAAGAGGGAAATCTTTCCCTCTCAAACCCATAGAATAGCAGACACACGCACACACACACATACACTTCTCCAACCAGACACTTCAGGGTTAACACTTTCCAGCCTCCACACTCGGGAGTTTGACCGGCTCCAACATGCTTTGGCTCCTACTTCTTCACTCTATATTACATCTCTTCTGGGAATCAAGAGACAGATTAGTAGATGGAATTAGATTGCACGGTAAACCATATAAGACTTTTGTTTTTGTAAAATCTCCTCAATAAGTGAGCATTTTATGCCATTTCATGTTTTGCAAATGCCAAACTGAGTTCTTGCAAAGTCTGCCAAATGGGCTAAACAGTCATTTTAATAAATTTACAAAATGTGGAATACTATTTCTACAATGGGGTGTCAATGAAAATTGATTAGTCTGTGGGTTAATTAGAGCACTTAGAGGTTGGAGCTAGAGTGAAAGATTGCATAGCAAGATTACAGTATGCCACTGGCACCAGGTAAATATGTGTATTTGCAGCAAAGAAAAAGCTGATACTGGCACACAAGTAGTGATGGATTTCATTTCAACTGGCAATGTGGGGTGCAACCAGATTGGACTGTAGGAACTAGAACTGTTGTCCAAGGAAAATTTCTGATATTACAGATAAAATAAAAAGGTTAAGGTCTCAAAACAAAACTGGCCATGAGAACAAGAATATTGTTGTTGTGGTTTTTCGTCTCGGGGACATAACTCGTAAATACACATTTACTGTGTTTGTGGAATTTGTGGAACAAAACTAAAACCTAAAATAATGAGATAAAAGGAAGCTAATGTAAAAGCCTCAAAAACTTCAGTATCATGAAAGACCTCTTGGGATTGGGGATAACCAATCCCCGTAGACTGTCATATAAAAGGTCCAACTTTACAGCAAAGACGTTTGGACAGCATTTTGCAAAAAATAACTCTAGTCTTTCAGAATCAGAATCAGAATACTTTATTGATCCCTGGGGGAAATTATTTTTTGTTACAGTGCTCCATTATAAACCAAACTTTATGACTAATCTCTCCTTTTGTAACAACTGGACATAGGGAATTTAAAATAATCTAATTAAATTATGTTAAGGCTTAAAGTTATGCAGGATATGTGACAGGTGGGTGCATTTAGGCCGCTAGCTGTCTGATAGGTGTCACCTCAGCTAATTGGAGTCACTAAAATGCACCTCTTCACTGTGTTTCTAGTGTTGGTGCCTTTTGGAGGATTTTAATACAATTATCTGACAAATTACATGGATTGCTGTGCGCTTAATTGCGCTAATAGCCCATCCAAGAAGAGAGTGAAAGATGAGCATTAGCTGGCTGCGTAGCGCTTTGCATGCTCATCCAAATATGGTCACTTTTTACCTCCAGAAAGGTAAGATGGCATTTCAGGCTTGAAAAAGAGAATACATAAACCTGTGCATAATATACTACATCCATTAAAAAAAACAAACCCTATCAATGGCGCTCTGGATGCACCACTTGGCTCTAACTACCAAAACAGCCAGTCTGAGACTTTCCCTCCGAGTGTCACAAGCCAGGTGGCATGTAACACACACTTCCACAAACACTTGGAGACAGTTGTGGGTGTGCGCGCGACAGGGGTGTTGCAGCCTCGGCGTCTGACCCCTCATCTGCAGCAGTCCTCAACAATTCCTCCTCCTCCCATGCACACCCCCTCTTCAAGTGTGTCTCTGGCTGAATGATGGTAAGGGGGCACTGGGGGCGTGATGGTATCAGGTATCATTTAAAAAAAGCAGTTGTCAGGGCTGGCTGAAAATGGAGCATGACTTTATTCAGTCTAAATTGTAGCCTGGTGAAAACAGCGTGGCCTCTCAGTGCCCTCCCTGCAGTGAAGTGGCCATTTCTGTAAAGCTCTAAGAGTCAGTTTAATGGAACTCTATTAAGTGCTCTGTTTTTATGGGATTGATTTCTCCTCCCTGTTGCGCCAAATGAATATTTCGATAGATTTCTCTGCTCCTGCTAGATGCCAACTGCCATTGAATAAAAATAACATCCCACAGGTAGATTTAATTTAAATGAAGTAAGCCTCACTCATTTTCTAAGTCATCTGGCTTGAGCAGCCTTACTGCTCACTGCGCATTCACACAGTCCACACTTATTTCCCCCCTCTATTAGTCTCACACATAGAAGTGCATGTATGCACATATACATGCAGCTGGTGGGGATTAGAGGAGAGGAAGCAGCGTGAGCACACAGGGTTTCAGAGTCAAAACAACAGAGCTGGACTTGACCTCTGGCCTGTATGGCCATTCATCTGTTGATAACATCAGTCAGTTCTGTACGACAGCTCCAGAGTGTGTGCAGACCCTTAAGTGCACCACAGACAGACAGACAGACAGACAGACAGACAGACAGACAGACAGACAGACAGACAGAGTCTTTAGAAAGAAAACCATATCTTTGACAATTCCTCGCTCCTAAAGGATTTAACTTAAGATAGTGATGACTGGAAAGCATAAGGCTATATGATAATTAATGGCTTCCATTAGAGGGAAAACCCTTCCTCTGCAGTTTTCCTGGTGGATGGAGTACTGAAGTAGCTTAGCTCTGTGTTTCTGCCCTACCTGGAGCTACACACAAGTGCTATCCTGCATGCTAAATAAAGTCTTTCCATCTTATGAAATCCCTCTCTATGGTCCCCATAACTCAAGTTAAATCAAGTCTCTACTTGCTCTTCACATCTCTGCCTCCTCCCTCGTTCTCATCCAAGCATTGTTAATGGGACCATTTCTTGAATTATAATATCCCAGTGTTCTACATCGCACATTCTCCCAGTTTGCGGAGTAAGGCGATAGAACTGGGGCAGTAAATATTGCTCTGATGATGACTGATGAATGTTGTCTCTTCATACTGCACGTAATGTGTGTGAGTCTATGCTAAAATTGTGTGTGTGTGTGTCAGTGCACTGTTGCTGTGGGATGTTAATTTTATCTCCCATCGGGGTAGTGGCTGGGTTGTGGACTAAGTAGAGCCATTTACCAAAGGTTACAGCTGCAGTCATGGATACCAGCAGATGATAAGTCATAGCAATGAACCTTATCTGAGGCAATCGTGCTTTATATTCAGGGCTTCCCTCCGTTTCATTGTTTCTCTCGCTTTCTCTGCTGTCTTTTTTTCTTTTGTCTGTCTGTATTTTTACTTTATTTCACTCTTTTTTCATCTCCTGCTAAGTCTCAAATCTTTTTGCCTGATAGAGAAGCACTAACCAGCATGTAGCTGTCAGTGGGTTGTTATACCGTCTGCCATCTTCAGTGCATCATGGCATCAGTTCTCCTATATCATACCCACTGCCATGGGAATATGGAAATGAGACAGCACCTCTCAACAGGAGATCTCAAAACAATTATCTATACTTCATAGACAGGGATGGTGCTGGGCCACTGCCCAGTGCCCTGAGCTTTCTCATTTCACTAAGAGGCAAAAGCTGCTGACTTGCTGCATTGCCCCAACACTAGATGTTGCCATGTTATGAGCAGAGCTGAGCTACAGACTTCTTTTTTTTTAGTCTGTCCTTGTGTTTGGAGCCAAACAGCAGAAAGAATAGGTATTGTGCGTCAGTCCAGAGTTTTAGGAGAATTAGCTTTCAGTTTGTTTTGCTGAGTGTCACCCTGCCATCTGTTTAAGGAAGCATCCGGAAGTATGATCACTATATTTGTCACTTTATTTGTACAAAACTCCTATTTCTATTCGTGTTAGATAGGTTCAAGAGCACTTTATGATACAGCTTGTAAACTGGCAGTGTTTGCTGTAATTCCAAATTTGAAAAGCTATATTTAAAGACTTTATGTGGGCTTTAGCCAGCGTTATTACCAAAGGCTGTTTGGCGTCGGTGCCAGCCTTCTGAAGCACTTTCAAATATCTATTTTACTTGAGTGTGAGTGTGAGGCAGCAGGGCCAAACTGGGCCTCTTAGACATTCTCCTAACCTTTTGGGAGTGCCCCCGTGCTGCTCGGCCCAGTTGAACTCGTCGTCAGGAGTAATTTTGTAACGTATTTCTGTTTTGGTGTTTATTTCTCTGCTTGTCTGTCTGAGCCTGTGTGTGCATGTAGGGCCGTGACTGTTGCGCTGCCAATCCCTAGACTCTGGGAGGATAAATGTAGGTGAAAAGTGAATTCAGTAATAAGCACTCTGAGCATGTGTGTGAGAAAGATTCTGACTCTTTGCTCGCAAACCGGTCTCTTGCCCAAGGGGGTCTGGTCTGTGGTTTTTAGGCTCCTAAAAAGAAGGAGTGATTAGACAAGCGAGTCAGACTGAGCTGTGCGTCAGTTGCATGACATACCGTGTGTGAGTATAGGATGAATGAACTCTGTGTGGTGGCTGGAGTTCCCCTAGATCAAGCATATGCTGTTTTCAGATGACTGTTTTTAGCAACAGCTGTCAGCCTCTGCTCAGGACATAAAAGTCAAAGATGGAAGGCAAGAAGGACAAGATCTAAAGACTAGGGAGACTTCAAGTAATTCCAGCTATTCTGTTTAGGATTGACACTTTTGATTATGTGGGTCGAGACGACATTGCTGCCTCAGCATGCCAAAGCTTTAGGCGGTAGCACACTGACACACCTGCCTGAGTCAGCTGAGTCAGGGCATGTGTGACAAGAGCATGTGGGTGCGTATATCTTTATTCATGGGAAGACTGAACGTGGGATCAAAAGTTTTTTCTGCTCTTTGGTCGCATGCCCTTTCTTTATCTTTCTCTTTCTCCAGATAGTTTTTTCCTCTAGATTGTTTCCTCCTCCTCCTCCTCAGGCTGCAATGTGTTTCTTGAGGCTCTGTAGGAGGCAATCAGCCCTCCTGTCCTCTCTGTTTTTGTCCTAACAGTCCCATCCTGCCCTGCACACTAGCTCGTCGCAGGCAGTTAAAGAGAGCGTGGAGGTCACCGAAGTTTTAAAGTCATTCAGCTCTTTCTTTGATGTGTTCACCGACCCCCTCCCTCCCACCCCCTACTCAGTTACTGTACAATAATGCATGACTTCACAGTTTACAGTTTACATCCTGCTCCGTGATGCCTCGAAACTGGAAACTTACATCGTGTGTCTTCCTTTCTTGCACGCTAGAGGTTAATTATGTAGGGAATCCTTGAAAGCTTCCACATTTTTTTCCTCAGCACCACTTCTGCTCATCTAAAAACGTTTAAAGCTTGTTTTGTTTCCTCTCTTTTTCCCCCCCGCTGTGTGTGATGTAGGAAATGTAGGAGATGTTTGTCTTTTCAGGCGGGTTCCGTTGCCTTTTGTGTGTCTTGTCTGAAACAGCATGTCAGCCAGGCAGGGCGGCTCTGAGAGGATGTGTGTGTGAGAAAAAGAGTGTGTGCGCGCTGAGCGAAATGTAAAGAGCAGTACGCCTGCCTGCACACACACACAACAGCCTTTGGCCTAATGGGAGCTGACACTCTGACAGGCTCTCTGAGCTCTTTATCTGGGCCTCTCGCCTCACAATTTGTGTGTCTTAAATTGTGTACTGTGTGTTTTTCCCTGCCTGTGTGTGTGTGCATAGATGTGCATGTGTGACCCCAGCGGTGGTAGTCGCCAGGTCCCTAGAGAGTTCTTTAACTCCCTAACAGAGTCAGACTCATTTACATTGAAATGGGAGAGTGGCAGGGCCTCTTTATGGACTGTTTGCTTTTGCTCTATAGAAAAGCCTCAACTCCACCCCTCTCTCTCTCTCTCTCTCTCTCGCTCACGCACACACACACACACACACACACACACTTTGCTTAATGTTTCCACGCACATGCATATACACACATGTAGAGTCATACTATGGGAATTTGCTCTAATGAAGTGCATACAGTTGATTTTTCAACTGGTGAGCTGTCCCGAGCAGCATGTGTGTGTGTGTGTGTGTGTGTGTGTGTGATTATGAGCGATCGAGAAGGGCTGCTGGATCAGGTCTGTGTGACTGTAACCATGTGGTTGTTAGCTGAGTGTTTCTCTTACTCTCATAATGAGAGTTGAAAACAGGGATGATGTGAAGTTCACCAGAATCGCCTCAACTGGGTGGCTCCATAAAGAGGAAGTTCTAAATCTGAACCCAGAAAAGCGTCTGTGTCAGCTCAAGGCAGAGGGTTTCCAAAGTTGGTGGTAGCTGCTAGAGAGAGTGCAGTTCTAATTATAGCTAGGCAGGAAATGAGTGGGGAAAAGTCCTTTCATGATATATGTGATTATAATGTTGTAAGGAAAGTACAGTGCTGATCAGACAGCCCACAACTCCTTCTCAAGCCTACCTCACAGCCTCTTACATATTACAAGAACTCTGTCTTCTTTGCGAGTTCACTTCAATGTTTCCCCGCTATCTCCCTTCTTATTTTCCTCTAAGGGCTTTCTATAAAAAAAGGAGAGAAGAGTGCGCTGTTTGAAGTCAAGTGGCTTTGGTAAAGAGCAAACACAGTCGATGTTTTCCACCTGTCTTGTTCTCTGTTCTTTAATTTCTTCCTGATAAATGTTAACTTAAACCAAGTACCCCTCTCTGCTGCAGCCTCCACCTTCTGAGTAGGCAGGAGTATTTCTTTTAGAGATCACAGAGGATTGTACAGTGGAATCTATATTTAGTCACTTTCTCTGTGTATTCTGCATGCTGTAAATGAGCACAAATGAATATGCAATTGTGTCTATGTTTCATTTAAAAGCTGCGTTATGGTAAACCTAAAGAAACAAAACTTCTTGTGATTTTTGTTGGACAAATGTATGTCTAGTAAGTACAAATTGAGTGTGACAGGATTGGGTGTAAAAAGACCATCTTGGAGAGGCAGAGTTTCTCAGAAGTAAGATTAGAGGTTCACTAATCAGCAAAAAGTATATTTACAAATTGTGGAACAATGTTGAAGCTTTGAGAATTGAGAAGACATTGAATATCTCATTTGTAGCACATAACATCATGAAAAGATTCTGAAGAAAATCTGAAGAAATCTCTGTACGCTGTAACAGTCACAACTGCGTGGTGTCTTGTCGTTGGCCAGCTGCCGCTCCCGATCCTTTGATTCTGACCTGGTGAAAACACACGACTCGAGACAGACTTCTTCATTTCAACAGCTTCTTTATTATCCCATGTACAAGGGGGAACATCACAGCGCAAAAGCCTCCTGCAGATTCGAAGGGGAGTCCCTCGATCTGTTACATTAATACTTTTTCAGAGGTCCTCATTTAGCACCTACTTTCCCTGTTATTTAGTTCTCTGTGTTTCTGTACCCTTCATACACAGTTTTGATCAAAACATCTCCTCCTTCCTTTAACATGCTTATCTGTCCTTTTTTGGTCTTATACATCAATTCATGTCTCTTTCTCTGCACTTCCTCATTTTCTATTCACGTGGGTGGCTGCAACCCCATGGACATGACTGCAAAGGCTCAGGAATGCTCCTAAAAATCATTGCCCGTGAACATGGTTCACCATGCCATCCACAAATGCAGTTAAAAGGTCCACCATGCAAAGAAGAAGGCATATGTAAACTAGATCCAGAAATAGTTGGGGTCCATTATTGTCTATGGAGCTAGAAGCTTGCACATCTGGGAAGGCACCAAAGGTATATGCAGGGTTTAAAAGCAGGGGAACTCCAGGCCTCAAGGGCCTGTCCTGCAGGTTTCAGATCTCACCCTGGGTCAACACACCTGAATCGAACGATTAGTTCATTACCCAGCCTCTGGAGAACTTCATGACATGTTGAGGAGGTAATTTAGCCATATAAATTAGCTGTGTTGGCTCAACGACACATCTAAAGCCTGCAGGACACCGGCCCTTGAGGCCTGGAGTTCCCCCACCCCTGGTTTAAAGCAACATATGCTCCTGTTCAGACATCTTTTTCAGGGAAAGGCTTTGCAGACTTCAGCAAAACAATGCTAAACTCTATACCACATCTAACAACTAACAACAGCATGGTTTAATAGTGCAAGGGTCTGAGTGTTGAACTAGCCTCTGTGCAGTCCAGAGCTTTCACCAACTAAAAAAATGTGGGCATCATGGAACAAAAGATACAACAAATAAGACCCAGGACTGCTGAGCAGCTAGAATCCTATATCAGACAAGACTGGGACAACATTCCTCTCCCAAAACTCCAGGAACTGGTTTCCTCAGTTTCCAGATGTTTACTGTTGTTAAAAGAAGAGGAGTTCCTACACAACATGGCCGTACCACTTTTTGAGATATGTTGCTCCTCAAAATGACCCCATTTCTTTTTTAAAAATATTGTATTTTCTCAGTTTAATCACTTGATATGGTTTCTATGTTCTGTTGTGAATAAATTATGGCTTAATAAGATTTACAAAACATTGCATTTTGTCTTTATCTACATTTTACTCAGCATCCCATACTTTTTTGAAATTGGTGTTGTAAATCTTTGCCAAAACGAACATATTCCAAAAATCTTTAATGACGATAAAGTTAGGAATAAATATGCTAAGGAGATAAAGAGAAGGAATAAAAGCATCTTCATTCAGCCTTAAGCTCCTTTGTTTTAGTAAATTTAATAACAATGACAACTAGAGAAAATATTAAAATAAAACGGATAGCAAAGACCTAAACCCTAATTTTGTATAATGAAAGCATGAATGAAGCACCTGTGAGCCCCTTACATGCTCTAGATCAACAGCCACACACTATATGAGAGGCACCATGCCCCTCAGAGTAACATCTATGGCTATATTGACTTTTAAGTATGGTTTTAGAATGCAAAAATTAATTTTAGGTTAGTTTTACATATATGTGTACCACTTCCTTTTCCCTCCTTAGATGAGTCATCGCGTGTGCACGTGCGTGAGTGCATGTGTGGTGAGTTAGTCACCGCAGCAAGAGCAAGGCACTCTCTTGCCTCCCTGTGATGAGATCCAGATGGAAATTTTCAGTGGATTGCCCGCTCTGCTAACCATTATAGTTCCTAAAATGTTCCCAAAATATTTTTCTTCTTTCTCCAGAAGTATCTTGTGCCTTAAGATAGTTTTATGCTGCAACGGGCGGTTTTCAGCTCGTTCGTGCACTTCATGAACACGCGCTACTAAAGCCAGCAGTGACATGTACTAGATCAAAAGGTTATTTCTTGTTATAAAGATCATCCAAACATTACCTGAATCCACTCACATCAAGACAAGGAACCATTTCTGTTTTTTTCCAGACTCTCCCTCGGATGTTTCATTTGCATCACCACAAACCAGATCAAAAGGATCTCTCTATATCCACAGTCTTTGGTTCTAAGGAACTCATGCCAGGAGCTTAGCGTGCACTCACACACACACACACACACACACACACACACACACACACACACACACACACACACACAAAATCGTACTGTACATCCAAACAGAGTCAAAAAGAGTGTTTTGAGTGGTGACAAACAGACCCACCAGGGACCAAGCAAGAAGGCTTTCAAGTTTGGCCAAGTGGTCTACCGCTCATCCCATCCATCAGCCCCCCTCTGGGTATGGGACACAGATCCAGGGTCAGCTAATATTCACAAAAACTCAAAGCCATACACAACAATAGTCCGAGATGTTATCCAAACTGTGTGGTGATAGATTTGTTTTCTGTTTTGTGTTTGGACTTCCTGGTTGGGATTTGGTGTTTTTGGCTGTACTCAGTGACACCAGCTCAGGAAGAATAACAAGGGTAGTACTCTTTATGCTTGAGAAACAAGAACCAGGCGTGGGGAGGGTTGCCCAGAGATAATACTGTGTGTCTGTATGAGTCAGAAAAGTTGAAAGACAGGAAGAGAAAATTGCTACATATATATTTGTGTTAGTATATTAATCATTTACATTGCCAAATGGTCAGGTTTGGACTTTGTAAAATATAAATATCAACAACATAATTCTATTTTATTTCGATTATATGATGTTCTGTATGTCTGAGTCTAAGAAAATTTTCAATCAGGGTTCCTCAGCTGTGTTTTGATGCTTTGTTTCTGTGGTTAATATTGTACATTATGCTTAAATTTGCGAAACTGTGGGAAATAAACCTTTGTGTGCCTTTTGTAAGTCTTCACACATTCAGATAAATATGCAACGTGCGCTGGTACTGAATCTGTATATATTTATGAGCCACTATTATTGTGTGGCATTGTGACCTCTGAGCAGAGCTTCATGTTTGCATAAAAGAAAGCTCCTGCTGAGAAAACACCTACAGCTCATGAATTCTTTCCCAGTGCAGCAAGGTCAAGCAGTTACTTCAGCAGTGTTCACACCTGGCATTAACATGCGTCCTGGGTGATCTGATCAAACTCAAAGTACAGGTGTGACTGCTTACGCCACATTTGGAAATTGTGTTTGTGACATATGGCTAGATTGTTTTCTCCTGTAATAATTAAATAAATAAAATATGATGCCTCAAACCCTGAATTGGAATAAGCAAAAAAGAATGGATGGACGATACAGACACTTATTTATGCTCCAGGTTTGCAATCAAGTGTGTACGCTTGGTGCTGGTGTAACCCGTTCATGCGTTACGCCTGTTGTTCTGCGTTGTGTTCTGGCGTGAAAGTAAGAGGCAGGAGACAGTACTGAGTCTTTGGCTCTTTACTGCACATCTGCAACACAGAAATATGCGTTCGATCTGTGTGTGTCATGCGACTGCCAGTACACCTCTCCTCCGGCCATGCTGAAAGGAGCTGTGCCTGCAGCTTCATTAATGTACATTAATGTAATGAATCAAATACAACAAATTGTTTTAAAACATTAACTTAAGCTCTCAAAAACAAAAAGCACAAAATAAATAATATGTCACTGAAAAAACATCAAAACAACTTATAAGAACAATAAATGAAAGACTGCATCTCCAAAACATAAGAACATCTCCATACCTGCAACACAGAAATATGCGTTCGATCTGTGTGTGTCATGCGACTGCCAGTACACCTCTCCTGACGAAGGAAAAAAAGAGTGCATGCTGTTAAAAAAAGAGAGACTGCCGCGAGTACGCTCTCAAGCCGCTAGCGATCAGGCTAACTTAGCATGCTAGCATTTTAGCTGCGTTCTCGACTAAAACTCATTATATGTGTATATTAGTGAACTCCGCCCTCCACAAAACTTATCCCGAATGAGTCTCTTAATGACAAACAAAAACGCGGCGGTTCGGCTGTATTCACACTGCAGCTTGGGATCCAAACAAACTTTAATTAGCTGAGAGCAACGTGGCAGTGACTTACCTCCGGCCATGCTGAAAGGAGCTGTGACCGGGGCACACATGCACGCGCCTACGTCACCACGCAGCGCACACATGCACATGAACGCACACAGACTCAGATCACACAGGTAGGAGAGTGAGATGCAAAAATGACATATTTAATCCAAAAAAAGAAAGTGTTTTGGGTGAAATTCACAAGTATTTAACACATATGTTACATTCACCCCCCCTGAATTTCACCAAAATCACTACACATCTGAATGGTACTGCAGTACCAAGAGGCACAACGATGCTGAACTACCATCACCTCCGGAACAGGCAACCCAAGGATCTTATCCCATAGTTCAGTTAAAAAACTATCCATAAATGGATTAAAAGAAGTTGGATAGGTTGATCAGGCCTCCAACCCTTTCAGAACACAAAGGTGCAGCCTACACCTCATCAAACGTGGTCCCATAAAGACGCCCAGGGTGGGTGTCATGATGCCTCAAGCAAGTACAACACATTCATAATACGCAATGGGATGACCAAAAAAAAACAGTCTATGTCAGAGGCCGAGCCTCCCGTGGCGGTAACAGGCCCCATGTAATAGGCTTCTGGACCATGTTTTCTATCAGCCTGTTGACTGACTTTACCACCCGACCTGCTCTGGTAACCACTCTGCTTCGAACATTGGCATGGTCAGAGTCATGTCTTGGCAAGTTGGATGGCTGCCCAGTATACGGCTGACCAGAGGTCTGATTGATGTCTGAGCCAGAAACAGGAACAGTCTGCGGAACAACAGCGTCCCCATGACAGGCACCTGGAACAGAATCTGTGCCAGACTGTGTCAAATCAGAGGTAGCGGAACAGTCAACCGGAGTAGGAAGAGCAAGGTGCTGGGCCTGACCAGAAGGGCTTGCTGAAGTGTGCGTTGTGCAAGTCTGAGAGTCAGGTAGGGCATTGTCCACATCCGCACCATCACATGAACCATGCTGACGATCCGTGGACTGTGAGGCATGCTCTCCTGCCACAGAATCCACATCCACTCCATGGCTCAAATCCGAAAGGACCCACAAGGAAGTCCTTGCTGCGGTAGACTCTGTCTCTAGACTGCCAGGGTCCTCCAGATCCCCACAATCACTGAGATCCCCCTCACTGGAGAAAAAATCTAGGGACTGACTTCCCAACGAATCCTGGACAGGAAGGAAACTCACGTCCAACAGAAGGTTTCTGTGTACAACCTTACTCTGGCCTGAAGAGCCACTGATCCTGTAAATGTGGGTCCTGGGATGCCTCTCCACAACAGTGTAAACCTGAGGCTCCCACTTGTCTGCAAGTTTCTTCTTGCCCCGCTCGCCTTTATTGGCAAGCAGGACGCGATCCCCAACGTTCAGAGACACACCTTTGATTTTCTTATTGTATTGACGAGCCTGATGCTCCTGCTCATTGCTGGTGTGCTCCCGGGCGATCTTGGCAGCCTCAGACAAGTATGACAGAAGAAGCTTGGAGTAGCCGTTAAAGTCCACCACAATGGGATCATGCAAAACAGACTTGAACATAACGTCGACCGGTAGTCGTGGGACACGGCCGAACATCAAGTAGAATGGGGCATATCCAGTAGTCTCGTGAACAGTTGCATTATAAGCAAAGGTCAATGTCTGAATCTGCTGCGGCCATTCCTGTTTGGCTCTGAGAGGGAGAGCTCGCAGCATGTTGCCAAGTGTGCGGTTGAACCGCTCCGTGCCCCCATTGCCCATAGGGTGATAAGCCGTAGTGTGAGACTTGGCAACGCCCGAAATCTGCAGAAGCTCAGAAAATAATTCACTCTCAAAGCTGGGACCTTGGTCTGAGTGAATACGCTCAGGGAAACCATATACACAAAAAACACAGTCCCATAACTTTCTGGCAACCTGCTTGGCAGTCTGATTCTTGCACGGGAAAGCAAAGGCCATTTTCGTGAAGTGGTCAGTTGCCACAAGCACATCAACAGAGCGCTTCTTTTTGTCCTCTGCTGACCAAAAGTCAATGCAGATGAGCTCCATGGGAGCAGAGGTCTTAATGCTCTCTAATGGGGCTCGTGCTGCAGGCTCTGGAGTCTTGGCAAGTATGCACCTTCCACAGCACCGAACATGCTCCTTCACATCCCTCTCCATATTGGGCCAGAAAAAACGTTGCCTTGCTAGGTGGAGGGTGCGAACTTGACCCTGGTGCCCTGCCAAATCGTGGACACCTTTCAAGGCCTGCACCCGTAAATTCACTGGCAACACCAACTGGAGTCTCTTTGTTTTGCTCACAGGGTCTCTCATCTCCCTGTAGAGAATGCCATCCCAAACCTTGAGCCTCTCCCAGTGCTTCAATAGGGCCAGTGCCCTGGAATCCATACCATGTCTCTCACGCCTGGAAGGGTGGCAGGACAGCGGAGATGACGGGATCTTGAAGTTGGTGGTCCTCCAGCTCATGTAAGGTAAGTGATGGCAGTACATCATTGCCCACTGGTTGCAACTGCTGAACAAGGTAGAGAAGGGAGGCAGCTCTATTCTCCGCAGCGGTTTCCCAGTAATCATGGTGAACCAAGGTAGCCGTGACTTCCGATGAACTGTAGGAATCTTCTGAGGTCAGAGCTGGAACAGGTTGTTGGGCAACCTGAATATTTTGGACACCAAACCTGAAAGCGTCCTGCACCTCATGAGCCGCCGCACCTTCTGCATTCCGCACCTTCTGCATTCCGCACCAAGTGCTCGTAGGGCTCCTGAAGCAAGCGCCCACCAATAGAATAGGTGAAGGGGTCACGACTAAGTGCATCTGCTACAACATTCTTTCGACCTGGGATGTACCTCAAATCAAAGTTGTAGGATGACAGCTTGGCCACCCACCTTTGTTCATAAGCGTCCAGCTTGGGTTTGGTCAATACATGAACGAGCGGGTTGTTGTCAGTCCACACTGTGAACTGGTGCCCCTTCAACCAGTGGCTGAACTTTTCAGAGATGCTCCACTTCAGGGCCATGAACTCAAGGCGATGGGCTGGGTATCTCTGCTGTGACCTGCTTAGTGCTTTGCTCGCAAAAGCAATAGGGCGTGCCTTATCCCCGTCGATAGGCAATTGTGATAAAACCGCTCCCAGTCCATCCAGAGAAGCATCCACAGACAAAATAAACGGTCGTGAAAAGTCAGGGTGAGACAACACGGCACAGTTAAGGAGGTCGTCCTTCAGTTTATGAAAGGCCTTGTCACATGCAGGGCTCCAATCTGCAGCAGTCAACTTCCTGAACATGCCAGCACCCCTCCCAGCGTGACTAGTCCGTCCCTTCCTCTTCTGACCAGCCGTCAGAGCAAACAGAGGCTTGGCAATGGCTGAGCAACCAGGAATGAAGCACTGATAGAAAAAGACCATTCCTAAAAAGGACTTAATCCTTTTCACAGAAGGAGTGCAACCATCCTTCTCCATTAGAGCCTCCTTTGGCATCTTGGAAATCACTTCCACCTTAGCTGGGTCCACAGCCACTCCGGTCTGGTCGATGACATGACCAAGAAACCTGACTGACTTCCGCAGCAGATGACACTTCTTTGGACTCAACTTGAGATTGTTGTCTCTCAACCTTTGAAAAACAGCTCGGAGCCGGCACAGGGCTTCCTCTTCAGTGGGAGCAAAGACCAGGAGGTCATCCAAGTAGCAGAGCAGACTGGTGAAGTTGAGGTCACCAAAGATGTTCAGCATCATGCGCATAAATGAAGCTGGGCTATTGCAGAGCCCTTGTGGCATCCGGTTGTATTCGTAGAGGCCAACAGGCGTTGTGAAAGCGGTGTACTTCTTATCCTCCTCACACATTGGAATGTTGTAAAACCCAGAGGTTAAGTCCATCGTGCTGAAGAAGGCATTGCCCCCAAGCGCGGCAAGGCAATCCGCTTGGTGAGGGAGTGGGTGCGCATCCTTAAGAGTCCGCGCATTCAACCACCTGAAGTCCGTACAAATCCGCAATCCACCATCCTTTTTCCAGACCATGACGAGGGGGGATGCATACTCGCTGATGGATTTGCGAATAATCCCTTTCTCCTCCATGTCAGTGAGTACCTGCCTTAGTTGTTGGTAATGAGCAGGGGGTACTCTTCTGTAAGGCATACGGAATGGGCGTTCATCAGTCAGGTGGATCCGATGTACAAAGCGTTTAGCTTCGCCACAGTCAAGCGGGTGTCTAGAGAAGATGTCCTCATACTGCTCAATTAGCTCAACAAGCTCTCTCTTTGATTGTAAGCTGGCATGGCATGAGTCAATGTCAAGATCACCCAAACCTAGGGAGCACAACCTGTCATTCAAGTCGGCCTCAGTAGCAGCTGGTCCACTGACTGGTACCTGGGCCATACTCGCCATCTTGCAGGAGTCCTGCTGGAAATCAAGGTCCTCCACCGCAAGGCAAGATGAAACGACAGCAACCCTCGAGTTGCGTTTCAAGGTTAGTGGTTTTGAGGAGAGATTGGTCATCTTCAATGGCACCCACCGATCACCCCACATGGATGTGATCACCCGGCCAACAAGAACGTCTCTCGGCCCAGACCCAGAGGTGCAAGGTTCCACGATGATCGTGCTGCCTGGAGAGACTGGCACATTGCTGGGCAGCCTGCCCCATACCAGATGCTCACACCGTGGGGAGTAGTGTCACAGCACGAGGCAGTTTCACAGTGCCAATTTTGTCAGGAACCTCCTCACCCCTCCATCTGGTGGTGCACGACATCATGTCCAAGAAGTGCTCATAGTCAAGAAGCGAGTGCTTGCTTCCCACAGACACAAGCTTCCAATAGTCATCAGAATGTTTCATAACTCGCATCAGGTACTTGAGAACATTGGAGCCAATGATGAGCTCATCACGCTGGCCCGACACTACCAAAACTGGTACAATGCATTTCACACCGTGGACAGTAAGTGTCAAGTCATAAACGCACTTTGGGTGGGTCTGCTTCCCACCACAGCCAACCAGCACAATACGTTCGGCCGACTGCGGTCCACTCACAAGAGCCCCAGCCTCTCTAAGTGACTTCTCGGCCTCTTCACTCATAGTGCAAGCCATAGACCCGGAATCCATCATGCCCCTCAAGTTAACCTTGTCATTCACTGCAACTTGGGTGTAGAACAATTCACTAAATGTAGGCACTACTGCTGGTCCCTGAACCACGACACGGTATCCCTCTGGCATTGTTGAACAGGTGTTGACATAAAGAATTTCGAGATCCGATTCATCATGATTGAGGGTATTAGGTTCATCCCCCACACTGCCCCTCTCCAAGTGTGGGTGATTCAGTTTTCCGAAGGCCAACCCTGCCTCGCGACAGCCCCGGCCTCCCGTCCCTCACGACGACTGTGACAGTCCTTTTTCCAATGACCAGGAGCAAAGCATGCAAGACAGAGATTCTCTCTCCTGCAGTGCATGTGAGTGGAATGACCAGTGTTGCCACAGACCTGACAACTCTTCTTAAGAAAGGGCCCGCGGGTAAAACGCTGCGAAGATGCAGATGCAGGGACTGTAGTCTGCACATTCTGACATGCAATCACGCGATCCAAGAGGCTGATCAGAGCGCGCATGCCAGTCACATCAAAAGCTTGGGTGTTAGTCGAACCAAGCTCGCAACCAACTGACTGCTGACTAGATTGAGTGGACACAGTGTACGTTGGTGACTGTTGGAACTGAGGAGTAGGAGTAGGCACCGGACAAGAAGACACTGACGTCCCAGAAGGACAGGTTGTCGAAACATCAGCTAGAACAGGAGTGAAGCAAGCTGCTGTGGGCGAAAGCTGACAAGCAAGGTTTGAGGCTGGTGCTGTAGGCTGAGACTGCAAGGCGACACTGGCCTGCCCAGGCTGTGATGCCATCGCTTCTTGAGGCACAATAGAGCAGTTGTGGCTAACCTCTCTCCTCTGTGAGGTGTGGAAACTGCCCTGACTGCTTGCCCTGAGTTCACGCTGGAAGCTATCAATGCGTTCTTGAACCTCAGTGGTTGTCCACTCCTCAGCTGCTTTGATGCTGAGCCTGTTCAAGAGGATGGGGTCAGGGCAATACTTGATGAACATCATCGAGACCTCACGCCCTGGATCCTCAACATTACGCCCCTGCCTACGCAAGCACTCGTCAGCAGCGTCAATAGCATTGTTTAGCCTTATCCAATATTCCATCACTCCCTCATGTTGTAATGGTTTCGTGTTATAGAAGTCAGCCATAGGCATAGAAGAGTAAGACAATACACTAAAGTGCTGTTTCAGAATGTCAAATATCAATTCAGGAACCTGGACATGGTCAAGTGAGGGGTTGTGACGTAGGGTGACCCTCACTACATCCTTAGCCTTCCCCATCAACCTAGCCAATATGTCACGTGATCGCTGATCTGTTGGTGTGTTGCGTTTTACAAAGTACATTTCCATCATTTCAACCCATTCATGAATGGAAAATTTATCACTGCCATCACCCCTGAAAACTGGTGGCTCCTTGACGTCTGATTGCAAGACAAGTTTCACCCCAGACAAATTTAGCTCAGGGGGTCCCTGCTCAGCCTTAGAGCTTTCAGTAGGCATACTGGTCCCCTTATCACCTTGCAGCTGGGCTACAATGGACTGACCAATCTGATTGGCCAAATCTGAGATGAGTGTACTCAACTCAGCACTGCCAGCTGTCTGCGGGGTCTGAATGTCACAGGGGGGAACCTGGAGACGAGTGGAACAAAACTTGGGAGCAAATGACACACCAACTTTAGGTGTCTGAACCCCATCCCCAAGAAACCACCCTCGCCCCATACCAACATTAGAGGAAACCTCCCCATCAGGAACACCAGTTGCCTCTGAACCAGATGCTGACTCCATAATGATGAATAAAGCACAATCACAAGAAACAAGATTCCAAATAGTGCAACTGTACAAAAGCAAACACAGTATTCTTAACTAACACTTAATGTTATTCAGGATGAGAATTGAGCAGATTAAATGTCCAAGCTCATTCAAAAAGTCCCACACAAGTTAGGAAAAGCAACCAACTTGGAACGAGGGCAATTGTGAAGAGCTCCCCACGGTGATCGAGATGACGTCGATGCTTGATGAATCCAAAGGGTCACGGCACCAATGTAACCCGTTCATGCGTTACGCCTGTTGTTCTGCGTTGTGTTCTGGCGTGAAAGTAAGAGGCAGGAGACAGTACTGAGTCTTTGGCTCTTTACTGCACATCTGCAACACAGAAATATGCGTTCGATCTGTGTGTGTCATGCGACTGCCAGTACACCTCTCCTCCGGCCATGCTGAAAGGAGCTGTGCCTGCAGCTTCATTAATGTACATTGTTGTATTTGATTCATTACATTAAATTGTTTTAAAACATTAACTTAAGCTCTTAAAAACAAAAAGCACAAAATAAATAATATGTCACTGAAAAAACATCAAAACAACTTATAAGAACAATAAATGAAAGACTGCATCTCCAAAACATAAGAACATCTCCATACCTGCAACACAGAAATATGCGTTCGATCTGTGTGTGTCATGCGACTGCCAGTACACCTCTCCTGACGAAGGAAAAAAGAGTGCATGCTGTTAAAAAAAGAGAGACTGCCGCGAGTACGCTCTCAAGCCGCTAGCGATCAGGCTAACTTAGCATGCTAGCATTTTAGCTGCGTTCTCGACTAAAACTCATTATAAGTGTATATTAGTGAACTCCGCCCTCCACAAAACTTATCCCGAATGAGTCTCTTAATGACAAACAAAAACGCGGCGGTTCGGCTGTATTCACACTGCAGCTTGGGATCCGAACAAACTTTAATTAGCTGAGAGCAACGTGGCAGTGACTTACCTCCGGCCATGCTGAAAGGAGCTGTGACCGGGGCACACATGCACGCGCCTACGTCACCACGCAGCGCACACATGCACATGAACGCACACAGACTCAGATCACACAGGTAGGAGAGTGAGATGCAAAAATGACATATTTAATCCAAAAAAAGAAAGTGTTTTGGGTGAAATTCACAAGTATTTAACACATATGTTACACTGGTAAGTAGAGAGGAATGCTTCAGGATGGGCATCTGGAATAAAGTCTTGGCCAAATGAAACACAGGGATCATAAAGAATTAGATTTCCACACTGGATCGGCCTAGTGGTTACTGGTGGGAATCTGTGCTGCTGGCCGAAGACAATGAAAGAGGAAGGCGTGTTAGAAGGCAGCAAGAGAGGAGGAAAGGCAGTAATTTGGAGGAGAATAGGGACTTGGATGGTGCGTTCCTGAATAAGTTGCAAGTGGGAAATTCTGAATTCCCAGTCAAAATCTCTTTTGTGGATCACCCCCTCAATTCGGATTTCCCACTTGGAAAATTAGAACAGAACAACATACCTGAAGTCAGCAGTCCAAGGTGGCAGCACTGAATGTAAACAGTAGTAAATCTGTTCACTTTTAATCTGTGCTGCCACTGTTATGTATTTTCTGTTTATGGCTGATCAAAAAAAAAAAAAAAAGCACAAAAAAGAAGTATTATTCTGTATTGCTAATGATACATAAATGGCTAAACCATGCTAAGAACCGAAACAAATCCCGTTTTTCCTTGTTCTTTCTGGAATACACTGCTGGAACTGACATCCAAGTTCCATGGTATCTGGAATGCTGCATAAATGGGTTAAAAGCATAAAGGTTAAAACAAAGATGAAAGTGATGACCCCTAGGAGGAGCAGCAAAAAGAAGAAGACTGTTAGTAGTTAGCCCTGTGATAGACTGGCAGTCTGTGCAGGATGTGCCCTGCCTCCTACGATACCTGTAATATTCTCTTTTGGAAAAGTTAACTAGAATTTCTTACTAAACGGAATCTCAGTAATTTAAACCAGTTATGCAAGAGTGTGTTGGCAAGTCCCCCCATAAATACAGGTGGGTGGCTAAAATAAGAATTCTTCAAATTAAAATAAAATTCTGCCTATTCACAACTTCAACCACCCAAGAAGGTTGATCACAAGTCTTGATCGACATTCTTTGGGCCTACTGTCTGTCTTTTTATTTAAACAGTCTGTTCATTTAAACATGCCCCTTGAAACATTTTATAATCCGTGGTCACACTGAAGCACCGCCTACTCAAATGACATCCGCTTAAGCCCCATTCATCTGGCAATATTATCATATCAAAGTGTGAAAACAAGCAACACATGGAGTACCCTCCAAAAATGCTTTCACATCAATTAAAATTGAAGACAGATACATTGTCCTTTATCTTTGCCAATCTTTTGTTTTTTGCATATAGAGAAAGGCGGAATCACAAAATCTACTCAAGACAAAGGCCGAATTGCATTCTAATGTCAGGTGTGAACAGTCACACGTAGAACTATCCTCTTCTGTTTTATGCTTCATTTATGCTACGTGCTCCCCTGCAGTCTTTCAAACGCTTAACTGCTTGGTGCTCGGTGTGAATGATGCTGTGGGTCAGTTGAATGCTGATTGGTTGACAAATAGACCGCTAAGGGAAAGGAACTGCTGCGTTTACCAGGAATGGGAGAAGTGCCAAAAACCCCCAACCCAAACCTAACCCCCCCCCATTAAAGATTAAATAACATTGTAAGGACAGCACAGAGAGTGGTTGCAGTCAACACTTTACATTGTTTTAATCACTTGATTCATATGCTACAACTTCACAAACAAGACCAGCTTAGAGACCACTTGAACCACCCATTTTTGACACTTCCCCCATCTGCAAACAGACACTCTCTGCAGGTAGACGGGCAGTCTAAAGCTGCATATACACTGATAAATCCCCATCGGAAGACCAGAGCGAAAGTTTAAAGTTGAACATGTAGGCTATACATCACTGTTCCACACAACAGCAGGGTTATAAAGCTTATTTTATACCTCTGTACTGAACCTATGTACAGCCTATCACGTGGCTTCAGCAAGCAGCCACTGCCAGCCTTTGTACCTGAGCGGCTGCATGAGAGGCGTCATGCAGTTGCGTTTGGAGGGAGGTGCACAGCAGGTTATGGCATAAACTTTCAGGAGGGTGTGTGGTTATGGCATACGACACAGGTTTAACACAAAAGTATAAATCATGACTTTCGGTGGGTTGAACGGGTCATCATATCAGCAGAATCACAGACAGCCACCAATGCTAAAATTTACCGAGAGCAAAGTGAAGCAAACAGAAAAATGAATCTGTCTTTTATCTCTTTTTTACAGCCAGACTTTCTGCTTATCTCCAGTCTGTTTCACCTCTCCCCGCCTTTTACTGCCTCCTAAAAACTACAGCTGCAAACTTTGCTCAAACCACTTTACAGTAGTGACCTCAAATCTCAGCAGGCAGGCAGGCGAGGCACTTGAGTTGAGTTGTTGCGTAAATTTGTGTATGTTTTTTTTTCTCGTCAGACTTCACTTGTATTGAATAATTCACTGGCAATCCATATATAGGGTTAAGACCACTGAATTCTGTATTTTTAGCTAGCTCCAGGCTCTTTATGTAAGGCTCTTTATATAACCACAAGGTTTAATGGTACATTTTGCTGTTAGACCTTCCTCATGATGAAGAGATAGAGGGCTCACTGCCTATCATTTTTTGTCACTGCTGTTTATATTGTCAGATCAGTGGTCGAATGGCACGATGAGCACAATCTTTTTTATAGCTTCGTAAATTTATGCAAAATTGTGTTCCTTAAACATGTCTCTTGCCTTTTAATACAAGCTATACACACCACTGGAATATCACACCTCTGCCTCTTCTATGCTGATGAGAATGAGTCACCAGCCAGCGGGCACTGAACAGCCTGAATGGAGGCTGTGAAAGAGGTATTAGTAAACACATTTATCTTCCTGATGTGCCCTCTCTGAAAAGGGTCTTAAGTCGGCATGTACCGGCATCCAACAGTTTCTTATCTGGAGCTAAATGGAAGTCGTGGTGACAACCACAATTAGGCAGGACAGCACAGGATGGGAGAGGGTCACACACATAGTAATTACTTAGTCACTGCAGTGAGGCCAGTGACACTAAAATACTGGCTACAGCTCATAGCGACACACTACTGAGACAAATATATGCGTCATTAAGATGAAAACAAAGCACGCTGTTTCCAGATACAGCTTCACTGAGAGGGCGTGCGAGTGTGTGTCGGGTACCAGCAGTCAATGATGCGTTTTGTAACGTGCAGCATATGAAATGGGCGCATTTTTCTCATTAAGCTACGGAGTACAGTTTGCTGATCGGCTTCGGAAATAAACTCTGAATGACTTGTATTTAATTAAAATGGGGTCTGAATTCTCGACTTCCAAAGCAGCGACGCGTCTCCCACCCCACGATACCTTATACTTGGCCCTCTCGTTCGTTTGCTATTCGACGGCGGAGGTGAAAATATTGAAAGTTAACTCAAGAGTGAGTTATTATTGCAGCACGGGTCCAGGCAGGTCCTCAGAGCCAAAACAACAGTGCCGGGTGGAACGTCCTTTGAAAACAAACCTGAACTCTCTCTGGCACAGGACATTTATTTATCCCGCAGACACAGGCTCTATTGCTCCAGGGAGGGCCTGACACAGCCACGCTCCATATTTCATACATTCACTATGGATAAACAACACTGACTCTGATGGTCCTACTCATACCCAAGTATGTCAAGATGTTTCTGTGCGTGTGTGCGAGAGCGTGCATCTACTGTATGTGTATGATAAATCTGTGACAGAACAGCTCTGCCTAGAGCAGTCCTCGAGAAGCTGCTACTTTGTTCAATGATTGAACTCCCAGTTTTTTTTCTATCTTCCCCTCATCTTCACCCAGTGTCTGTCTTACTTCTGAATTTCTTTTGTTGCCCTCCCCTCTCCTTTGCTTGAAACCTGGTATGGTGCTCAGATTGTAAATAAGAACCGCACTCTAACTCCTTGGGCATATTGATCTCACACATCAGTCAGAAGCCAGAAAAAGATTGCAATTAATGGCAACTAGAGCAGTGGATGCGTTTGACAGAGTTTGTGAGTTGCTGTGTCTGGATGTGTGTTTGTGATGCGTGCACATTTTCCACTGGGCCCAATATATTTACACCCGGAGTTGACTGATAACATAATTAAGGTCGTGTAGTGATCTGTGGCGGCTGTGTTCCCACTACACACCAAACCCGGTCAGTAAATAAAGCCCTGGCCCAGGAGGCGATCCTGTGACACAACATATTTTCAGTAGAGCCACACATACAGCCACACACCGATGCACAAAGGAAAAAATGAGGAGCTCCACAGTCGTGACACAGAGCCAAAATGTAGCTGTTAGCTGGTGAGATGCAGGCGCTGGTGCTAGTTTGTAAGAAAACACGGCCAACAGAGACCGCTTTTTAGCAATGGGCACTCTTTTTTTAGGCCAGAATAGGCGCTCGCTTGAGTATGGTTACTGATAAACAAGACTCAGGTGAGTAAGTAACTCACCAATGTGGTGTAAGCAAATATTTTTTCAGATTTTGTTTTTGAATTTAAACATATTTGTTGCTGTTAGCGCATGAGCGATACGATTTAAATACACATGTGCAGTTTTTATTACAATAATTTGTGGGATGCAAACAGTTTATTGTGTAGCTGATGCTTCACAGTGTCTACTTGGGATGAGACAAGAATCAGCACTTTTTTAGTATGATAAATAACGTTGCCTGGATTAGACACTCATTTGTCGCAGTACTGCTATCAACACTGCCCTCCAGGAGAGACAAAAGTTAACAGCAGTGCATAGAGACTGGTAGGAACACAGCCCCTCCCCTCACTAGCAGCTGAACAAATGAGCAGTAGCATAGCAAACTTCTCAGAGCATCTTAAAGACTGACATGCTGGTCATGATGATGGATTTTTGTGAGATTAGTAAAGCTCCCATTTCAACAACATTTAAGTATTTAAATAGTTATAAATGTTACCTGGGGAAATGCACATGCCAATGTTAACCACAGCTATTACCCGATTTAACCACTGTCACTGTCTTTGGAAAGTACTTTGGTCAACCATGTTGTTTTTAAAGTGCTTTATACATAAAGTGGGATTAGATTGGATTGGACTCTGACAGGGCGTGGTTCGTGGCGCAGCTGCGGGGGTGGCAGACACACCTGAGCTCGACCAGCTCATCACGCCTCCTCTATTAAACGTGCTGGGACCTGAGGAGTTTTTGTTATTGTGTATGTGTGGCTGGCATCTGAAAGGCTACAGCCGAGGTGTGTTGAATAAAGAAAAGTGTTTGAAAGAGTGAAATATGTGGTCGGCTTCATCATTACTGCCACAACCACCTTATGCAGGCGCTGTCTGTTAAATTATCATGAAATTTATAAAAATCCAGTATAATGGTAATGTTTGTGTTGGAACTAGGCAGCAAGCCTTCCTGCATATCTGCAACATTAAGTGTTAATTTACCAGGAAAACAATTATTTCTCTCTAAAAAGTGTTCTTGTAAAGTCCCAGATTGAAGCTGACAGACGTTTACCAACAATTAAAGAGAAATAGTGGTGACTTAGTTAATCAGCAATGAATTGTGGAGCCAGTCCACAGAAAATAATCAGGGCCTGTAGCTGAATACACTTGCATGAATCAGCATTGTTCTAAGCCTCTTCTTTTGTATTTGTTTTTCAAATGGTATTTAAAATTATATTCAGTATTTTCCTGTGTATTGTTATTGAATTTAAAATTCAATAACATTCATATCAAATGTTACACGGACCCTGGATGACTTTTCACATGAGGCTACTGTCTAAAAATAATGACAAATAATTCGAACATGTATTGAAGACAGATTAAAAGTTTAGTTGGTAGGAGCTTAGAAAAACAACATTACACAAAATATTACACAGTTCTAAGAGCTTTTAAAATAATGGTCTTTAAGCCTCTTGGTTTGACTTTAATTACCTTCCGCCAAGGCAGTCATGTTTTTAGTGCCATTTACATGCGTGTGTGTGTGTCTATAACATGATAGCGCAAAAGGTTCTGATAAAACATTGTAAGGATGTAGAGTAAGGTCATGTTAACAATCCATTTGGCTTTCATTCATAATGTGTTTCACCACTGGTGTGAAATATCTCTTTTTCTTCAGAGGTTTTATCAGCATAAATAGCATATTATTTATCATTTAGCATAGGATTTGTACAGATTAGATTTGTTTAATCTGTACAGTTAACTTTAAAGTTGTGTCTCAGGCACTTGGACTTTCACAGCACTAGGGGGTATTAGCTAAGGTTTTGCCTATTGACACATCCCTCACAGGAAGTATGCACTTTAAATGAACTTCCCTGTCTGGTCTAGATTTTGCTGTTCTCTCACTTGTCCTGTCAGATATGTGACTTGAAACTTGCTTCTCTTGTTGACTGGTCAACGAAATCCAGTGAGTGCTTGCTGTAAGCCAGACTGGGTGGCTACACTCAATGATGTATTAAGCTGAGACATTGTTTTAGGTAGTAGGTAATATTTTAGATGAATCGATTAACATGAATAATGTCCCCAAAAGAATATTTTTCCCCATCACAACGTTGCACAGATGAGAAAGTGTTTTGAAATGTATAGTTTGGATAACTTGTGGATGTGTAATGGTTTTGTCGGCATGGTTTCTCTTCCAGTAGATCTCTGGTTGTTACCCAGTGACAGATCCCTTCATTATTCCCTTCAAGATTAATTACACAGTCCACTGCAACTAATAGAATATATGAATAAGTGAAGATTTGGTTCATTCAACTTAAATGAGCTCCTGAACTGTAAGAGAAAAATCTCCACGCGTTATAGACACTGAGCATGTCTGCCTGACATCCAGCACTCCATCAAAAGATCAGAATAGCATTTTAACTTGCTGACGGCATAATAATTGTTTTATAGCAGAGCCTGTCCTTGCCCCTAAACAATCCCTTGTTAGCCATTTTTGCAATCCAAACTCCGGACATGTCAGAAGAATTAGGTCAGGACATTATCTGAAGCTGCCAACACAGGAGACAGTTGCTGTCTCATGTTTTCAGTACTTAAAATGCTCTGTTTGGTCCAACCTCAGTAGAGTGTGCAAGAATCAGAATGCAGGTTTGGTGTAAATCAAGCTTAATCAGATATTAGACACACTTCCAATGGGTTCTTAAATTCATAGCTCTACCATGTAAGGTCTGCACGGGTGGCGTGCATGTGAAAAAATGTCTTAACTCCTACCCACTTAATGGGGCTCTTAGCCTAAATCCACATCTGCATCATCAAAGAAGTAGACACATGACCAAGACTGACCGGCCAACTGCTTTCAGACTTGTTAGAGGATTAAAGTCACTTTCAAACTAAACACAAAACCTCCACATAGGCAGACAAGTAGGGTGGAAGTGTGGGCTGAGCTCTCTGTCCTCTCGGCTGGGAAACCAAAAGGGAAACTAGGCAAGAGAGGCCAGAGGGGCTGTGTATGTCCACTCTCCTTTGTTACGCAGAGAGATGATTTTGCTTATGTGGCTACTGACAGGTCTAGAATGGATTTGTCAGCTACCGCAAAAGTGTGGATACATAATGCCACATTGTGCTCTTAGCGATTTAGCTGTTCTCACTGAAAGACGAGCTCTGGATTACACAAGCCTTCAAAGGCAAATTGATCGTGTCTACATTCACAGGAAGGTGTAGAAATCAGACAACATAAAGATTTTGATTTTTCTTTCCAGCAAAGCCAAAATAAAAACAGTGAAGCAGTTAAATCTCTCCTGTTGAGTGGCAAACGACAAACTTGTGCATCAGAGTCATCACCCAGTATAGAATGGGACACAACTGATTCTGCTGAGCTTTAAAACTTTAGTCCGCTGACTCCTGCTTTCCATTAACGGTTTGTATGTTTTGGTCTTTTCTTGGCGTGTATGTAGGTTTGAAAAAATGTAATACTGACAGCTGCATTGATCAATAAGTAGTCACAGAAAGATAAGAAGGTGGCAACAAGCTTTGCACTTGTGCGCCTGTGCTTAAGCACGCAATAATCAGTGTTTCGCGTCTGTTTTGCACATTTATTGTGAAATTTAACACATATGCTTCAGATTGTTTTCAACTCCATTTCTGTCATTTTTGTGTGTGAAAATGTTGGTTTGGTGGGTGTAAATATAAATGGCAACTAAGCAGCGAAACATGACATGTTTCTACATTAAGACTGCTTAGCACAGCATTTTTTCAGCAAACTTAAGCAGCTGCAGTTTACCACAGTGGAAAACTCATTTTACCAACCTTTACTACTACACAAAACTAGTTTTCCTTCAACCATAACCTGACCATGAAAATTTCAGTTAAAGGTGTGATCAGAAAAGGATCGATAGGGTTGCATTAAGCAGTGCACATAACAGCATCGCAAAAAATAACAAACTAACAAATAAAAAAAGATGTTAGAAAGACTTTAACCTCTGCACAACATAGTAATCATGCTTCTTGTTACATACCATTCACGGTTTAACAATGAATGTTAAAGTAAACCGTCAACACAGTGACTTCCTACCTTGTTTATAAGTGTCTGGAAAGATGGTTTCCAATGCCACTGGAAATCCAGCATTTGATTTGAACATGTTCCTAATCCTGCCTAAGTCAACAGATACATTTTTAACATCAATATATAGCCATATTAACTTGGAGTGCAGAAGCAACTTCAACAAGCAGCACCTTTACCAATTTGTCTTCTTGATTAAAAAAAAAAAAAGCACCTCGGTATTAAAAGCTGAGCCGTTAACCGAATATTGACATCTTGTTTGTTTCTTCTGTGGTTACATCACTTAAACTCTAAGCCAAAGCTACTGCATGAAGAGGACAAAGTTGAATTTGTAATCTCATTATAGCTTCAACCCTCCCAGATAAAGCCTTCAACTGAGCCACAGCAAATCCATGTATCCACCGCATTGTCCTCCAGAAGTCAAACACTGCCTTTCTAAAGAAAGACAATAGGCCTGCCAATTGAAAGGAGGCATTCTGAAGTTTTGAAGGAGGCCCTCTGTTAGCACATCTAGTTTTGTGAGACCTGTCTAGAGCTCAATTCACAGAGCTTGAGGGTCTTTCATCTCCCTGCGCCTATCACTCTAAGCTGGGAAACAGGAGCTAAGGGACCCTCAACTTGTAATGCCCCAGCCTGGCTTCCTTGCCCTCAGACCCCTCCTACTCCTGCTTGCCGTACTGGCCCTCTCAAAGGAGTCTTTCAGTATTGTGTTGAGGCCCAGTTCCAGGTCAATGGGAGCCCAGAGATTTGGGGTTGCCATCTGAGTGGGGAATAAATGGTTTGTTTGGTGAGCGGTCTGAAGTAGCTTTAGAACTTCCATCAGACCAAAGGTATTGCTGACTTAAGTATTTAGTATTACTGCAGCAGAGCTAATATGACTGTGATGACAGAGCTGTTGGTTTGTGCTTTAAATCTTATCGCTTGGTTGCAGGCAGAGGTTGGTGGGTCGGTCCTCAAACAAAAGTTCACTTAATCTTTTATTTTTTTATTGATATAGCAAAACTTATTCAACACGTCTCCACAAAATGCCACAGAATGTCCGGGATAAATTAAAGCCGGTGACACCTGCTGTGGCATTTTCAGAAACACAATTATTCTGACCTGCAAGGGACTGGCATTTAAAAGAAACACATTTCCACCCATCAGCGGGATTACTGCAGCAAATCCAGTTTAATAGACATACAAATGTATCAAGCATTGAGGAAAAACAATTTGATTGCCACAGGGACCATAAGTACGGTTGAATCAGCTTGCGTCCATCAGTCGGCCCTTGTTTTTGTTCTGTTGCCATCGTAGAAAAGCTTCAACGTGTGGAAGGTCGTATCCTTGTGCGGGGTGTGTTTCGTCTTGTACACCGCCTACCCTGAGTGGCAGCTCGGCTTCATTTGGGAGACATCACCTTGTACTCTATCTCTAGCTGTCTCTGTTCTGGCCTTTGTGTGAGTCTGAGCCTCTGATTGGGCTGTATAATGTGACTGATGTCCTCTGGGCAATCTGCTGTTGGGACAAGGACGTGCTCAGGTGAAAGGCTGATTGGCGCCTGGCTAATGGAGAGGACACTGTGACCTCTGAGACTGTCAGGTGCCAAACCAGCCTGTTAATTATGCATCGGGATGCTCGTCTGCTGTTGGAACCAGCCTGCCGCTTGCATGGCGTCTAGACTTGTAAAACCCAGCATCCCAAGCTTACCAGTCACTGGGCATGTTTATGCGCACCAGCATGTGTTTGTATGTGTGTGAGAGAATTTTGAACCATCTGGTCTCCGGCTGAGCTGTCTCTGTATTTTTGTGTGTGAACATCAGGGCAGGGGATACTTCAGTACTGTTCATAGGTGTGTGAAATGTCCATATTTCCCCAAGTTAGGATTTTATGGTTGAGCAATTTGGACCACCTGACCATAACATTTTTTTTCTGTAGCACTACACCTTGTCATCCCTGTATGGAAGAGTCAGCCAACACTGATATTGACTAGCACATTGTTTGTGCTCCTTATCACCTTCCCCTCATAATCCAGCCACATCTCTATCTTTAACTGGGATCCATTGTGCTTCATCTACCCATCCCCCTTTGCCCGTGTCCTACAACTCCTTATTTCATTTTAGCTTCAGAGGGTCTGGTGCGTAGGCTAATTTCTCGCAACTTTCTTGCTTACCATAATCAGACAGGCGTAAAGAAGTCGTGTTCTGCCATATTACATATAGTATAGTGTATGTGTGTGTGGCCTATTTGGTTATTGCCTCGTTAGAGGCTCTGCCTGCCAACACAATTTCTTTTAGATAGACAAAAGCCTTGTTTTGGATGAGCCATGTTTATTGTTCATGCTGACATTGCTTTTATGACAGAATGACTAATGATTACAGTCTGTGTGTGTGTGTGTATGTGCGTTTGTGTGTCATAAACAATATCACAAGGCACATTTGGTAACGATCCAAAAATCCTAGCAAAGTGAAATTCATAGTTTGAGTGTGGTATGCATGTGAATGAAGGGTAACTGAAGGACTTCAGCGTGCTGCATCCTAACAGCTTTAGTGAAGCTTCTTCTGAAAGCGCTCATGATTAATTTTAGCGCACAGCATCATCTGTTGATTGAACAATCACTTTTTGTTTACATCAAAAATACATATTTTTGTGGCCTAAAATTCACACGGTTAGAAACGCAAACAAAACACAGTCACTCACCCGTAAAAGTGTGTGTGCTTGTAACAAGGTGAAGACTGCATTGCAGGATAGAGGGACTGATTATTCGCGGCTACTGTATTTTCTTAGTGTTTAAAGACATCTGAAGGTCCATTACGTCCCTCACTCCCAGACGGGATGATGTCATACTTGAGGATGGTTAAGATGGCTGTAATGCCCTGCTTTTTTGCCTTTTATATTCAACAGCAGATAACCTGCAATCGATTGTATGTTTATATTTCTAACTTAATATGGCGAGTTCGTCAGAAAGAGAATATTAAGTGCATATATAGTTCCTGTTGTTCTTATAGGGAGCGTCCCCCCATATCTCCCCATATCTCGGTTTCTAATATTAACTCTCAGAGAGGATGAAAGAGACGATCCCAAAGACGGTGCTCAACTAATAAAAAGTTGTACTTTCACAGAAGTAAAGCCCATAAACCGAGCCAAAATCAGCATCTCATACAAAGTATCTATGTACACCTGTTGTTGCTTCATATTGTTTTACAAATTCAAACTGGAGCGAGGGTGTACTCGGGGTGAGCAACGATTAGAAGGTAACTGCAAGCCGGGAAAAACAGAAATAGCAATGTCAGAAATTCAGTAAAACGGCGACGACTAAGGTGAAAAAGAAACGAAATGCCCCAGAGTGATCTGCAAGCCGCCGAACCATTATAAAGGTGCTCGTGTATTTTAACAAGTAGTAGAACTAGGACACTAATCAGAGATGCAGAAACTATATCAGCCGGGGCATTTGTTCAGTCGGCAGATCTTGAAACGAATGTAAAATGTTCTTTCATCACTAGTGCTCGGTACTGTCGCGTGGACCTTTGATTTCACAAGTTGTATTTTGTGGTCTTCTGGCTTTGAAGGTGCACGTGCTGCTCAGCTCCTCTCACTGAGCCACTCTTTACACTCTGTCCTTTTTTCACTTAATTTCCAATTTTGTTGGCAGCTCTGTGTGCAGCTGGATGTTAGTGAGCAGACAGCAGGCACTAGAATGCATCTTCTGATGGTAAAAGAGAAGAAATCTGAAGAGAGTGAGGGAGCCAGTGAGAGGCTGGGAATTTAATATTTACTGCTTTATATACATTTAGATGCCTAATATGATAGTGTCAATGCAGCAATACCATAGTGGTAATTACTGAAAATATTTGGAATTTAAAAGTATATGAGCCTAATGTCAGCATTGGGAAGGTCCATATCTGTTTGAATTCTTAAATAAACTAAAATAGGAAAAAGCGACGCTAAAGTTGCAAACTGAATCATATAGTTCAGTATCATTTAAATGTTCTAAACCAAGGTCATGAGCTTGTCCCTTTTAAAATTTCTGTTAATGAATTAAAAACACAGGGCTCAGCAGTGAAGTGTGCTCCTGTCTGTCTGCTTTTAGTGTGAGTTATTACACAGGTCTGACCTTTCTACTGGTTAATGTGCTCCATCCACTTAGAAAAACAAAACCATAAATATAAAAAATAACCCCCGCTACACAGTGAAACGCCAACTATGCCACCTTTGTTTTATGCAGTCGGAGTGGCAGATGCATTTTGTGAATGCACTCAAAAAGGGACAGCACTAAGCTCAAACTGAGCCAATATTCCTCCCATGTCCATGTCTCAGTTTGCTGATGATCTGTCCACCAGCTTCCCGCTTGAATTTCCTTCAGATAGATATAAATATGAAATGCAAGTGTACACGCTTTAGCTAGACACCTCAGTAAATATGAGGTGTTTACACAGTTTAGTGTAGATTAGTTCATTCCAGCAACTCTTTCATGGTCTGTTACCTATTTGGATGTCTGTCCCAGATTCAGTGTGACGTGACAGTGGCCTTTTTGCTACTTTGTTAACACGCTTCAGAATCTGTGTTACTGTCGCAGGATATAAGGGTTTGTTTGTGCTTTGTGGAACGTACCCGAGCAGAACCAAAGACGTTCTATTTAAGAAATGCATAAAAGCTTTGAGTTTGTGATCAGACGTGACATAGGTTAGTCTAAACCCTCCCTCTAACTGGAAGCATTGGCTTGTTTGCTTGATCTGACTTTAAGTCAGGTCCTGCAAGCATGCTTTTTTTTTATTGTGCTTTTCCATCTGTGTCTCCCACTAAGTGCTCCCACAGTCTCAGTATTGACTGATTACTAGGGGGAATGGTCCACCCAGCCTCTTTAAATTTCAAATGAGGTTGGGTTAATGATGTCATCAGGAGATTGGATTCTGGATAGCCAGACGGACTCTGCAACATTTTCTGCGTGAAATCGCAGAGGACAAATAGAAAATGGCAAAAATTAGGATTGCTATGGAAAACAGACGATATAAACACATATTATTTAGTTGAAATAATGTTATTAATAAAACCTACATATTATCCATCCACTTATTTCCCATAACTACTGATTTCTCTTTTTGGGGTCATGCTGAGATGCCTCTAATTATAGCATGCAGTAGGTGAAAAGGAGGTGAATTACATTTCTTTTTAATTGCTCACAGCACTTAGTGTAGTATTTAAAAATTCAACATCTCTTTCCAGAAACAGTGGCACAATTATTTCTAGATAATCCAGGGAACACGCTTTCAGCAGTTTTCATTATTTCATCATTTGTGGGAGCATACTAAATATCCTAAACTTATTTTTGTTTTATTATACCAATTTTTAAAAAAGCTTTTTGCAGTAGAAATAATACTTGCTGCTTTACATTACAGTTTAACACTTTGTCTAGGGTTTACACAAGAATCAGCTCATCTTTTTTATGTATCATTTATTTATCACTGCTTAAACAGGGTGTACAACAACAACAATAATAAAAGGTTTCATGTAGTAGTTTTAGTTCCTCATTAACTGTCTTAGTCATTCCCGAAAGCAGGCATGCAGCCTGCAATTTTCCCAGGTCAAAAAATAGTTCTTCAGCGTATGCATATTGCGATGGTGACGTAGAATATTATGTATGTATTGTGCAACCATGCATTATGAATTCTTTTAGCGCCCCATCACTACTGCTGTTTCAAAATATACCACTCAGGAGAAAAAGCTGTTCGCGTGTGCGAAAGCTTTTCCTGTGATGCCGAGAGCTCACGTCACTAGAGACAGAAATAACGCACATAATCTGATTCAAATAGTTATCCTCAGGGGAGACAGGAAGAAGTGCTGCACCGTTCACCGGCACCGCTGGAGTCCTAACATGAGCTCTGCTCCATTCCTCTGTATCACTCTAACAAATCAACAGATTTGGCAAATATATGTGAAAATGATCTTTAATGGTACTTGTAAGGTTGTGGATTTTTCCAATTCAGTTTCAACTACAGTTTTGCAGTTTACGTTAATAAAATAACAACCAAAGCTGATAAGAATTCCAAGAAATGAGAGGAAAGCCAAGAAGGTTGTTTTCAAGGACGAGTGAGCAGGAGGGATGGCATACATATTTGCCAGGTACGCCTGTTTCTCTCTTTTTCTTTCTACTTCTTCTCATCTGTCCCACAGACACACACACACACACACACACACACACACACACACACACACACACACACACACACACACACACACACACACACACACACACACACACTGCACCTCGCCTCAAAAGCCAGGGCAATCTCTTCCTGTCTGTGGAGATTGAGCTGCTCATCAGAGCCCATTAATTACATCGTTCTCTAAAGGGATGACAAGTTAAGCCACTCTCTTTTTCTGGTTAGGTCTAACGCGTGGAGGCGGACCTAAAAGCTAATCTCGATAATCCATTGGGTTGAAGAACTCTGTCTTCTGCCATCAGTCATCAACGATTTCAATGCGTTGGTGGAAAATAACTGTGTCTGTGTTCTGCCAGCTGTTACAGGAATACAAGGAAATATACCTGTCCTTACAGGGAACTTCACACTGTGACCCAACACACCTCCCTTCACCTTAGTGACTATCCCACACACTCCCCTGTATCCTGATCTATTGCAGCATGAACAAGGACATAATTGTAATATAACACGGTTACAAGCACAGAAGAGATATATATGTCTTGTGGTACCGTGGGACTCTCCGAGGTCTCTTCCCCTGACAGGAACAACATAGCTGACATGGCTGATGTGTGTATGACTGGACTACCACAATAGAGTATGAACATGCTTTGCTTGTCGTACATGTAACACATTATATGTGGTGCTTCCTTTTTCTGCCTGCTGTGTTGGCCTGTCATTAGGAGGACACCATGTTGCCACCATGACATGTTAATATTGTTTACTGACACTCAGCATTTGTTGGTATGCTATGATGTTTGAAAAAGGTCAACAGATGCTTCTGCTTAAACTAACCTTTCACCAAGAGCTTCTAATTAGTATCAGTGTCACTTAGCATATGGTGTAGTTTGTGTGAATGTGGACATGTCGACGAGCACGTAGAGAATCGAAGGGGCGACGTCATCAACATCGGCAGTCTTACCCGAATCCTTTTACTAGTGTTTGCAAATCAGCTGGAGCAATGACTCATTGTTTGTGTTGTGATGATGGTGTTGGCGATATGACTGTAATAGTGAAAGACAATGAACACAGCTGCGTTTGATCTTCCAAGGTCTTTAAGTTGGTTGAGATCTGGAACTGAATCTGTTTCCATCCATTATCGTAACCACTTTTGGAAAATGATATCTACCACTTCCCTGTTTTCCTTGAATTATTACCCTTTCATGTGAGGTTGTTGATCAAATTTTAGGAGTGACAATGGATAATGTTATGGTGAGCATACATGCTTATCCGAGCGTGATTGTGTTTACGTGAGTGGCCGCTCATGACTCGACTCGAGAGTTTGCCTTATCACCTGGTACACCTGACAGTGCTACAGCATGTTTACCACTGGTTGGATATTAGTTGGTCTGATAAGAACAGCAAAGAATAACTCCCTGAGAAAACAGACCAACCCAAATCACCCCTTTTTTTTTCAAACATACTCCGATACTCTATTGTCTCGTATTGTCTGAGGTTTTGCTTTTGTGCCATATTTCAGTTTGATTCAAACTAAAGAACCTGCACATATGGCCTTTTTATCCATTTTGTTATTCTGCTGTTAAAGTTGAAAACTTTTCTTCCATTTTTTCCTTCTGTTTTTCCCTCCTTACATGATGAAGCTTGTCCACTTCAGCCATTTTCTCTATAACACAGTAAATATCAATAGCATCTGGGTGATATTTACTGGTGTGGGGAAGATGAATGTCCTGCTCTAAATGCTTCAACCTCATTGCCTCGTGGAGTATTAGTCATGTAAACAACGTCTGTTTATTAATGGTAAAAGCTTTCCCTAATGATCCACACCTCACATGAGTCTGAAATATCAAGTCAGGGCATAAAGAGCAGCCATTGATCATCATAATGAATGATGGGAGGCTAGCGGAAGGCTGGGGGAGGAGACCTGTCCCGATGCTAATTCGCTCTCTATTTCCCTGCCTGATTCATATGCTATTTGGTCATAATACATCAAGGCTGTATGATTCTTCCATTACAGCAGCAAGCTTTGCCTTCACTTCACTGCAGATTATTTGTCAGCATTATAGGACACTTATGTATTTGGAAGTGATGCCAGACCTTCTAAAAGTAAACTGCAAGGGGGATGCACACGTCACTGTTAGCGCACACAAAGATAGAATCACAATGTGACATATTTGCATGTCAAGTTGTTCCATATCCTGAAGGCAACTCCACCAGGAATGCAAGTAATTTACGAACCTAATCAAATGTGTTCAAAAGAAGTGGTATGTGTCTTTTAACTAGTGTTCTGTTATCTGGCTGACATGATCAGTCCCCTGAGAGAATCCATCAAAGCCCTGTTGTCTTTAGCACGCCGGATGGTTTCAAAGAAAATTGGCATGACAGTAAATTTGTTCTTGTCAAATGTTGAGTAATCAAAAGCCAGCCAGCTGTAAATAAACAAATTCACTTCAGTACACCACAGCATGCTAAGTAGCTTTAACATAATATTGTTCATAATGAGGTGTGATTATTATTTACGGCAGCGCTGAATGGCCAATGACAACATTAATTGCGTAATGAGTCAGAAGTGTACCTGCGAATTTGCTCTAAATGCTTCTTTCACTCATTTAGCAAACCTGTGAACATGTTGACTTTAATATGTCCAATATGTGTAAAAAAAAAGAAAACAAGCAACTGAGTTCATATAACATCAATAGGATAATGAAAGTGCTTCAGGGAATAATAGTTAGGGGTTAAACCAGGAGCGGTGCATTAACGTCGCAATAAGAGAGTAACACTACCCCTGATGCAGGTGCGTGTGTCTTTTGAGCCTCTTAAATCGTATTATTTGATTCACCAATTAGGTGTGAAGGTTTAAATGGAGGGGCTAATGGATCGATGACTTAAGTGGTGCTAAAACCATCTGACGCTGCTGAGAGACAACCCTTCAGCACATGGTGATAAACATGTAGGGGAGATCGCATACGAAAGCATTTATTTCAAGTACTCTATTTTTACTTTCTATATAAATCTCTGTGTGTAAGAGAAACTTTGGGTGTCATGTTTGGTTATTCCTGGAGTTTACTCTATTTCAGCATAAAAGCATAGTGTGAATAACATGTAAAGAACAAGAAAAACAATTTGTTTTTCATATGTGATTAGGTGGGCGACCCACTGCTCAAAACACAGAGGTCAGAAGCAACAGACTGCTGTGTCTCTCAGAGAGTGCAAAGGTGTTCGACTATTCAACTCAGAGCAAAGCCATAAGTAAATAAATTACTGAGTGTTTTGGTTGGTAAAAGTGGTTGCTGCGTCTGTTTAATCCATTGGAGATTTTCCCTCATTTGCATAGTTTCTGACTCGCTGCAGGGCACTGAGACAAAGCCTGCCAGTGAGTTTGTGTATTAAATTTTCAGTTAGAGATGCGTTATGATATTTGCATGTTCTTGTGTACTCTTGTGGTATAACTGTGCTGTATGAGCAGATTAACAACATGAAAATAAACTCTTTATTTAATGACTAGACCAGGGGTCGGCAACCTGCGGCTCCATGTGGTTTGGGAAAATAAATTAGAAGCATTTAGCTGAAGTGTATTTTATTTATGTTAGTTCTAACCCTAACCCTGTGCATTTATCGAGACTTTCAACCCCAGGTAGGCCAATTATGGATCTTCGGATCCACATTATGTCAGCAGCTATTCTCAACCGTGAACTATGTTAAAAACAAACACCGCTCACGCCTCACAGATGACAGCTTACAGTCCTGCGTAAAGATGAAAGTGACTTCGTACAGCCCCGATTTGCAGACGCTGTGCGGAGAGGTTCAGGAGCAGAAGTCCCATTGTAAACATATCACGGCAGACCCGACGATGTTTCCATGAACACGCATCTCTTTATTGACCACTTTTCACACACGGTTGCTGTACGCATACAGCTGGCTGTAGCTTTTCAGCTCACAGCCTGACACACACCAACACAACAGCACAGATAGCACAGACGTTAAGGCGGCGAGGCGCGATTGCGGGTGCTGCTCAGGTGCGTCCGCCTCTATATTTCTTTAAGAGTTCAAAATGTGTTAATTGCATAAATAAAATATGATTCTCTATAGCACTTCATGGATTTCATAAGCAACACACCTTAGTTGTTCACACAAAGGTAAAAAAAAAAAGGTAAAAAACAATGCTGTGTACAGTGTTATCTTCATTTTGGATGTCAAAAAGTATTTGCGGCTCCCAGTGTTTTCTTTTGCATGGAAACCGGGTCCAAATGGCTCTTTGGGTCTTAAAGGTTGCTGACCCCTGGTCTAGACTTAGATGGTGAGGCATTTTGTGAAGATGTTACAATGTGTGTTAGTGAAAATGAACTTTACTAATTGAATATTTTAGTCTTGCTTTTATTTATTAGCATTAAATATAACATTACTTGTAATCAGTGTTTTTAGAGGCCCAGCATTTTTTGGAGTCAGTCTCTGTGTGTGTGCTGGCTGTGCTGCTCTTCAAGAGAGTAAATGTGCAGATGTTGACTCCTGCTGTTACCGCTCTTCTTCAGCATGTAGAAATCTTATAGCTGGTCCATATGGGCTGCAACAAATAAGGGTTTTAAGTTTCCACATAGCAAAGTTGTTTATAAGGTGTGATTATGTCAGGGATTGTTTAAAAGATAATCTCAGAGATACCTGCCACTTACTAGCTAGCACCTCTAAACTATCATTTGCTACTAATAGGCTATCAGGTGGTATGTATCACACAAACAAATGGAAATATGTAGCATGGCAGGCAAGATCCAGGCCTGCTTTAATAGTGGGTGACACAAAGGCTTGGTGTTTGTATGTTTCTTGTAAAAAGTTACACCAAACAGATAATTGCCCTTAAGCACCAAATTGCCCATTATTCTCCCCACATTATAGACCAAGACTAAGTCTTTGCAGCAAACTAGGCACATGATCTTAACATTTCTGTTCTTATTAAGCACATAAAAGATGTCCTTACAGTACTTTTTGAGCTAGTGACTCATAGTCAGGATATTTAAGATTTGTATTAAGGTTGGGAGACTTAGGTTGAGAAGGGAGGACTATTACTCGAGGCATTTTCAGAAATGCACTGGAGCCCTGAAATGTTTTAGACATTACCTGGCAATAGTGAATTTGCAAATGTCTGATGCTGTTGCGTGGGACAGTAGCTGGTCTTTAACAGGCCAGCTCCTGCAACATCTGTGCAATATTGGTTTGTGCCAATTTGAAAATAGCACGGGTAATACTGCATTCACCACCAGGAAGTGGGCATCATTTGTCCTGCCTCGGGATCCAGGTATCTCTCTCCCTTAAAACACACTGGAGTGTTTCCAGTAGTGCAAAAATGTTTGAATCCAATTTTATTCCTGCTGCATGCAACATGGTAAGAAAGAACAACTCTACAAAAATACAGCAGCAAATCCTAAAGTTTAGGTATGACAGTGGCCTCTATGACTTGATGTCATCAAGTGCAACAACTGAATGTTAAGTTGAAATGGTAATAAGTGTCTGCAAGTAACTTCTGTGTGTGAAGAAGTATTGTAGTGTGCGAATGTAGGAGAGTTCAGCCATTATAATTTGTTTTAGTGTTGTAGACAAACTGTGGTTTATTAGTCATCGGTTATGGGCATGGCTTTATGTTTCAGATACAGTTACTCGGTTCACTGAATCTGGATCTTTCAACTTGGATAATCATCATCAGCTCTGGGTGCTGGAGAGTCAACGTGAGCAAAGAATATTAGCTGCTCACTGAGCACTAGATCTCATTTCAGTGTCACAGCTAAGTCGTAGCTCTGATGTAATTCTGAATATCTCTGACTAAATATGGACTTTTAGCTGAAGCAGGTGTGTATCACACAAAACCAAATGTAATATGCGTACGCAAGTTATTATCATACTAAAATTATCAACGCTTAAGGCTGGCTTGTTTGTTTAACCCGAACATCTGCTGTATATTTATACCTGTTTTATTGTATATACCAAAAAAAAACCACCCAGGTATAAATATCCAGAGGTCTACAGTGCATTAATAGTATGGCATGGTAAATGGACTGATCTTTAATTAGGCTATAATTAACCAGAGAGAGTCCTGAATATATAGGCATAGGCAGACACTGATGATTTTAGAACAGTTTCTTAATTATAAATATAACTGATTTAACTGTAAAATCTCATTACTCCTTTATAGTTGTTCAGCAACACATTTGAGGTCATATTCTTATGCACTTCAGGACCATTGTCACTGTTCCTGTTTGTTGATCCCTCAGGAGAAGATCTTTTTCAACGTGCTGTGTGTCAAAATAGCATTGTTCACTGTGTTTTTTTCAGGAAGTGTGTGCAGTTGCAAGTTGGAGAATCTGCCGAGTTCTCCGTGTTTTGCAAAAAGTTTGAATGTGAACAAACAAAGCCTCTGATTTCTGCTGAACGTTCGATGTTGGACGTTGTCTGGAGCTGACTGACAACATAATCTCAAACGAGAAATTGCCAAATTTAAGGTAAGGATTCTTAATCACATCTCATTCAACCCTTTATAGGTTAGGTTCAGGGTTTGCATCATGAGTACAATTTTGTCTTCTTACATTACCTAATTGCTTCTGCTTTCAAGTTTTTAATAAAATTCTATCTGTTGAAAAAATATTAAAACAACTGTGGTTTGAGCTAGACAACCAGTGCTGATCCTTTTTTAGCCTAGAAAATGACACTTTTTTATTGTAATTTTGCCTCTGTGCAACCCTACAGAGGCAACCACTTTATGTGATTGAAGGAGTTTAACAAGAGTCCTGAATTCAATATTTGGGAATTACAGCCATTTTTATAAGTATTTTCAGAAGCTCATTTGTAATCAGACTTGACTGACAAGTGAGGTGAGGCCCGCTGCTTCATTTTGCCTGGAAAAAAAAAGAACTTAAAATATCTGAAGTAGAATACAAGTGTTGAACCTGTATTTTGGCACTGTCAACTTTGTCAGCGCCAAAGAGATTCTGATGCTATTGAAGAAGAACATCATTAGACTTACAAACCAAACTAAATCAAATTATCTGGCATATTCTTAAAAAGAAGGAATGCACCGGCACGCTCAAAAAGGCCCGAAAAGCCATAGAGCGAGGCCAGTATATAAAACGTTCAATAACAAATAAGTACAATAACTGCAAACCTTTTTTTGGTTAAGACTCTTGACGGTTGTCAAAGTCTACAATCAAGAGACTACTTTGTGAATATACATACAGAAGGTTTATGACAAGAACAGGGAGGCCAGATTAGACTTTGCTGAAAAACATCTGTCTGCAGAGTTTTGAAAAAATACTTATTTAGACAAATAAAACCATGATTAACTTGCACTAGCATGATGGGATGACAAATGATCCAGGGCATACCAGCATGGTAGAGGCAGGATCCAACTTAGTAGATAATTTGTCATTAGATAATTTCCATATGTTGCAAGGATAATTTTTCAAATGATTTTTAAATAGTCCAAGAAATCACCAGATGAATAAACTTGCAGGTATTTCAACTTCAGACCAAGTTATGCAAAAACTCTGGTTCACAGGAGAAAACTGCGTTCACAAAAAAATGCTACTATTGTGGGTTATAGAGTTAAGAAAACTCTGCACAACTTGCAGTTCAGTTCACTTTTCACTTTGGTTCAACTTTTATCAGTACAATTTGAGCCTAAGTGCATCCTGAAGCACTTAATTCAAGCAGCCACTGATTGCAAGCTATTAAGTTAAAGCTAGGATTCCCATGCAACCTGACATCTTGACTGTGTTTTTCTCTGCCTATGAGGCCAACATTCACCGGTCAGCTGCCCAGAAATTAATGCCACTCCTGACCTGGGCATCGTTTATTATTTCTACTCTTCTACTTCTACTTCTACTTCTACTTTCACATAGTGCATTACACATGACACAAAAGTGGTCAAGATTATTGCTTTATTTGTGGCAAGAGGATGTCATTTGAGATGCAGCACAAGTAGCCAAGCTTTAAAAGCACAGTGGCTCTCAGATTCCCACTTGTAAAAGTGCTATCAGCCCTGTACAGCCATCGTTGGCGCCTGGGCTCTCCTTGGCACTGGCACTAGGCTAGAACTGGGGCATGCCTGGGGCCGACTGCACATAAAACGCAGGCAATATATACTTAGTGGAAATACAATACTGCAACCCCTCCCCCTCCACTTTCTCTTTTACCAGCCAGTGCCTGGAACTTCTCTAGTGAAAGCGTAGGTATAGGTGTTGGTATGCGTGTGACTGTTTATGCAATTGGTTTCAGGGGTTTCTGTGTGAGACTTGTTCTTGCATTCCTTTCATGCTTCTTAGTAATTATGGAACAGTTTTCTTGTATGTATGCATTTAGGGGCGAGCAATCTGGCCAATGATCTGATCTGAATCACAGATTGTGATCAACAGATTGCGCATATGGTTGCCTGTCACTTCAACTCAAGGCTAAAGGCCAGAATCACAAATGTCTGTTTTGTATCTGGCGCTGATTGATGTTTTCACCGCTTTGACAGTTTAATTTTTTTTTTAGATAATATAACACTTTCACCATTATTCAGTTTAAGCACGCCCGTCGTATAAGATCATTTGATTGCCTTCCTTGTAATGCATCTGCCATGTCTATCACCTGTCAAAAGAGATATAGCTGTATGTGTGACTCTATCTTTGTTAAAGCCTCACAGCATGCTGATCTATGGAAAAGCAGAGCTGAAAGTGATGACACAAGATGACTTTGTTTCACCCTGGAGCTCCAGCCTGACCCAGGGCTGTATCACAATAATAGCTCTGCCTGACAGCCATACTGGTCTGCTCAAAGCAAATGCTAACTGACAGTTTTTCTTGCGTGTGAAGTAGTGGGCGCTGGTTGCTGCCAGTGGCCTCTTTTTTTTCTTCTAGCTCTGTTGTACTGTAGGTACCAATACCACTGAGTACTGTGCCAAGGCCGATGATACAACCCGGCCAGGTCTTGTACACAACGGCCAGTGCAAGATGTGCCATAAATAATGCAGGTGGGCCAAGGTATCGGGGAGAGGATGAAGCTAAGAGTGGAGTATTCAAGGCTGACTTCACCCTCCAGTGTATATCATATAAAACACATATAGCAAGGTCCTTCCTGGTAATTCTATGGGGTTAATGAGGAGCATGCTACCTGTTTAGTAAAACAGTGTGCTGAGCCAGGTGTGTGGATGCACAACTGGTCCCATGCCCATACATTTTCTTCATGATAAGGGGAATCCCCAAGCTTCAAAGGAGCGATCTTGTTCACTACAGGCTGGCCAGGTCTGTTGGCTTTGACAGGGTCTTTGTTTGTAATAGCCATTTTGTGGTTGCAGGGGACGTAGGAGGGTCGAGTATCAGGCCGCCTGGGCAAACAGTTACCCCACTGTTCTCCATCAGAGAACACACAGAACAGCCTCAATTAGTTGCTCCAGTAATCTTCCTCCCCTGTCACATGATCTGGGCTGTTTGCAATAACACACAGGGGGCCTGGGCCGGCCCGGTCAGGAAATGAGATGATCCATGGCTGACAGCTTAGACACACAGCAGCCACTTATCTGTTATTTCTATGCTGCAAAAACAATCTCACTCTCCCCTGTGTGTGAATATGTTTGCGCACGTGTTTGCTGATGATCGCAAGGATACAAACAAAATAAAATGCGATATCAGAGCAGATCAGAGATCGGAAGATTCGCAGTCGAGGCTAATCGGAGCTTTACGTGTGGGTCTGCGCTCTGCCCGTGTGCACAAAATTGAAACATAATCGCAAGTCAGTGCTCCAGTCACTACTTGTTGATACTCCTGCCGACTTGACAGTGATTTAGAGGTGTATGAAGGTTTTATAAGGATGCTGCTGTTAAACCTTGAACAATCGTTTCACTGTAATGGGCCTCAGTCAGCCCACCAGAGGCCCAAAGTCCCAAATAATAAGCATCAACATCTCCAGTGTCATGTTCTATGTCAGTGATGTGGATATCCTGCTCCTCCCTGTACCATCTCTTCAATGGTCTGCTGAATATGTAGGCAGTATCAGTTGTGCAGCATGATTGCAAATGATGTGTGGAGTGTACCGATCTCCATAAGAGGGAGAGAGAGAGATACCTCATCTGAACAGCCTTAGTTCAAAGGCTGAGATTTGCTTCTTTTTGGCTTTTGGCAGAGTCAGAGATCAAAGCTAAACGCTGAGCAACAAATGTGTGTTTCTGTCACTGGCGATTTGTCTGTGTGTTTGATCAGCAGCCTCCCTTATCTCGCTGCCTCACTCCACTGCTAATATTCAGTAATGGACTGCCTTTCATGAGACAAGAGACGAGGGGTTGATGTGAAGGATGTGACTGAGGTGAATGGAATAGATGGGAAGACACTTTGCAGACAAATCACACAGATCCCTGAAAACTCAATAGTGCGCACATAGGCTCCATCAGTGCATGTAGACTGGGGATAATTCATGTGAATCCGAATTAACTCCGACAGCGCGTACTCTATTTTTTTAATTGAATATCGAATATCCCTTAAATAGAGATATGCACACCACCTCCTTACTGACTCCAGATAGCTATCCTTAACACTAACACCCTCCCTCATCCTCTGTTTCTTTCCCTCCCTTCTCTGTCTTAATTATGACTTTGCATATATTAAGACAGCGATAAATAAATAAACCACCTTCTCTTGTTTATTTGTGCAAAAGAAAATCCCAGCTTTGACCTTCTTATGTTAAAATCCATGTGGTAGTTGGTAAAAGGAATACATTCCCCACAGGATGGGCTGAAAGGCCTGTTTATTCTGTCCTGGCTGCCTTTGGTCTTGCAAGGGAGGAAATAGCTCGGCTTTTCCAATAGCTATGTAAGCACTAGAAGGAGTGTGCCACTGTGCTTTAACAAAAAAACAGCATGCAGTTTTTACAGTTCATACTTAACTTCACGAGCTCACACAGCTGACCCACACAGTGTTTCTTTTGCACTCACCCTTTTTGCTGGATACAGATTCTAAAATTTCAATGTTGTTCATTGTTGTTTCTCGTATTGACTTAATTTAATGTAGAAGCTTTCACATCAGGAAAAGCGGTGGTTCAACAAAAGTGTCTACCAGACATGCAGAGACAACCATAATAGCTTACTGCCCCAAAGTTAAAATGTGACTTGGTCAGACTTTGTACCGATGTCTTGTTATCTCTTACCTTTAGAAGTTGAATGATGCACCTGATTAGAGCAGTTAGATATAGCTACAGGTAGGATTTCCTTGTGCAAATGTATTGGTTTGTGATTTTGGAGAACAGTTCCCAGAACAAATTACCCGTAGACTGCATGTGAAAGTGCCTTGCTGATAAAATGACTCCAGTAAACTGTGTTTAAGATGCTAATTCCATGGCCTCTACTGAGAAATCACCTCTGCAGTCCAAGTCAGGAAGGATCCAATGACACCAGCTGGCTGGCTAAAGTACAGACCACAGGGTATTGGGACGGTCCACCTCCTTCTTCTCTTGCCAGCTTCACCTCACACTGTGCACAGCTGGGCAGGAACTGGATTAATGTTGTTTGTGGGGCCAGCGTTAAATGAGAGTTCAGCGGCGCTGTGAAGGAGGATGGGTTTGTTGTTGTTGAACCAAAGAGGTAATAAAAGGCCGCTTCTAAATGTTACTGCCGATTTGTGTCAAGGTCCTTGATGGTTAAATTAGAACTACCCCCTCCCCAAAATCATTTCCTTTTGTTTTGTTTCTTTTAACTCCAAACAACCACTGACATCTCAGCAACACGTTACAATTCATAATCTTTGTCATCACAGCAGTGCCCTTAAACAAATGCGCTGTGGTGTCCACACAAAGTGGAGCTACAACAACAATATTTTTATATAATAGAATTACATAGAGCTGTGCGATATGATGAAATGAAAACATCTATCGTTTCAAATAATACGCTATCATTTGTTTCGTGGTGTCGCAAAATACACCGTTTATGGCAATATTTTTTCATCGGGGCACAGAGAATTCCAGCATAGACGGTGAAAATGAGGCAGAACCAGGTAACTCCGAACAGAAGGACTAGTAAAAATTTCCCCGAAGTACGCCATGTAATAAATACTCGCAAAGAAGATGGCGGCTGTTACAACTTACATCTAAAAATATATCGTTTCATGCATCGGTCAAAACACTCGACTCAGGTACACCAGCTGAAAAGACTTCACACAAGTCTAGTTATCCGAGATTCACAGAAAAAGCACTACTTTGTAGTATATATCGTTATCGGGACGAGAAACGTCTTATATTTTGGTCATATGGTACAGCCCTAGAATTACGTCTCAAATACACTCATGGTGCAGTGTAACATTATATAAACAATCTAATGTGAGAACTGGCTGACTCTACTGTTAATCACATGAATAACAGCTAAACTTGAACATATTTCTAACCAAGTTTACTTTTACACTGACCCATAACATGAACTCAATGAAATAAGCAATCTTGCATTAAACATGGCTTCAGTACATCTCAGATATCAGTGTGCTCATAAATCCACACCTTGTTTGTTTACTAGGAGAAGCATTTCATTTAAGCATAAACGGGCCCCTAACCTAAGGAAATAACTAGCGTTGTGTCTAACATGACACACACATTAGCAAAGAATCTGTTTGTCTCTGTAGGCACTTTGTTACTCGCAGCCCATCGCAAAAACATCATTTGTTCCAATTTCATTAGTTAAATCAATGAAAAATAGCAAAGCTAACATAGTTTGACAGTCATAAAATAGTATCTTTGTTCCAACACAATGATTTGTAAAAAGTTATTAGGTCAAAAACTATCTACAGCAGATGAACAGCTTCTGAAAGTAATAAATAAGAAAAGCTCCAACACAGAGCTGACACGGGAGCTGAGAGATGGATTGAGCCCTTCAGTTGTTCCAGCAAAGTATTCAGGAACTGGACTGAAAATCAGTGGCAACAGGTCTTTACTCTCTTTATGTAGAGTTATAAATCCAAATTGTCATCAATATATGATGCAACAGTGTCTACAGCCATCTGCACCACACATTGGAGGCTCTGGTGTTGGTTTCAAACCCTGCTTATAAATTGCTGCAGTGTATTTAATATAATAGTTTTATTTATTATGTTGCTTTTGGTTTCATTTGTCTTCTCCTTCCTTTTTGCGCTGTTTCAGAATGATTGTATTCAATCATTTTTCACAGAGCCCTTGGAGAATGTCGTACTGCATTTAAGGACACCTCATGAACATATTATTATTCGAGTTCTTTTGTAATGACAGTGTATTTTTCTTTCATGAATGAAATGACACTTTTTTTCTGTTTTGCTGACATGGTATTGTTTTGAATAAATGAATGTTCAGAGTAATTTTTGTTATAGAGTGTGAAAATAGCAGAAAAAAACTGTAAAGGCAGGCATGAAAAACAGGGGTAACTATTACAGAGTGGATTACAAATAATGGCATCAACCTAATGTTTCAATGGACAGGAGTTAAAAACAGTGATTAAAGCACTGAGATTTATTCCTGAGATATCCTCAACATTTTTATTCCACTGTGAATAATAACCTTTGCTTTTTAATAACAAGGAAAAAATTACTTTTTTTTTTTATATTTTATTATTATTTTTGCCCTTATGTGGGTATGATCTGTTACAAACCTCTGCATGGAATAAGCCTGCAATCACATGGCCCAATTTTTTCCATGGTACAATGGATCTGTGCCTGATATCTTTGATGGTTGAATCTCACTCTGCTGGGTTTTCATGAGATTTCCTAGTAAACTGAGTGTCTAGTTCCAGGAGGGAAGGGGACAGAGTTAGTGAGAGTCCCAGGGGGGATAGGATAACAGGTGGGCTGAGTGCCATTCAGAAGGGTCAGACAGCACAATGCTAGCATCTCCCTTTGATGCTGATACCATCTTCTGTGTGTCTGCTCAGCCCTGCTCCCTATTTCACTGCTCAGCGACTTTACATCCAGTTGCCTCCGACTGTGTCTGCAGAACGGCCCCCGGATCCAATAACACGGCACCGCTGTAAGACAATTACCCGCTTTAATAACGGCCATCATTACACACCCAGTGGATTGAATATAATATACGAATTCTGAACGCGAGTGTGCGCATCTGTGTTTGTGTGTATGCGGCAGTGGTGTGAGCAGCATCCAATCCCATCTGCACTCTCTGATCATTACAGGAAGTCTTTATGAGTTTAGTTTCATTAGACCCTTTAAAGTTCTCCTTAATGACAATGTTTAGGTGGGAATGATTTTCATTATGTGAGTGATGACTAGTTTATCATGCCAGAATCCCACATTTTATTATTTGCAGAGAAAACGCATTTGGCTACCTTCTTAAATGTGGTTTTGCATAAAATCCAGGTGTCGTGACACACAGCCACTCCAACACAAGCACTACCACGAGCATCAAAACAAACCATTCATTAGCAAGTTGGAATAGCTGTGGAACAGGTTGCGCATTTTCATTGGCTTCATGAAGTGCAGAACATCCATAGCGTGCATGGAGCCATAACATAGAGAAAAGCAACCGAGAGATGGAGAAGGAGCTGATAAGTCATTTATGAGACATGAATTATTAATAAGCATCATGATGGCAGAACAGAGACTGAAAACACACAATGCCATCTGGACTATGAGGATGGTTTGTCAAAACTAAATGGATAAATGAAATTTTGATTAAGTTTATTAGTAGATCTAGATCTCATTTACAAAGTCATTTGTTGCCTTTTCCTAGACAGCGTTGGATTCAAGACAGCAATTAGCATGCCAGAAGAACCAAAGACTCTGAGCTACTATGTTAAAAGTATGATCATTACAATATTATGATAATATGCTTCACTTTTATTATATAGTAAAGATTTAATGGAGCTGGGTGAGGCTTACGAGATCAGTGAGCACCATCTTCTTCTTTGGTGCAATAACAATGCTGGCCACTGACTTAGTCCATAGTCTAAAATAGTATTAGTAGAATTACTCTAAGCCTACTTTTTTATTGCTCTTATAAATATGAGCCTGTGTTTTCTAGTACCATGTTAACTGAGTAGAGCACACCTCTCATCATTTTAATTGCAACACCTTAAAGCTGTAGTGACATTAAAAGTGAGACACAATTAGCAAAAAAGTGCATTAGTCAGATTTGGTTTCTAAAGGGATCCTGTTGCTCGCTGTTGGTTTGTGTAGAAATGATCGTACCGACTCTCAAACTAATCAGTAGTGAAATGCTCCGATAGCACTTATTCTCACTTTACTCACAAGCAACTGCAGCATTAGCAACTATTCAGCTGAAGTAAGCAGGTTTGTGGACTGGTGCGATGAACATCATTTGCACGTCAGTGTGGGTGAAAACAGTGTGTCTGTGTCACATCCTAGATCCATTGAAGACCATAGTTCTTTAACCAGAAAATGGTTATGACTTCTTAGAAATGCTGATTAAGGGACACATACAGGTTTTTGGTTCTTTTTGATGCATGCTTAAGTTTTTTTTGGTGGTTTTTTTGGCCGGAGTTTGTATGTGGATATAGATACGTGTGTTTTTATGTGTGTGTAAAAAAATAGGCTTCCTGTATCCTGTACAATGAAGGCAAAGTTCGGTTTATCTGAATGAGGTGAGGTTGGGAAACACTGCCGTCCACTATTATCGTTTTTGTTGTTGCTGTTGTAGTGATTCTTTTGTTTCGTATTTCAGCCAAATCAATGGGTCTCTGCAGAACACTGGATACCTTACAGTGTTCGGGGCTCGTTTTGCTTGTGCAGGTGTTTTACATCTGTAGGAGAGCTGGCACCCACCCAGAGACCCGGAGAGAAAACGAGAAAGAGAGACTGAGAGTGAGAGAAAAGTGAGAGATTCTGTCATGCACTGGGTCAGTGGAATGCCTAACTATAATCATCTGTGATGGTATAATCACAGCTCAGTCAAACTCTACTCCAGACTCCATATATCCCTCCCATCGGCTCTCTCTCTCACTCTGATCTGAGCGAAACTGGCAATCTGACTTTACAGAGCCAAGGCTCAACTTCGTCACAAGAGTCTTTATCATTCCAAGAGTTTCTTTTTTTTCTGGGCTAATCTACGAATGCTTTCCCCATTTTAATCTGTGTCTGTGTATGAAGAGTGTCCCAATGGAGCTGCCATACACTGGAAGATTAATGAACCCAATTTGCAAAAGTGACCTTTTGGCTGCTAAAGCACATCCACTGCTAAGCCTCTTAATGCCTGCCTTTTAAAAAATGTTGTTATAGAGAACAAGTCTTCAGATAAGAGCACGGAAAATAAGCATATCGGAAGTTAGAGGAGGAGTCTGGATTAAAGTCAAAGTGATGTGGCCACCACACTAGTCCTCAGTCTCAGTGAAGAAATGTATAATGATCAGAGCATTAAATAACCGAGTCAGGCATTTAAATGATGCCGACAAACCCTGTTAATATTTAAAAAAAAATGACACTTAACCCAGTTAAGAAAATAAACAGGTGCCTCGGGTTGACGTCATTCCAAATGCTGTATCCTTATAATACGAAGGACAAACACAATTCTGGTATTAATATGCATGAAATGTTCAATATTTAAAGGACCTCCTCTTTCATTTCATTTTTCTTTTCAAATGGAGTGACAAATGGCAAACATGTATAAATGAGCTCCATGGCACTCCTGTAGGAATGTGGATCTCACTGGTTTTTAGATGTTTTGGCTGTGCTTTAAAAGGAAAAAGGTGAAATCACACAATATGATTGATATTAATCAGACAACCAAAATACTGAATAAGGTTATGCAGTTGGCTTCATCCAAGAGACCATTACCCAATCTAGTTTTTTTTGTCTGTAAGCTGAATTGTTATACCATCTCAGCTGCTGTCTTCAAAATTTGAGAATTTAACAGATTGAAGCATATCTTTTAATTTGCATACTGCACTTTCAGCCAAGTTAAGCCATTAGAATTAAAGATTACTGGCACAAAGCCCAGACAATTTGTCGCTGACAAAACAAACAAATGGACTGGATCGCAGACAAAGTGAAATAGGAATTTTACAAATGGTTTCAGTCTTTTTTTGTCCCGAAACAGATAAATGAGCAGACTTTGAATTCACTTGTTAATGTGGTCCTTTCAGTGTCCAGAATCTAAAATGAATGTGTTGCCTTCGCTTTTTGAAGCTACATTTAACACAATAATATGGATTTCTCAGCCTTCTGAGCAAGGAAAAAAAAAGAGATGGAGGAGGCACCTTAAAGAAGCATTTTAGTGTGAGCATCTGGCGTTTCAGGTTGGTTTAAAGGTTTGCAACAAGCAGTCTCAAGCTGTTCTTTCTACCCCAAAGTCCCACAAGCCATCACTCTTGCTGTGCGGCCATATCGCCCAAGCTTTTAGAGGAATTGTAAGTGCACTAAAATATGATTTAGCTTTGGAGCACAGCTCTAATTCTTGAGTTATTTCTACTATTCCCTGTCATATTTATTCTGTTAAAAGGAATTAAATGCATTTAAAGAGAGTAAAAAGAGCAAAGAGGTGCTGTGCTATTCTCCAAATTATGAGGCTTAGTGGTTATTTAGCAAGCCCTTTGTCTGATAGTAAATAGCTGAGTTTAAAGAAGCAATGGATGTGTGTGTCATTGGCAGAGAGATTGATTGTAGTGTTATTCATCTGACACAAATGTATGTTTTAATGCAAATGAGTGAAACATAAAGTCTGTGAGGAATATAGATGAGGACGCTGTCACAGTGTTGGTCTGGAGCAGATATATACCACAATCATGGGAAGTATTTTTATCCCTCTTACAGGGGTTGTTCTTACTTCTTTGCATGTTATGTGTGGGTTTGTGTGCATGAGCAACCAGACCTTGTCACTAAGGAAAGAAATTTTGGCAGCACAATACTATGTCAAATATGCGAAACTCGGTCAGCAGGCGACATTCTGTCCAAAAAAAAGAATATTAATGCTCATCACTGTTTCTCTGCTTCTTTCTTTGGTTGGCTGTCTTGAAAATGTGAGCATCTCGTAAAATCTCATTTTCCACTTAAAATGATTGAAAATTCAGCTTATTTTCCCAAATGTGAAATACACTCACTATCAGTTTAGGATTTATCTGTTTCCCGGAAATGCAGCATTAACGGCGCATTAAAAAGCGTAAAAAGTGACCAGAAACAGACAAACACAAACCAAAAAAACAACAAAATCCAGGAAGCTTTGCACAATTTTGAGCGGTGTAGGACCAGCCGTGTAAAAAGAAAGGCACTGTTTTCTAGTGAAACCATATTATTAATGGATCTGATCATGTAGCGACAAACCCAGAGTTAGTCACTCAGCTGGGTGTGCGGGAAACGTTTTTGATGCGCTTCAGTGAATCAGTGTCATCACTGTTGGTTGATGTTCCCACAAACCAGCAATTAATGGATACAGCAAACAGGCTTTTTGGGGGGGAGGGGCTTGGAAATAAAACCTGCGCAATGACATGATGACTGGTGTGGCTGTCCTGAAGCTGTGAGCGTGCCAGCATGCAGGCGTCCCGAGTGAGCACTAAAAACCGTGTGATCGTCCCCGTCAACCAAAGAATGATTAGACGCTGTGCTACACCTGTGCCCCTATAAGCACCTTCTGCCAAACTGCACTACACTGGCACCTGTGGTGAACCAGGTGCAGCCTTATATACACAATGACAAATAATATAACCCCAGTAGAGATCACACAGGCAGAAGATCACCAGTGTAGCATATATAGACTCGTGAGTACTCAGGAAAGTGTGCGTTGGTCTGTTTTTCTGCCTGCGTATGTGCTGGATTAATAAATTCATAAATGAACATTAGTTCACTTAAAAATGTCTGTGATGGTCCCTGCACTAAAAGTGGGGGCATCGATGCTAATGCTGCTATTGGTATTGGATCTATACTAGCACGATAGGACAAATACTTTGTTTGTAGCCCCTAAGTTCAGTATATAGTGTTAATTTTATTTTTAAGAAAAAAATATACCTTAAACATGGACTGTGAAAAATGCCTGAACTTGTTGCGCTGAATGTCAGGTGTATATTATTTATAGCCTGTAGCACATTTAAAAAATATAAGTTGATCCAAAGTGCTTTAGACACGGGCACGTTTACATTTCAGGTCTCCAAAAAACAAAAACAGTTTCAAAATGCATGAAATACTGAAAAGTGTGATATGTAGTGTTAACTAGTTATTGTAGAAAGTAAAAATCACAGTGATTTAGTGATCATTAAATTCTGTCAGAATTCATCTAGCTGTCAACTTCGTCTCATAAATCACGACACACAAAGCTTCCCATTGAAGTCAAAAGTATCGGCATTGGTATCAGCAACACTGGCTCCATATTTACTTGGTGTCCGATCAATACCAAACTTCGCTGGATTGCACGGCACCACGGCACCACGCCACCGTTAGCAATTTTCCTTAATTTTTAAAAAATAAATCAACTAAAAAAACATCCTAAATGAAATGAATTAAATCAAAACAATATTTACTGACGTTAGTGTGATTTTCCCTGAGGGCCATTGCATTGTTAGTTTTTTTTTTCACATTGAAAAACATCAGACACATGCTGAGTATTAGAGCTTTTCAGCCTGCCTATTGCGGTGTGTTTGATTACATTGAGGAAGTAGCATAATGTTTTTTTTAACTGGACAAGAGCAGTCTGTTGAGAGTGTGGTCATTGGGTGAGGACATTAGTTACCCCCGCCTCATTCACACAGCGTTCTCACAAGAGCTGAAGCCATCACCTAGCAACCAGCCAAAAAAAAAAAAAGTTCACGCAAATTCCTGTGTGTGGTCATATTCAGTCAAAACAGAGGATGATTCATGCGTCTGTACCCTCGCGCTAGGTAAGGTTTGATCCAAGAATGGATGTAATACATTTACACTTCTGTTCACCGATCGTAGGGCAGTAGTCTTATTTAGGAGACAACCAATGCCTGCAGTCTGCTTGTTATTTTAGTATTTGGCATCTGTCTGTCAATGAGAAATGCTCAAAACTAATTATTACCATGTGAGAACAGCGTGCAGAAATGCTCCCATGTCCTCACAGTTTGAGGCTTGTTCACAGTGGGGATGGGGGACCGAGAGACTGAAAATTAATTTGAGACAGGGGCGTGCAGTGGAAAAAAAGGAAGGAGGGGCAAAGACATACAGAGAGAGAGAGAGAGAGAGAGGTAGAGAAAGAGTTCAGAGAAACAAGCGGTCTGGCCCAGGCGGGGTCCCTGGGTTCCCCCTCCCTCGGTCCTCTGTTTACACACAGAGAAATTTCGGACAATTTCACAGCTCCCCTTTCAGTGGCCATTGAAAAGGGACAGATTCCTTCCTGGTTACTCACCCTCTATCCAGTGAGAGTGGTTGCTATCATGGGAAAATCCAAACCTTTGGCATCCTCAGTGGGTTACCTCTCTGCGTTGCGCTATAGCCTCAGTGCAAATAGCGGCCCTGAGTAACGCCTGTGAAATCTGTGTGTGCGTGAGGTTCAGAGCGCAGTGCTGGGATTAAATCAAACAGGACCCCTCATTCAGGGGGTCCACTCTGCAGTGCCGGGGTCTGTTTGCATTCATGTGCTTCTTTCAGTAAGGTCCACTAGGAGCGTCTCTCTCTGTTTGCTCTGTTCTGGAGAATGTATACGGCATTGTTTCTCATATTTGGACTGACCCTGCCAGATGCCATGGCCACAAAAACCTCTTTTCCTTAATCAGACAAGGTTGCTCAAAGGGCAGAGTGGCATGCCGCCATCCATACCCAATGGAAGGGAAGAAGTGCTTACAGAGAGACAGGAAGCTGGTGAAAAGGAGAGATAGTTGCGAATGGATGTGGTGGAAGGGAAGAGTCACGAGAGGATGGAAGTCTAGTTGGGAAAAACAACAGCAACAATACTCAGCATAGATCATATTTCAAGTAGATGGAGGAGGAGGCCCGGCTGGCTTTATGGTCCCCTTAAATATGCGTAAACTAGCTCTGGTCTCTTTGCTCTGCCTCACTCAGACAGGAGCTATGGGCCTCTTTATGCCTCGTCCCAGGTGTCTCATCACACAGCCACCTTAACACACACCCGAAGAACAGACTCGTATAGAGTTATGACCATCTTGCTGGTGTAAGCTGAACTATTAGAATAACATTAGGGCCCAAGCACAAAGGCAGCCACAGAAATTCTGTGGCTCTCTGTATTTGTTACAAGGTTATGGAGGCACTTAAGTGTGCGAGAGTGCATGCAGCAGGGTTTCAGCTGAGGGTGAAAGCTGCAGGGATCTTCATGTAAGTCCCGCCGATGCAAAAAAAAGAAAGCACTTGGAGAGTGTGTGAAGGTTTATGAGTCGTTCATGTTTCCATGCATGTGAAATGAGCATCTGAATACGAGTAATCAGGTGTGCTTGTCAGTGGCGTCGTGTGCTTTCATTGCCGAATATGGTGAAAGTTGGGGAGTTATGTATGTGGTTAGAATGAGACAATTTGAGGCGCAGCTTTGAGTTGGGTATATCGATCGTTCCTAGCATCAAACAGAGAAGGCAGCTGGGAGACGGCGGGAGGGCTCGGCGTTGTCGAAGCCCACTAGTGTACTTCCTCTTATATTCCGCTTTGTTCGTGCACTTCCCTCCAGCACCCCGCCCTGTCCCGCAGCACCACCTCCCCCATCTCCATCTCTCTCAGCAATGGCCACTGAGAGGGCAAGAGAGATTGGCAGAGGAGGGGAGGAGTGGAGGAGAGCGCAAAAGAGAGCACTTAGTCTGTAGGGCATTAATAAGCATAGCTCTCGGCGAGCAAGTGCTTCCTACACTCCCACACAAAATTCACACGCACAAACACACAAGCACATAGCCAGTCACTCGCACGCTCAGTGATGGTTGGCCACTTGCCAGCACCTCCCTGGGGCTGAAAAGAAGGGATGTGTAGTGCAGACTACTGCTGGAGCGTCTGTCTGAGGGAACGGCAGAGAGTCTGCAGAGCACTGTGCCACTGTGGGACAGTCCATTATCCATACCGCTCGGCCCGCATTTCAATGGTTCCTGCCCGAAAATGAAGAGCCAAAGCGTCAAGCAACAGGCAGAGGCTTCCTCTCAGGAGATTCATATGTGTCTGCACATTCACATATCCAAGTTGGCTGCATGATTCATATTCAGTCCGAGTGAGAGAGTTGATGTTGTTCCTGTTTTAATGACCTCCCCTGTCATTTGTCTTATCTCTAGCCACATGTAGATGTGGCATCCTTTTTTACTGGCAAACACTCGACTGGGCTTAGATGGCCCGCTTGACCGACGTGAACAATAAGCTGCTGGCATGACCACAAGCAGAACAACACAGCGATAAATTTTGCAAATAGTGTACCGTGCCCTCTGTGTCAGCCACGCTCACAGATGCCAATCCCGACACCGTGCTACGTCCACCTAACCCAGCATGCCTGCTGTCATCTTTAGCAAGTGACATGACCCAAGAGAAGGCCAACGGTCACAGCGAGTTACACAAAACAAGGCTGCAAAATAAAGACGCAGTCTGGCACTGCAGAAAAAGGGGGGGAAGAGACAGAAACACACACACAAAAGGGTCAGAAGAGAAAGTCGGCACAAACAAGAGTGAGTCAGGGATTTATTTTGAGTGACTGAAGATGTAAACACTGAACTACTATTTGCATTCAGTTTTATCCTTCAATCACGCAACCTAGTGCACTCAGTGCAAATGCAGCTTCTGTTCAGCTAAAACAAAGGGGGAATAAAAAATAAAAATTATCTGCTTTTCAGTTAAATGTGTGTTTGTTAAGTGTGTGTTAAGTGTCACGAACCAGCTGAGTTCACATGGATAATTAAATTCCACTAGAAATCTGAAGAAGAGCACAATTATGGCAAAAAAATAAAAATAAAAAATGCCTCACTGAAGCATCCTGTGCTGAATAAATGGTTCCATTTCAAAAGGAATGTTTTTTTCCATTTGAATTCGTCCCATGAAAGAGTTAACTACATGTCATGTCATGACAATATTGTTTTTGATTGCTCTCTTTTAGGGGAAATCTGTACTCGCTGTACTGCACATGCTCACTCGCTCCCTTGAGATGGTAAAACACTTTTGCGCTCATTGTCTGTTATGGAACACCGTCTACCACTTTTCAGAGCTGTGTGTCTTTCTCAGGGGAGCCGCCTTTGAATAGGTGATGTTTCCTGGTTTTGGGGAGATAAAGAAAAAAAAAGAATTGCATTATGTTTAATAACTCCAGAAGCATCACGGATTTACCTTGGAACGCCAGCACAGTGAAGGAATAAGAGTGCGCCAGACAGGATTTTGTATAAACGTCATCAAACATTTGCCTATTGGAAAGTGCTGGATTCTGTGTAATGTGCAATCACAAATTCTTTAGTGAATTACAGGTAAATGAGACAGCTTTTGTATTATTTACATAAGAAATTCCTATGGAAGTGATTCAAAACTGTATTTGACCAAAAAAAAAGGCTTTTGGAAACAGGATTATAGAGCTTATCCTTTTATCTTTCTTTGCAATAAGGGCAGCTTCTTAGGAGAGACAAAGAGACTTTGTTGGCATCACCTCTAGGGAGCCATTTTAGCGTGAAGTGTCTGGAGCAGTATTTAATTTATTATTGATCTTCAGGTTCGATTAGACTGGTCCGTTTGTACATTAAGGAAGCTATGACTGTCCTTCAAAACATCCCGTGGGACATATAAGACATTAAACTTAATGTATTTTTTGTTGGATAAATTTCCAGTCAAAGAACTGACATCTTATGAATATAGAGACAAATAACGGAAAAGTCATTCTGATTGTTGTCAGTAGTACTGTACTGGTTTGACTAGAGATTTCTTTTATAATACACAATCCTATTTCCTCACACAACGCACTATTGTGAACAGGCCACAGAGGTCATGTATTTCCTGCCCTGAGTGTCGATTCTCCACTACCTGTCAACCAGGGAAACCAGAAATCTTCAGGAGCTCCAGTGAAAATGTGAAAGCATAAAGGTGCAATACACAACATTATGCCTGAAGGCTGTGTTTGTGTATATTAAGGTCTGACCTCTTCCTTCAGATGGGCAGTTCCTTTTACTAATACTTGTCAGTCATGTTGATGAGCTGTCTACCTTGATATGTTGCCTTCCCCGGAGCTGATTAAGAGCACCAGAACCAGAGCAGGTGAAGCAGATGTTGAAGACATCTCATGTACAATGAAAAAAAAATGCTTAGGGTCATCTTCATTTTGAAATCACAGCCTTCGTTTTCTGTACATGTGCTGCATAACACAACTTGCTGCTTTTTGCTGCCTGTATTTGCTCCAGCTTTCCTTGCCATGCCTTAGAGACTGCTACTCAGTGTGCCTCAGGCCACGGCGCACAAACAACAAATTTTATACCATGTGTATCCTCCCCCACAAAACAACCTCATAGTTCCAGCTGTTACAAAGACTTATGGTTATGTTTTAATATTAACCGAACTCTTGCGGCTATGTAAAGAAATACATGGAAAAATGTGTGACTGTGTCTTATTAAATGTGGCAGTAGTCTCTAACCTAGTAACCTTGAAAGCTTTCTAAAACGTGTTTGAAGTTGTTAAAGGGTGTAATTTACTCAACCCTTTTCCTAACAATAACCGACTAATTTTGGTGGCTTAACTTAACCGAACAGTAAATAAAGACTAAACTAAACGCAGGGTGAAAACCAAATGTAAAAATGTGCAGTCTCCTGGCTGAAAGGGGCATTTTTGCCTTCTAATATGAAAATGAAAGCATTTCTACATGCCAAAAACACTTACAAAGGATGAGAGGCATGAATGAGCCTCCCCTGAAAATTGTGAAGTGACCTGAGCCTTGTTCTGCTGGAGGTTTCTTCCTGTTAAAAGGAGGTTTTCCTTCCCACTGTCACCAAGTGCTTGCTCAAAGGGGTCATTTGATTGTTGGGGGTTTACTCTGTATTATTGTAGGGTCTTTACCTTACAATGTAAAGCATCTTGAGGTGACTGCTGCTCTTATTTAACACTATATGAATAAAATTGAATTCAAATGAACAATTCTGACTCTTTGAAACCATGGCCGACAGAGTTCATGGTTTGTAATATAGAATGTTTTTAATATCTGTGGGTCAGATATGGTATGGCAACAACAACTCGTGAGGCCTTTACACACTGGATGCATATATTCACGGGAATATTACGAATATGAACATAGTATTGAGTATACTGGTCTAAAATAAAATAATGATTAAAGGGAAAATGACTATATGTAGGTTAGATTCGCTTTAGATACGCTATAAATACACTCTATAATATATTGTGCTTCATATGTTTATCGTTTGGCCATTACATGCTTCATAAACCTGCGTCACCAGGCTCTACAGATTCCACAGAGGGATGGACAGTTAACAGACATCGGTCTTGTGGAGACGTCCACTGTGGATCATTTAAAGATCTTTCTAGAGACACTAGACAGCATTACATGTGATTAATATGAAAGGAACCCCATTAGAATCACTTCATTACACTGTATATCTTCGGACAAACATAATCACACACATTTTCACATGTTAGAATTTTAATTAGGCGTATTCCTCTCAGTAGTCCAAACATGCAGCACTTCATTAACATACCACACTGTTTCAGAATATCTGACATGCATTAAACATAGCTCCTAATGAATCTGGCCAAATTGGTGCCGGCTTGCTTTGATACATGAAAGATCTCTGAACATAACTATTCATAATCTCTGTTTTGTGTGCATGGGTATGTTATGTGTCTCTGAGTTGGACCATGATCTGCTACATGCGGATCTGAGCTCTGGTGAGACAGAGGCACTCTGTCAGCTCGCATCCCTTGCCCCCCTCCTCTCCTCACATTCACATGGAGGGGTGTTTGGAGGCCAAGCCATCTGCCTGCTCCTCACCCACTGTGGAATTCATCATTTATGGCACCTTAGATGACCGAACAGGCCAGGTAGCCACCAGAAAGCTAGATAGTCAGCCAGCCAGCTAGCTACCGCCCAAACAAGCATGTCAGCCAGCTTAGAATACATCCAGCTAAGTATTTGAGTTCCGGAAGCAGCTGAATACATTTGGAAGGGAGGGATTTCGGAAAGATAATCATTGTTTTTCTGTGAAAGGGGAGCAGAAGGCCAAGCAGAGGGTCTGGCTGAGAGGGTAATGGGGCTAATAGGGCTGGTAAATGAAAAGCCAGATGATGATAGCTCTGCAGCTGATTCTATCTGCGCTCGTATGTAACCCTCCTTTATGTATGTGTGTGTGTGCAAAGGAGACACTGAGTGAGAGAGGAAGAAAATAGATGCCAGGAACTCAAGAGGAAGGAGTTGTACGAAGGCCAGAGACCTCCCCCTGGATTTGATGAATCCTTCACAGTTCTGAGAGCTTTATGAAACATTCATGATCGACATCATTTCTTTCTATTTCTCTATCATTGTTTCCATCCCTTTATTTGCTAGACTCGCTGAGTCTGCCTATCAGATGGTAGCATGAATTTCTAAATTTACTTACCTGTGTGTATCTTTGGATTTTTATTCCTTAGGAGTCAATCAGATTTCCTTTTCTTACTGACTTCCAGAGATAGAATATGGCCAATGAAAATTAATAATTCATCCATGCATTAAACTCACAAGTTATGAAGTGCAAAGCCTGCACACACACACACACACACACACACACACACACACATATATATATATATATATATATATATATATATATATATATATATATATATATATATATATATATATATATATATATATATATATATATGTATATATATATATATATATATATATATGTATGTATATATATATATATATATATGTATGTATATATATATATATGTATGTATATATATATATATATATATATGTATGTATATATATATATATATATATGTATGTATATATATATATATATATATATATATGTATGTATATATATATATATATATATATATATATATATATGTATGTATGTATATATATAAAAAGAAAACACCCAGCTCGGGTCCTCTACCAGAGGCCTGGGAGCTTGAGGGTCCTGCGCAGTATCTTAGCTGTTCCCAGGACTGCGCTCTTCTGGACAGAGATCTCCGATGTTATTCCCGGGATCTGCTGGAGCCACTCGCCTAGCTTGGGAGTCACCGCACCTAGTGCTCCGATTACCACGGGGACCACCGTTACCTTCACCCTCCACGTCCTCTCGAGCTCTTCTCTGAGCCCTTGGTATTTCTCCAGCTTCTCGTGTTCCTTCTTCCTGATATTGCTGTCATTCGGAACCGCTACATCGATCACTACGGCCGTCTTCTTCTGTTTGTCTACCACCACTATGTCCGGTTGGTTAGCCACCACCATTTTGTCCGTCTGTATCTGGAAGTCCCACAGGATCTTAGCTCGGTCATTCTCCACCACCCTTGGGGGCATATATATATATATATATATATATATATATATATATATATATATATATATATATATATATATATATATATATATATATATATATATATATATATATATATATATATGAATAGGATGACGGACCTATGGATTCTTCGATACCCAACATCCACAATGACGGCGAAACAACTAGTAGCTCAGTGTTCCAACATTCGAAAGAAGGGACTGCTCTCACAGCTAGAGATTGACGAGGTACAACACAAATGCTACGGCAAGGAGGAGTCAGGACGCCAGGTCAGGGGGGAGATATCATCACCCCCACCCGAGATTGGGTACATAGCCCCAAGTGCGATAGGAGAAGGATCATTGAGTGCGAGAGGAACTGACCTGAAAAATAGGATAATGGCCAAGCTTGAAACCTGGATACCCCATAGCCGGTTACCAAGATTACGTGAAGTACCCTCAGAAGGTCTGCTAGATGATGTTAATGCAGCACTACGGACAATACCTACAACCACGATTACCGACACTAACAAGCTGATCTACAATACGGCAGCAGTGATCAGTGAGATGCTTGGCTACAAGTTGAACAGCCACAAGGGGCAGTACCCTCCATGGAGAAGGAGGCTAGAGGGCAAGATCAAAGTAGCACGGAGGGAGTTTAGCCAACTAACGGAGTTGCAGAAAGGTGCGACAAAGAAGGCGCATAAGAAATACAGCAAGCTGTCCATACCTGAGGCCTTGGAAACTGCCAAGCAAAGACTCACAGCCTTGGCCAGCCGCTTGAGGAGGTACACCAGAGAGATAGAAGGCAGGAGAATAAACCAGCTGTTCTCCACAGAACCAGCAAAGGTGTACTCTCAGTGGCAAGGGAACAATAATAAGAGAACAGCACCACCAAGGCTGGAGACGGAGCAATACTGGAAGAGCATATGGGAGAAGGACGCAACCCATAACGGCAATGCTCAGTGGCTAGTGGATCTGAGGGCAGACCACAGCGACCTCCCTGAACAGGGTCCAGTAACCATCACAGTGGCAGATATCCAAGAAAGGGTCTCCAGTATGAAGAGTTGGACAGCACCAGGGCCCGACATGGTTCACGCCTACTGGCTAAAGAAGCTGACTGCACTCCACGAGCGTCTGGCAGCACAAATGAACCAGCTGCTAGTTAACGAGAGACACCCGGAATGGCTAACCGAAGGTCGGACGGTCCTGATCCCCAAGGACCCCAAGAAGGGACCGGTCCCCTCCAACTACCGACCAATAACCTGCCTCAGTACTACATGGAAGCTCCTGTCAGGCATCATATCGGCTAAGATGAACAGGCACATGGGTCAATACATGAGTGGGACACAGAAAGGAATTGGCAAGAATACCAGAGGCGCAAAACACCAGCTACTGGTAGACAGAACAGTCAGCCGAGACTGCAAGACCAGACTGACCAACCTGTGCACTGCCTGGATTGATTACAAGAAGGCCTATGACTCAATGCCCCACAGCTGGATACTGGAATGCCTAGAATTGTACAAGATCAATGGGACCCTAAGAGCCTTCATCAGGAACTCAATGGGGATGTGGCGTACAACACTAGAGGCCAACTCCAAGCCCATAGCACAAGTCACCATCAAGTGCGGGATCTACCAAGGAGATGCTCTGTCCCCACTGCTGTTCTGCATAGGCCTGAACCCCCTCAGTGAGATCATTAACAAGACTGGCTACGGATACCGACTACGGAACGGAGCAGTTGTCAGCCACCTCCTGTACATGGATGACATCAAGCTGTATGCCAAGAGTGAACGAGACATCGATTCACTGATCCACACTACCAGGCTATACAGCAATGACATTGGAATGTCGTTCGGACTGGAGAAGTGTAGTAGGATGGTAACAAAGAGAGGGAAGGTAGTCAGAACTGAGGGGATTGAACTACCAGAAGGCAACATTGCAGACATAGAGGACAGTTACAAGTACCTGGGGATCCTGCAGGCAAATGGGAACCATGAAGAGGCCGCTAGAAAGGCTGCAACCACCAAGTACCTGCAGAGGGTCAGGCAAGTCCTGAGGAGTCAGCTGAATGGTAAGAACAAGATCCGGGCCATCAACACGTACGCCCTGCCCGTGATCAGGTACCCTGCTGGGGTAATAGGCTGGCCAAAGGAGGAGATAGAAGCCACTGACATAAAGACAAGAAAGCTCCTTACCATGCATGGAGGGTTTCACCCCAAGTCCAGCACCCTGAGGCTGTACGCTAAGCGGAAGGAAGGGGGCCGGGGACTGGTGAGTGTCAGCACCACAGTCCAGGATGAGACAAGGAACATCCAAGAATACATTGGGAAGATGGCCCCAACTGACCAAGTGCTCAGTGAATACCTCAGGCAGCAGAAACCCAAGAAAGAGGAGGGAGACGAGGAACCATCATGGAAGGACAGGCCCCTGCACGGTATGTACCACCGGCAGATAGAGGAGGTGGCTGATATCCAGAAATCCTACCAGTGGCTGGACAAAGCTGGACTGAAAGACAGCACAGAGGCACTAATCATGGCAGCACAAGAACAAGCTCTGAGTACAAGATCCATAGAGGCTGGGGTCTATCACACCAGGCAAGACCCCAGGTGCAGGCTGTGTAAAGATGCCCCAGAGACAATCCAGCACATAACAGCAGGGTGCAAGATGCTAGCAGGCAAGGCATACATGGAACGCCATAACTAAGTGGCCGGCATAGTGTACAGGAACATCTGTGCCGAGTATAACCTGGAAGTCCCGAGGTCAAAATGGGAGATGCCCCCAAGGGTGGTGGAGAATGACTGAGCTAAGATCCTGTGGGACTTCCAGATACAGACGGACAAAATGGTGGTGGCTAACCAACCGGACATAGTGGTGGTAGACAAACAGAAGAAGACGGCCGTAGTGATCGATGTAGCGGTTCCGAATGACAGCAATATCAGGAAGAAGGAACACGAGAAGCTGGAGAAATACCAAGGGCTCAGAGAAGAGCTCGAGAGGATGTGGAGGGTGAAGGTAGCGGTGGTCCCCGTGGTAATCGGAGCACTAGGTGCGGTGACTCCCAAGCTAGGCGAGTGGCTCCAGCAGATCCCGGGAATAACATCGGAGATCTCTGTCCAGAAGAGCGCAGTCCTGGGAACAGCTAAGATACTGCGCAGGACCCTCAAGCTCCCAGGCCTCTGGTAGAGGACCCGAGCTTGAAGGATAAACCGCCCGCAGGGGCGTGCTGGGTGTATATATATATATATATATATATATATATATATATATATATATATATATATATTAATTAGGGGTGCAACGATACACAAAATTCACGGTTCGGTTCGGTTCGATACTTTGGTGTCACGGTTCGATATTTTTTCGATACAAAAAAAATGTTCATGCCTTTTTAATTTGTCATTTATTAAAATTATAAATATATATTTTAACTCAAAAGTACAGTTTTTAAATTTAACCCTAACCCTTGTGCGTGTTTTTTATTTTGACAGCGAATGCGCACCTGCGGACCACTTATGTGCAGCCCTGGTTATTTAGCTCGTCATATTGCAGCCACAGAGATTCTTTTGTCCATGAAACCATAAAGCTGCACTTTCTTTTTGCCTTATAGTCTCATTTGTCATAACTTCTCCGTTTTGTGGTAAGCTTTTCTTTGGCTGTCACTTCTTCACCCCGACCTGTCTTATTTGGCTCAGCAGAACTAAAATATATATACTGCTGCTTTTACACACAGACTCACATAAGCTCAGCGATTCTCTGCGCGATCAACCTCTCACATGTTTAAGCTTGCTGCGGGAGATTTCACTTGTCATGTTTGCATAGTAAGCTAACGATTAATAAGACGATGTCAGAGGAATTGGTGCACAAATTATCATCACTCACAGATCAGTGCTGTCGCTCTCTATACACAGTTCGCACGATTGCAAAGTGAAAGCAAAAAAACAAGCGCAAATTCAAACACGATTTCAATATGTCACATATTGACAGTGGCTCACCGATGCCAATGACATAATTACCCAGCTACATTTCTGAAAGAATGCAAAAGCATTGACATATATTTTTCCTTCCTACAATAGCTCGACGGGCAGGGTAGCCCGTCTGAAAAAAATCGCTAGCCCCAGGACGTCGGGCTAGCGATTTTGTGAGCCCTGTATCTGATTGAGGAATCACTCATCTTTGGAAAAGAGAGTTTATTACAGAGAAATGTCTCTTTCCAAAATAAAAGCTATACTATCCGCTTCTTCTGGGCTATATTCTCAGCAGCATAAGGAGAATCATGTGCTAACAGCTGTCTAAATGACTCGGCTAAAGTTAGTAGCATGCTTGTTGTTTTGGTCTTTGCACTAGGATGATGTCGGCGTAAATGTGCAGTCATATTCGTTGTGTTCCCACTAGTGCTTTCAGGTTAATCTCGTTGAAATGACCTTAACGCCACAACACGGCAAATCTCCGTTAACGAGTTACCGCCGATCGCCCCGTGCATGGGGCTAGACGGCCAACACGTTAACGAGCTAACTGCGCTAACACACTAGTTCCCACCCATGTAATTAAGCATTGCGTGGCACATCCAACATACTGTTTTACTTTAGTCCATGACTCGCTTACCTTCAGGGTCATACGTCACATGAAAACCAAAATAATTCCAAACGCCAGATCTGAATGAGAGTGGGGGAGGTCCATCTTGCAAGGGGAGCTTAACTTCTGTCTTGCTAGCTTGCCCAGCGCTCTTCCTTCTGACTATGCTGTCTGTGTTGAGCGCTCAGTGGATCTGCGCTCGACAGTGCAGCCTAGGCGGAGTAGTCGAACGCAGATTCACTGAGCGCTCAACACAGACAGCATCGTCAGAAGGAAAGTTGATAAAATAAATTACAAATGTTGTATTGTTCGATACATATGTGTACCGAACCGAAAGCACTGTATCGAACGGTTCAATATCGATACGAATATCGTTGCACCCCTAATATATATATATATATATATATATATATATATATATATATATATATATATGTATATGTATATATATATATATATATATATATATATATATATATATATATATATATATATATATATATATATATATATACATACACTCAACAAAAATATAAACGCAACACCTTTGTTACTGCTCCCATTCCCCATGGGATGGACGTAGAGACCTAAAATTCATTTCAGATACACAATATAACCATCCCTCCCAAACAGTGGTCACAAATCAGTCCAAATGTGTGGTAGTGGGCACATCTGCTATATTGAGATAATCCATCCCATCTCACAGGTGTGCCACATCAGGATGCTGATCTGACATCATGAGTAGTGCACAGGTGTACCTCAGACTGCCCACAACAAAAGGCCACCCTGGAATGTGCAGTTTTGTCTCACAGCAAAATGCCACAGATGCCACAAGCAATGAGGGAGCGTGCAATTGGCATGCTGACAGCAGGAATGTCAACCAGATCTGTCGCCCGTGCATTGAATGTTCCTTTCTCAACCATAAGCCGTCTCCACAGGCGTTTCAGAGAATATGGCAGCACATCCAACCGGCCTCACAACCGCAGACCTCGTGTAACCACACCAGCCCAGGACCTCCACATCCAGCAGGTTCACCTCCAAGATCGTCTGAGACCAGCCACCCAGACAGCTGCTGGAACAATTGGTTTGCACAACCAAACAATTTCTGCACAAACTGTCAGAAACCGTCTCAGGGACGCTCAACTGCATGCCCGTCGTCCTCATCGGGGTCTTGACCTGACTCCAGCTCGTCGCCGTAACAGACTTGTGTGGGCAAATGCTCACATCCGATGGCGTCTGGCACGTTGGAGAGGTGTGCGCTTCACGGATGAATCATGGTTCACATTGTTCAGGGCAGATGGCAGCTGAGAATGTCCCAGTTCTTGCATGGCCAGCATACTCACCGGACATGTCACCCATTGAGCATGTTCGGGATGTGCTTGACCGGCGTATACGACAGCGTGTACCAGTTCCCACGAATATCCAACAACCTCGCACAGCCATTGAAGTGGAGTGGACCAACATTCCACAGGCCACAATTGACAATCTGATAGACTCCATGCGACGATGTGTTGCACTGCATGAGGCAAATGGTGGTCACACCAGATACTGACCGGTTCTGGGTCCCCAGACCCCCAATAGCGCAAAAAACTGCACATTCGAGGGTGGCCTTTTGTTGTGGGCAGTCTGAGGTACACCTGTGCACTACTCATGATGTCAGATCAGCATCCTGATGTGGCACACCTGTGAGGTGGGATGGATTATCTCAATATAGCAGATGTGCCCACTACCACACATTTGGACTGATTTGTGACCACTGTTTGGGAGGGATGGTTATATTGTGTATCTGGAATGAATTTTAGGTCTCTACGTCCATCCCATGGGGAATGGGAGCAGTAACAAAGGTGTTGCGTTTATATTTTTGTTGAGTGTATATATATATATATATATGCTAGATGCTAGCAGGCAAGGCATACATGGAACGCCATAACCAAGTGGCCGGCATAGTGTACAGGAACATCTGTGCCGAGTATAACCTGGAAGTCCCGAGGTCAAAATGGGAGATGCCCCCAAGGGTAGTGGAGAATGCACTCTTCTTTATTTGTGCCTGGGTGTGTGTAAGACAGTAAGAGAAGGGGAATATATATATATGCGTATTCCCCTTCTCTTACTGTCTTACACACACCCAGGCACAAATAAAGAAGAGCGCAGATCTGACTGGGCTTTGCTTTGGATTGACTGAATTGTTTATGATTTATTTACTGCACTACCGGAGATGGTTTATGATGTGAGGTTTCACACACGTGCACACATACACAAACATCCACATTTGAGTGCACTGTCAACAAACAGGGGATCAGTCTCTGTCCCATCTGCTGAGTGTGCCAGTTTGCCGCAGGCATTAAGACACCTTCAGATGCTTCAAGCACACATGCACGCACACACACAGAGACTCATGCACAGCAGTCAGGAAAAAGTCACACCACAATAGCATTCGCTTCAAAATTGCAGCAGACAGCCCAGTAACAAAAGGCATAAATTACACCACCTTCCCATAGGAGACAATCCCGAATAAAGATGTAAATCCGATTCCATCGAGAGAATGCAGTTTTCAGTAAAAATGTTGCAATGACTTCCTCTAAATATTATCTCCTGAACTGTGGCTGCTTCTTGAGGAAGCCCTTTTTCTTTGATCTTGCTACTTTGCGACTTATTTTTAAAAGAAGACATAGAGTATTTCTAAAAAGAATAATAATAATAATAATAATAATAATAATACAAAGAAGAAAAAAAACAACACACTAAAAATGAAGTTGCTTCACCTCAAAAGACAACCTCATATAATCAGTCATTTCTGACTTTGCACCACTGCAATCCTGACAAACAAAAATCCACCGTTTGTACTCAAGCTGCATCAGATGGTACTGTAATGATTCGGAGGGAGGCCAGCTCAGGCTGTGTGGCGGTAATTGTGGCTGTTTCCTTGCCTTGATCTCATTCCAGCTCATATGCATCGACAGTGGCTCTAGCCTCGATCCCTGAGTCAAAATGGGATATGACAGCTCTGGTGCCATGACCTCTGTTCAACTGAGTATAATGGTATTAGTGTTAGCATTAGTGTGTTCCCATTAGTTTATTTAATATATGGATTTTTCTTTGAATATACAAAAGTTGGCTCTCATTGTGTGATACTGAGATACTGAGCTAACCCCCCACTCACCGAACACTGTGAAAGCTCCCATTCTGTTTGATTAGTTCCAACCGTCATCATCTATTTACAGATTGATACATTTACCTGGGTCTGACTGCTGTTTTCTAACATCTAACATGACATTTTCAAAAATCTTCTAAATTAGAAACATTTTCATGTCTTTGCTTAAGTCCATGTCCCAGTTCTGATAGGGTTTGGTTTTACAGACAACTTTAAAAAAAGTTAAACAAAACAAGTTACATCATTTAAAGTACTCATCAATATACACACTTGATCCAGAATTACTTTCTTAGTTAAAATCACTGATTTTGCTGTAAAACTAGAATGCTTTTGCACACAGGTTTGCAATTTCACGTGCAAAGTCAAGGAGGAAGTTGCCATATATGGAACCAATTACTGGACTGTTATGCTGTTACATTTTTGTTAAACAGTTTAAAATGAATAGGGATATGACATGCATGACATGTATATAATTTAAGGTGAGCTGTCGTCACCTTTGAAACTAATCTTACATCTTTCACCATCTCTGTGTTTTTTTTCTTTTCCTGGGAAAAAACACAACTGTACATTTAGCTCACAGACACATTTTTGACAAACTGTGTGGAAACCATTGTGTGCTTGGTGATATCTGTTGAGCTGTTTGCAAAGTTGAATTTGAAGTTTCTCAGCAGATAAACAAAACAAAAAACTATTTTTCCATAAAAGCTCGCTCATTTTCTGTAGCTAGCTAGATAAACTACTGCAACCACAACTTTACATCTAGACCATGAACAAACTGATGTGTTTACATTGCAGTAGGCCATGGGATGTCATTATTTTCTTAATACTGTGCAAGCGCCCCTTTGCCGTTCAGTAGTAATATTATTAACCTTTTTAACAGACCTTATTATTCATTAACTAACATAACATTCACCCCTGATTAGAAACAACAAAATTAGACAGCACACTTAATTTGAACTCTGCTGTTGATGTAATATGAGCACCAGAGTCGCCAACTTAATGTTAATTCATTATTTAAGACTTTATAGAACAACTGTAGGAAGTCATGATACTGCGTTTTCTTTTTAAGGCTTCTGAAAGGTTTTCCATAACAGAAAGTTTTCTTACTTATTAATCTTGCCTGTAACATCCTCAAAGCTCACCAGGTGATGTGCTGAGAGGGCTTATCAGCTGTTTAACAGGTCAGGCAGCAAGCTAGTTAAGCTCCTTAGCTTGTGACCACAAGCACCCCTGACGTGATGTGACTCCTGATACTGACATAGATAAAACTCAGAGCACTTACAACAGAGGACTAATTTAGACTTCTACAGGGAGTCTTCCAGAGCCTATGCGTAACCTACATGGGTGCTCAACACCATTATGCGTTAATTACCTTGTTGCCGTGATTATTATTCCTTATACTGAGATGATGATTGTTTATCTCTCATTGATCATTTCCAAAAATGAAGAGAAAGATTAGCTGGAAATGCACAGGAAGAATGAACAGTACTGATCAGGCCAGTCACAATAGTTGAAGGCTGTGTTGACCAGATGTGTGGTTACATTTCTCTGGAGGTACATGTCAGGTTATTCTGTAGGTTACAGGGTAGAGTTTCAGAGGGGTTTACAGTTACGACGTAGCTGTGGTGTAGATTTTCTGCGCAAGCATAAATCCCCAGTACTACCTACACTGCAGGGCATGTCTGAATGTGCGTGTTTATGCATATGATGACAAGAAGGCAAGTTTGTTATCCATCTGTACTGTGTATGCATCGCTGCCCACTTAGTATTCTCAGGTGTTGTCTTTTATGCTGCATGTAGCTACAGAAGAAATAACAAGGGCGAGCTGGCAAAGAGCTGTAAATAATGCATGTGCTATTGAACTACATCTTGACACAGTTTAGAAAATTTACAGCTAACTAGAAAGAAACCATGAAGGTCTTTGTGCGCATGCAAGTGCATGTGTGTGAAATGGTGGGTGGTTGCAGGTAATGGTGTATGACATGGAACAGCTGACAGTGCAACAGGGTCCAAAAAGGGTGCCAACAGCAGAGCAGAGGCCACCGCTCCATCCTGCTGCAGAGCCTGCAAGCATACAGCCATTTAATTTACTTACTGCACTAATGCAATTATTGCCACGGCAATTTACAATGTCCAAGAGGGCTCTGTCTTTGTGTGTGTGTGCCTCTTGAGAGTGATGTTGTGTTCCTGGATCTTTTTAAGTGTGGGATGAGATAGCGGTGTGTCTCGTTGTGTTTGCTTGTGTGAATGCTTGTGCATGTGCTTTACAGTCTCTTGAACTGTACATCCTGTGTGTATTTCACTCTGTGTGCGCATACACAACACCATCTGCCTGTAGCCGTGGAGCTAAAATCTCTGATAGCCTCTTGTTCCCAATTCAGAAACAGCTGATCAGTCATCCAACTAGCTGGCTGGCAGCTACATCAAAGACAAAGTTGTCCCTGGTGAGTCACTCATTATACACTCAGACACATCACCTGCAATAACACATTCACTTGTACAATATGATTTCAGTGCTGGTAGCAGAATAGCTTTAGTTATAGCAAAACTGCTCTGAAGTGAAGCCAAATGATGTTTAATGAGGTAAAGAAGAAACTGAAGGATAAGATCAGAATTAGTACTGGAGTGATCAAAGGTTGCTGACACTGTCTCAGTGTCACTTACAGGGAATTAAAATAAAATAATTTTTTGATTTTAAGGAACTGGGGCCCGTTCTTCGTACGTCGCTTACTACATCCAAGATCAAATGACACATCCAAGATCAAATCATCGCGCTAACCGTGAGCTCGCTAATCCGGTTCCCCGAACACACCTGCTGTTGACGATTAGTACAGCTGGACGCAGTAATGTGACATCACTGGGTGTCATAAAAGGGGCTACGCATCGATAGTAGAAACATTGATCGGCAACCCTCTGATTGGTCGGCGAAAATGTCGAAGGAGCGCGCTCGGCTCGGTATTTTTCGGCAGCAGAGCAAGAACTCCTGAGTGAGGGATTTCAGGAGTTTCAGAGTTTAATCAGAACGCAAGGGAACACTGCAAAGGCTGCAAAAGCAAGGAGAGAGGGCTGGCAGAAAGTTGCTGACAAATTAAACTCGTAAGTAATTTAATAATAATAATAATAATATATTGGATTTATATAGCGCTTTTCAAGGCACCCAAAGCGCTTTACAATGCCACTATTCATTCACTCTCACATTCACACACTGGTGGAGGCAGCTACGGTTGTAGCCACAGCTGCCCTGGGGCAGACTGACAGAAGCGAGGCTGCCATATCGCGCCATCGGCCCCTCTGGCCAACACCAGTAGGCGGTAGGGTAGATTTATTATATTACACTATATTATCCAATATTATATTACATTATATTATATTGTTATATTATATCCTCTTTCACATTAGAGCCACAACAGGACCCACTAGAACATGGGAACAAGTAAAAGTGAAATATAAGAATATTCTACAGAATGGTAATATTTATCACTTATATTGCTTTTCGTCTCTTGAAAAGAGACCCTGAAATAATCTGTTTGTTTATAACAGCAACCAAGAAAAGGGCAGAGCAAAAAAAAGACAGGTGGTGGTCCTGCACCCCCTCGTCAACAAGTTGGTTAAGTAAATAATATCCTCACGGGAAAATCGATATCTCTCAATGAGCACACTGTCGCGCTGAGCTAAAGGATCCTGTCTATCCCGCAATATACGCTGGATTCTGAGGACTCTCCTTATCAATCTTGCACCTTCCGCAATGGGTTGCTCGCGTAAACGGACAGGACATGGCTGCGACAGGCTTCCCAAATCCACCTTGGCTTTTATAGCCGTGGTCTCTCATCTTGATTACACGAAGTAATTTACAATTACTACTCTGAAATATGAATTACATCTGTAATAATCACATACATGTAATAGAATGTTAATAGTACATTTCCCTTTTTTAGGAAATGACCTGTATGTATCTGTGTGACATCAATAAAAGGATCAAGTACTGCATTATCTTCAGTTACATTGATGTTATTTATTTATCGCTGTTGCTTTCGTATAAATGAAGCGGACATACCTGCGTGGCCGCGATCTAATCCTGTTTACATAAAGTAAACCTGCTCCCGAGCAGGTTTACGCTTACGGCTCTGTTGCTATGACAGCAAGTCCCGGATGAGCTTCGGGGAACCGACTGATCCAGGATCACGCGAAATCGTCAACAATCTAATCCGGCTAACCTACTTAGCGAGGTACGAAGAACGGGCCCCTGGACTCTGTTCCAAACTTGTCCTCTGTCACATTTAAAGACAGTAGTAAAGTATCCGTGTCAGTTTTGCTGCTGGAAATATTCCCTTTGGCTTGGGCGAGGGTAGTGCCTGAGTAAAGAGAGCAGGGATCAAGACACAGAACAGCCTTTCTCTAGCTCTGAATTCACTGTACGTGCTTTTATAAAATCCGTGCAAAGTGGTGCAATCAGAAAATACACAGACTCTACAGGGAGTGCAGAATTATTAGGCAAATGAGTATTTTGTCCACATCATCCTCTTCATGCATGTTGTCTTACTCCAAGCTGTATAGGCTCGAAAGCCTACTACCAATTAAGCATATTAGGTGATGTGCAACTCTGTAATGAGAAGGGGTGTGGTCTAATGACATCAACACCCTATATCAGGTGTGCATAATTATTAGGCAACGTCCTTTCCTTTGGCAAAATGGGTCAAAAGAAGGACTTGACAGGCTCAGAAAAGTCAAAAATAGTGAGATATCTTGCAGAGGGATGCAGCAGTCTCAAAATTGCAAAGCTTCTGAAGCGTGATCATCGAACAATCAAGCGTTTCATTCAAAATAGTCAACAGGGTCGCAAGAAGCGTGTGGAAAAACCAAGGCGCAAAATAACTGCCCATGAACTGAGAAAAGTCAAGCGTGCAGCTGCCAAGATGCCACTTGCAACCAGTTTGGCCATATTTCAGAGCTGTAACATCACTGGAGTGCCCAAAAGCACAAGGTGTGCAATACTCAGAGACATGGCCAAGGTAAGAAAGGCTGAAAGACGACCACCACTGAACAAGACACACAAGCTGAAACGTCAAGACTGGGCCAAGAAATATCTCAAGACAGATTTTTCTAAGGTTTTATGGACTGATGACATGAGAGTGAGTCTTGATGGGCCAGATGGATGGGCCCGTGGCTGGATTGGTAAAGGCCAGAGAGCTCCAGTCCAACTCAGACGCCAGCAAGGTGGAGGTGGAGTACTGGTTTGGGCTAGTATCATTAAAGATGAGCTTGTGGGGCCTTTTCGGGTTGAGGATGGAGTCAAGCTCAACTCCCAGTCTACTGCCAGTTTCTGGAAGACACCTTCTTCAAGCAGTGGTACAGGAAGAAGTCTGCATCCTTCAAGAAAAACATGATTTTCATGCAGGACAATGCTCCATCACACGCGTCCAAGTACTCCACAGCGTGGCTTACAAGAAAGGGTATAAAAGAAGAAAAACTAATGACATGGCCACCTTGTTCACCTGATCTGAACCCCATTGAGAACCTGTGGTCCATCATCAAATGTGAGATTTACAAGGAGGGAAAACAGTACACCTCTCTGAACAGTGTCTGGGAGGCTGTGGTTGCTGCTGCACGCAATGTTGATGGTGAACAGATCAAAACACTGACAGAATCCATGGATGGCAGGCTTTTGAGTGTCCTTGCAAAGAAAGGTGGCTATATTGGTCGCTGATTTGTTTTTGTTTTGTTTTTGAATGTCAGAAATATATATTTGTGAATGTGGAGATGTTATATTGGTTTCACTGGTAAAAATAAATAATTGAAATGGGTATCTATTTGTTTTTTGTTAAGTTGCCTAATAATTATGCACAGTAATAGTCACCTGCACACACAGATATCCCCCTAAAATAGCTAAAACTAAAAACAAACTAAAAACTACTTCCACAAACATTCAGCTTTGATATTAACGAGTTTTTTGGGTTCATTGAGAACATGGTTGTTGTTCAATAATAAAATTATTCCTCAAAAATACAACTTGCCTAATAATTCTGCACTCCCTGTAGTAGTCCTTTATTTTCTGGACATTTCTGCTCTCATAAAATTTCAGGGCTGCAGTGGATATATGGGAATGGCTTAAAATGGCTCTTCTTTTGTCTTCCTGTATGGTGAAAGCTATAATGTTTAAAGATTGTTCAAGTTCATGCACCAGTCATAATTATTTGATAAGGCATATCGCTAAAAATAACATTTTGCTGGTTTTCGTCACTCATCTCCTCTAAAGAACTAAACTGAGCCATAAACTGATCTTTGGTTTTGGAGAATTGAAACTTTTCTTTTTATAAGGTTAACTGTCAATATTTAGAATGCCACGTGTCATTATGAAGTGCAAAAGCAACCTTGCTTCCAACCTACAGGAGGAGGAGCAAAATGTCTAGATGAGTGAAAAACCAAACTGGAAAATATTCATGTGAATTAGATCATTTTCCCATCTATTCTTGGCTGGTTTCTCCCTACTTAGAAGCATCTGTCCATGCAGAAAACTTAAGCCACCTAGGCTAATACCTTTCCGCTGTCTTGTGCATGAACTTGGCATGCTAACCCTGTCTGGCCATTAATGAAATGTGACATCCTGATTGGGAAAGTTAGACTAGTATCTCATTGTTAGCTCTCAGCCTAAACTGAGCAGAGCCCTGCTGTAGTCAGAGGCATATTATTAGACCCCATATTACCCAAGTCTACCAGCTTGCAGTAGAGACTTACCTCGCCCACACCACGCTAAATAAATCTCCCAGACGCCTGGGCTGTTAATAATGGCTGATATGACAGCTTGGCCTGTGCATTTCAGAGTGACCTAATAACCCGGAAGCTGACTTGTGTGTTTATATTCATGTGTGTGTATGTCTTGTGAGTATTTGACATTCAGGTTGGGGGTCTTGACATTAGGGGAAAGGGCAGGCACCTGTCTCCGGCCCAAAGAGAGGTCACTTTCCCAGGGTATGGGAACAACTGTGACTCAGCAGCTCTGCTGCAGAGGGCAGCTATATTAGCAACACAAATCATACCCAGGGGAAAGGATCATCTGATTTTTTTTTTTCCTCATTGGCACTTACTGTACTTTGTATGGGGAAGTGAGTGTGGGCATTGATTCTTAACAAAATATATTTTTCTTTCCAACTTGAGAAGATCAATAGCTTTTCATACTCTCAACAAATGGAGACTGCAGTTGGTGTGCTATTCAGTGCCCACTTTCCAAAATAACTTCATTGAAAAGCTGGATGGATGGATGGACATGAGCAGTGACTCACTGGTGACATGAATTTAAGCCAACCAGTGTGGTGACATCTGTTAGAAAGAGAAACCTTCTAATCAGCTTTTGTGGATCAACAGCAAATGGTTAAACACGGTTAGCATATGGATAAACAGTGTGTGTGTGTGCTTGTGTGTGCATCAGTACTTTCAACCACATTTGGCAGAGTCTATTGCAAGGCTTTGGTCTTGTCATTAAAAAAACAAGCAGAGTTTGATTTAGTAACACAAATATTACGTTTGTTGTACTTGTCCTAAAGTCACTAGCTTTATACAACTTCCTTTGTGAGAGATGTGGGTGTGGGTACCATTTTGTTTTGTGTTATATTTTTAAGTTTTCAGGTGCTTTTCAAAAGAAATAGCTATCACAGTGATTTTAATAGTGCTATAACAGCGATTAGGTCTTTTGAAGGCAGCAGTTATGAATATTCATCCCACTATATACTGACCTGGATAAGTGTGAATATGATTGTATATTCACTGCTTTAAAAAAAAGAAATAAAACAAAAAAACATTCATATGTCAAGGACAATAAGCAGCAAGTGATGAATGCATTCTTTACGAGCAAATTAACTTCATTACAGAAGCATCTTTGTGCTTATGTTTGATCTAGTTTGCATGTGTATTTATAAGTCTATGGAAATTTTATAACAAGTGATAATTAGTTGACTCACATTTGAGCATGCAATAATGGTGCTGTGGAAAAAAACTAGTAAACTGGGTTATGCGCTATAAGAGTGTGCTTTGACCTATATTCAGCTGTGTTTAATAGAGCAACTCTTCCCAAACACTTGTATGTTGAAATGCTTATTATGCCACTGGTATGGGCCTGTTCCTCCATCTCTGTCTTGTTCTCAGTGCAGTGTGATTTAGTTTTGTCATTTTACTTTTGAAATTCAGTGTGTCCAAGACAGCCAAGATAGATTGCTCTGAATGGGAGTCTGTGCTTGCAAAACCCATTCCAATTGAGCCTGGCTGCCACACCCACAGCTGCTGCTCGGGGCCAATGCGAGATCAGCAGGACAGAGTAGAGCGGTGGTGAACTATGGCTGCACGGGGCCAGACTGAGAATATAGGTCATTCAGCCCCTAGGATGAAAGACGCATAGCACTGACTGCCGGGGTGGAAGCAGGGTGGAGATGGAGTAAATATAGAGATGCTTCCAAATGCTCAGCATAGGCATTTTAGATGACCACAGGGAGGGAAAGAAAAAGGGCATGTGCAGGGTATTGGAAGACGGGAGGATGGAGGACGAGAATATAGGAGATTTAGTGTAGGGAGAAGCATGGGTGGGGTATGTGCTGTGGGTAAAAGAGATTCAGAGAAAGCGGAGTGCGTTCAGTGTCTGTGGGAAATAGTATCGACTTCTGGTTCTTACTGATGAAGGAGAAATACAGAATGCAAGCAGCCTTCCTTGGTGCAGCTGCGGCTTGCACACAATATCATCCTCTGTTCGCTTGTGGCTGGTGGTGATTGAGGGGCAAGCATAAAGATCACACTCACAGTGCACATATCCTTTTGTTTTCTTCATGAGTTCAGATGGATGAGCAGCCTTTCATTGTTTGTTGTATTGTAATCCCAGTGACACTATTCATATATGACCCAAATCAACAGTACGATTTGTCTAATGTGTCAAATTACAGTTTTTCTGGAGGAATTTCGGTCGTATGCAAAGTTTTCTTTTGCCTACACAGATACCGAAAGCTCTGTCTGTAAGGGAAACAAGTATTTGGATCTAAACTGAACCAAAATTACAGGTATAAAACCTTCCAGAGTGCAATCCAGACTTTAGAAGTTAGTCTTTGTCTGTCAAAAAGTGTTGTTCTTAAATGAGATCAAACTAAAACTAAAACATGGTTTATTTCTAGTATTAAAACATTTTTGGATGATTCACATTTACAGACCATTTACATGATAGGAGACATATTGTGCTCATTTTGCATGCTTCACATTTTAAAATAATCCTCACTTATTTTATACTGGGTCTTGGTCATTTTATCTCCCTTTTTCTTTTCCCTCCTTCTTGCTTGCAGCTGGGAAACAAAAGATCTGAACAGCAGGTGTGTAGCGCTGCTACAGAGCTGTGCACCTGAGATGACTATATTAGGGATATCCCATCTCTATGACATTATTAAGGCTGGACAAAAACATGGAAAACTGAGCCTTTAGAGCAGCCTGAAGCATGAACTTCTGTTAGGGATCACCCTGTACCTATGCTGACCTCATTATTTGAAACGCTGGTCATTGTTAATATGAGCATCTACCAGCGTGTATATATACGTACATGATAGAAAAATGTAATACTTTATAAGGTAGTCCAGATTGTTAGTCTGGAAAAAAGAAAAATGAGCTGTGGTAGCAATTGGAGAGATGAGAAGACCACATTTTCACTGAAATATGGATCCACAAAGTCATATAAAGCCAAATGGAAAAACTCATAAAAATGCCGACATTTACCAGGTATTTTTGCGGTGGATGACAGAGAGAGGATATGAGAGGAAGAGAGAGGAAGGCCACATCAAGATCAAGACACTGCAGCAGGTTATATACAGACCGTATACAAAGAGGTAATAAAAGAATCTGTCCGTTCATTTTTCTGCGTTCATTCAAAGGCGACAGAGGTTACCAGCTACCCCAAAATGGCAAAACTCTGAGGTCTGATGCTCAAAGTTTACAAACCAAGCAATCCCAAATGATCGCAGCCTCTCTAGGTCATCAGTACAAGGAGTAGGTATTTTCTGCAGAGCTGTGTCATGCACTCACGTAATTGTAAGGTGAAACCACAACTAAATGGATGAAATATATACTTCTTACTAAGTATATTAAGACAGGTTAAGCCTTTCAGCTTACCAAGTGTTATTTCTTAAACAAACCCACAGTATGTGAGATTTTCAATCTCACTCTCAAGTTGTCACATGCTGACTCTCTGGGTCTGTAAGCAACACATGGCAATGCACTAGGTTCACTTTTTGCTTCATTTTTCAGTGCACAGGTTAGTCAACGGGAGATTGTTAATATCTGAAATAGACGTGATGAGTCACACAGCCGACATTACTGTCGCGGGAACCCACTAAAACAAAGCTTCTGCTGCCACAACTAAATTAGATTTTCATCTTTGTTGGACCCGCAAACATTTTGGTTTTTAAGTGAGTTTGTTCCTGTCATCTTGATTTATCCAATATTTCTTGCTGGATTCCTATTGGTGGTTTGTTGGTGTAGGTTGTAGCGGCAGATGGTCATCTTAAAGGTCTGATCTTTGATTACAAAACCAAGAACAGCCCAGTCACACAGCTTATCCAGCTTAACATACTGTCAGCTGATGTCTTTTCTTTGGCAGAGATATCATTGCCTGGAAGCAGTTTTGTAGCTTCTTCTTGATGAAAATTTCCACATATAAATCAAAAACCTCACTGAAGTGACAATGCTAGGGCTAGAAAAATCAGCTATCCATCCATCAATTTTCTTAGACACCATTTCAGGGTCATGGGAGGGCTGGAGCCTATCCCAGCTGTCAGTGGGTGAGAGGCCATGGTAAATACCACCAAAGCATAGATATATGTTCTGTTATTTAGGGGAACAGCACTCAGAGGAAGTAGCTGCGCTTAGAAGACGAACATTTAAGAAAGTTTTGTGTGTGAGAAACAGTGAAAATGCAGTCCACCTCAAAGTCTTGTGAAGAGAATTCTTGCTTGTTACTTTGTATGTCTCGCTCTCCCAGCAGCACTCTGCTCCACTCGAGGTCAAACTTAGGCATGCACTCATGATAAGTGGGCTTTTGTTAGGACAAATTCTTCAAGAGGTGCTTGTCAAAATGTCTGGTTCTAAAGGCAATGGCTAATATATGTGCATAACCAAAGAGAAGGCACTGCAATCATTCACCAACTGTACGTGCGCAGTTTCCTTATTAAAACATAATTATGCTCATTATTCAATCAAATTAGTACCCCTCCATTGCCCGTTGTCTATTAGTCCCATAAGATAAAGTTTGAAACGACCTGTAAATGTGGGACTGGGATAAAGCGTGGTTATTATTTTTCCCATGATAGTCAATCATTCTGTTATTAGGCAGCACTTGTCCTCAACACATCATCCCTCCTCCTGCATCCAAAGCCGGTTTGTTAGATGGGCAAAACAAAGAGATCAGTCAGTCCTTAGCTCAGTCATCCACCCCTGCAACCCCAAAGAGCTAATGATGATCATTTGCCTACCTTAAAGACAAAGAAAAATGACTGAGAAAAAAATTGGGTGTGCTCTGACCTTATCATTTAAATGGTGACACAATTATACTCACAGTTATACAAACTGAATAACTGAGTGAGGTTTTTTTATAGACAGAAAAAGGGTCTAAGAAAGGAATACATCGTAGCCAAATGACACCCAATTATGTGAACAGTGAAGGTTGTTACAATGGGGTTGGGGAGGACGGAGAAAGGTGGGGCGACTTTGTGACGGATAGAGAAAGAGCAGTGAGGACAGGCCGGTGACTTGAGCATGGATTTGTGCAATTTTGAGGGGGAAACGAAGGTATGAGTGCATGGTGAGAGGTTAAGAAAGGGTCGTTCTAGGAAAGACTTAATGTGAAGGGTCATTGCTGAGCGGGGAGCAGTGCCTGCTGACACAGACAGACTGTCTGAGAGTTTAAGTAGCCTCAGAGACTTTGCTGCTGGTTTAGGCGACAGTCGGAGATAGCAGAGGCAGACAGGGAGAACTCTTTCCAACCCCCACATCTAGGCTCTTACTGCAAGTGCTTATGCATACAACAGGGAACTATTTAGAAACCGTATACATCAAGCAGCCTCAGGAAACAAGTCTTTTGCAATGCATCATGTCACTGCATGTCCAACCCTGTCCCCTAAGATCAATCTCTGAAAAACTACCAAATGTGTATGAGCATTTTTTCTTTTTTAGGAAACATAATGCCACAATTGCTTGTTCAGAAATCAACCTGAGGAAAAGAACAACAGCGTTCTTCATGCTGTCACTGCAGCTAAAGCAGGATTTGTCTCTTTACGGTCTTTTTATGGATTTTTAGACAAACAGAGGGGGGAAAGTGGGCATAATCAAACACGGATGAATGTCATTGTCTTATTTTGAGTACTTATGTAATCCAGATCTAGTGTAGGTAGAAATAGACAACCCGACAATGAGAAACTGTGTCAGTGTCCTCAAGTTGAATGTTGATTAATTTGTAAGTCACATCTTTACTGGCACAGCCACTGCCTCATCTGTTCTTGCTGCTACCTCCACGATGACAAACATATGGGTCTGGGACAGAGGCCAAGCTCTTAGTTTTTTGACAACCGTTTTAAATGATAATGATTATTTTAGCTCTGTAAGGACAAATACTGAAAGCAAATTCTGGTTTATTTTACAAGTTTGATTTTCTACCCTATATTGTTTCAGTGGGATTAGGGAAAAAAAGAAAACAATTCATCAGGGATGAACAGGAGTATCTTATTCCTATCAAAGAATAAGATTGTGAGACTTTCTTGCCTGCCGGCTGTTTGCTATCATGACCCGCACCTGCTACATAGAGAGAAGGTCATTGTCAATCGAATCAGTGTAATTTAGGGGCTTCTTTGTGTACCCATGTGAGAACAACTAAATGTATTACGTTCAGCATCCTGCTGGGTATGTGGGTGTGTCTGTCTAGATGTCTTTCTCATTGTGTCAGCCAGAGTCTCTTTCTGTTCGTCTTTGTGCGAGCCAGATAGATGCAGTGGCCCACAGCAGATGAGCCACTGCAATGATTGGCTGGTCCCTGCTGTGTGCTGATAGGTCGTTGTCTTTTTCTGTTCAAACAGGGGTCTAATCAGACACTTTAACAGGCTGCCTTGTTCAAACACACCATGCTCTACACTGGGAATCTGGCAAACACAGACTTGTATTTATGTGTGTGTGTGTGTGTGTGTGTGTGTGTGTGTGTGTGTGTGTGTGTGTGTGTGTGTGTGTGTGTGTGTGTGTGTGTGTGTGCGAGTGCATGCTGGGGGTCAGTATAATTAGTGTTGTCGAGGAGATAGAAGTAGAATGTCTGTCTTGCTCAATTTTTTGCAGCCCGGACCTCCTTCTCTCACACCAACCTGTCTTGTAATTGCAGTTCACTCATTTCATCTGATAATGAAGTGTATAAATGTGTGACTTCAAATAATCAATAACTCTTCCGAATACTTTTATATCTTAGAGTCTTAGATATGGTACAATTACAGAAAGTTGTCATAAAACACCTACTTTAGGATTTCATGAGCTGATGTTTGAAAACACTCTTGGGTTACTGACAAGAAAAAGAAAACGCTCATTTGGACTAACTACCTCCCACTGCATCATTGCTATAATAGCCAATTAAAAGCCCCCTTCTATGCCTCAACTGTATTTACCAATCTGATCTTTTTTTTCTAATTGCACAGCTCACCATGATCATATTTTTTTCGGTCCATTTTTTTTGTTCCACCCTACTTATCATGTTGACTGCCAATTACTACACATGTGAGGATGCATGCATCGTAATAGTGCGACACAGTGATCAGTTGGTGAGCTAGTTTTGCAGCACCAGTCTGTCATACACCTAAGCACCTGTTTTGAACTTTAACTGAGCAGTAGGGGAGGCACATCTTTCTCTTCTGCAGTTTTGTCATAAAAGCTTTTGTTTTGACTTTTCTGTAAATGAGTAGGTTTGGTTACTAAAGATGGTCTGTATATATGTAGTTTGTGCTTGCTTGTTTAGGGAGCAACGGCCCATGGTCAACGTGAGGAAAAAGTCATGATTTTTCAAGAAGTCAAAGCTTGAGATGGGAATATACAAGAATTTAGGGATTGCGATTCCAATTCCAGTATCACTATAATTTATCTGTATCAATATCATTTGATTCCTTATTGATTCTCTTATCGATCGGCTTATTTCCCCCCCTTGTTAAGATGAAAGCTCTGCATGTGCTTCATCTTTTCTTGTGAAATACAACCATGTTTTAGAGAACTTCTGCCTCTACACCATGTTGGATACGTTCTGAACCAAAATATAGACCAGGACATGCAAGTGTGTCCTGACATCAGTGGAACTGATGAGTGGAATCGTCGGGCAAGCAGACTAACAATTCCAAGGAACTGAACTACTGGAATTCCCATCCCTAGTCAAAGCATGAGACCCAACTTGATTCTTAACTGTGACAGTGACCAAAAACCACTAATCAAAGTGCTTTTGTTGCCTTAGCTTTGACCCCTCTCATGTTGCTAACCTGTATTTCACTGGCAAAGGCCAACATTTTTTGTGCTGCTTCCTGATAATATTAAAATGCCATACAATAATTGAGACAACACATTAGCCATATATAAATGTTCTTAAAGAGATAGGATTGCAGCTGAAACAGTCAGAAGAAGATGATAAACAATGCATCTGTAAGTTACTTGGGCTAAATTGTCAAACGTTAATACAACAATTGCTACTGCGTCACACCGCTAGAGTTGTTTACACTGCAGACAGCAGCAGACACGTCATAGTGGGTACCGAAGCATCTCTCGCATCCACGGCAGTAAAAACTGTGACGAGTATTTTTTTTCACATCATGCTGCAAGGACCACATGAATAGAACAGGAAGTCAGACAACAAGTCAACAAAGAGAATCAAAAAATATTCCAAGCAGACTAAATGTTCTGTTTCTGAAATACAGTGAAGGACCGAAGAAAACGTGCCTGATCGTGACATCACAGACACACAGGTTTTCATAATTTGTCCTTACTTCAAAAGTGTTTCTGACTTGTGCACACCAGTTCACAACATGTGCATTGTTACTTTCTTTGGGAGCATTTTAAATGTTTTAGGACTTTTGGGTAAATAGCAGCATAATTGTCAACCTCTAATAAAATACATTTGTTATTTTTCTTTTGTGGTTAGAATAGGTTATATCAGTTTATCTGTAACTTCCAAAACATCTTAGCACCATTTCATTGTGTAAGTCATCACTTACATAATAGATTTTCTACTTGTCGAAATCTGCTGAGCCCACCGGTGTAAGTCATAAGTATGAGTAATGCAACATATTTATAGAACTGGAAGAGTTACAGCAATTTGTGAACCTGGAAAAACCTGCTGGGATAAATGTTTTATGGAGAAAACGGTCAGTCCAAGGAGAAATATGTGTGGTGTGCAAGAGAAAGACAACATAATATAAAAAATGTATTCAAAGAATTGATGCACCACCATGATTCACACCATATTTTGTTAATTTTACTAACTGGTTTGCGTCTACATTAATGCGCTTTGGTGTTGATTTTTCTTCACGTGGGAGAACAGAAATTTATGTACATTTGGAATCAGTATCTGAAAAGTTTCACAGACAATACAGGTCAGTTAACCCTGGAAACAAATGGGTGTTGTTAGTGGGCATGCCATGTTGGTGAAAAGAAGTAGAACAATACTTTGAGGAAGTCAGAAGAACAAGAACGCACAAGAGTCCGCTGCTATTCTGACACAATAACGAAACATTTTCACTTTCTAGGTTTACTTAAATTAAAAGAAGTTGCCATTTTTTGTGGCACTGACTTATTCAGTGGAATTAAATATCAATTTTGACAAATGAAATGAGGTTTTATGGGGAGTTAAAGCCTTTTGCAGGTTAATTCTACTGCTTTGTTGAATTTATGAGAAAAATCTGTGAGGTCAAATGAGAAAAAATAACATAATTGTAAAATGTAGCTGTAAATACCCTCAAACCTCTAACCTAGCTTGTACAAATGTACAAATCTTTTTATGCTGAAATACAGTCTTTCAATGGATTTGTCACATAGTCAAATAACGTTAAGCTCGCTGTGCTGTGTGACACTGACATGACATCACAAAACTGAACCCAGCAGAGTTTTGTGCATCAATTGGCACCATTAGCGAGACCAGGACTGTATCTTTGTGAGATAATAGATTGTTCCTGAGTGAAATCAGGGCAGGCCATTCAGAGCTCTAAAAGCACCATCCGGAGATGAAGTATCGTTCTTTTTTTCATGCCATGCTATTGAACACATTATTTAAATTCTAATCTTCCTTGGAAATCAGAATTTATGCCACACCGAAAAGCTGATAATATTTAACGCATTAAATGTGTGTGGCCCTTAGACATTAACTTAGTTTTGACTCACTCAACCTCGCTTTAATTTTACATGTGAATTGCCTTGGCACTAATTGCCTTGGCACCTGAAGCATTTATTAATTAGAGACATTTTTTAGTTATGAGAATGTTAATGCTTTAGTGAAGTGGCAAGTCTTTTCTCTTTAGCTAAAGCCTATTTCTCTTCCTCTCTTTCTTGCTCCGTTTCACACTTCATATATAAACTTAGCACAAAAAGTAAGGAATTTTGTATTTGGTTAATTATTTCTTTGTTGTGATACTGTTTCTTGGCAATAAATCTTAAACGTTGGAATGCCTGTTTGTGGCACCATTTATGCCACATTTGTAAGTAAAACACATTTGTGGGTTGAGCAGCAGAGTTGAGTATGTGGGTTGCTTGGTGTCATTTAATGGATTGAATGATTGGAGTCTGAAGAAGCAAGACATATTGGTAATTTAATACATTTAACAAACAGTGGCCCGAGTAGCACGTGGAAGAACCATAGAACAACCTAGCACCTCCTCCTCATGCTGTGGGATGATACTGCTGTGGGATGACATCCCATTCTTGAAGCAGCAAATGTGGACCATTTAAGGGGAACTAAACAGGATTTCCAATGGCATGAGATTCATTGGTCGATTATTTCTTGGTAATAACGTCATTATCACCAAGAAATAATTGACCAAACACATATTTCCTCACTTTTTGTGTTATGTTTATATACATCAGTGTGTCTACATGAAATTGTTGGGACACAAAGTGAATGTTCACACATTGTGAACTTTTGGCTCTCACTTGCAAATTGGAGACAACATGTTGAACTGAGGTACACAGTGTGGACAAGTGTCAGGCATGCTGTCATCTAAGTGTTCATTTTAGGTTAAGCTTGAGGTTAGAATTAGGACTGAAGTCATGACTAGGCTGGGGACAGTCTTCGGGAAATGCAGCTTTTTTTTTTTCATTTTTCGGCCGCTCTCTCCAGGGGTCACCACAGCAGATCATTTCATGTCATCCTATCCCTAGCACCCTCCTCTGTCACACCAACCCTCCTCATGTCCTCCTTCACTACATCAATAAATCTCCTCTGAGTTCTTCTTCTTTTCAGTGTGTGTGTGAATGTGTGTGTGAATGGGTGGATGACTGGATATGTAAAGCGCTTTGGGGTCCTTAGGGACTAGTAAAGCGCTATATAAATACAGGCCATTTACCATTTACCATTTTTCTTTTCCTGCTCCTTGCCAGCTCCATCTTTTACATCCGTCGTCCAGTTTATCCACTAACCCTCCTTTGCAGATGTCCACATCATATATGAAGGCAATAAACAAAAGTGCTGAATGCAGTGTACTAATAAGTAACAAAGTTAACAAAGTAACAAAACAAAAAAGTGTATTTCAGTTATATCAGATATTTTTGAAGAACTCGTATAGAGCGATGGCTCCCAGGAAAAACATAACTCATGTCATTGATGGGGCAGATGTGTGTGGGTGTGCAGTGTGGGTGAGAAAGGGAAGAAATCTCAGAGATTTACCTGAATCAGGTAAAGTCTGGACTTCGGAGTGTGTCACTTAAAGAAAGGTAACTTTTGTCTGAGCCCACAGACTCTCTCTGTCTGTCTTTCTCTCCTTCTCCCTCTCTGCCTCTTTCTGTATATCGTTCTCTTTTTTTCCTCCCCATGCTTAGGTTCACACACATGCATTCAGTACCCCCCAAAGATCATACGTGCCTCTGTGTGCTAATCCCTCTGTGCTTGGTGCTTCAATTCCACAGAGGTTAATTAGAGATAATCAGAGGGAACCAGTGTTCTGCCACAGAGCAAACTCCACTAATTTGTTATCACTGAACCCTTTTCTTCTTCGCAGCTTCCTTTTTCTTTTTCCTCACCTTTCTACCTGTTTGTGTGTGTATGTGTGTTTGAAGGAGAGACAGTGTGTGTCGAGTGTGTATAGCACAGGGTATTGTGGGATGGGGGAGTGGGGACGATTGCAAGTAGAAGAATATGAATCTGTTTTGGTAACATTAGCAGCCTTGAAGATATTTATACCAACGGATGCACCTCTCAACATTTTTTTCCCTGGTTTCTTTTGTGGTATTCAAAAGGAAAAGCAACAAAATACAAGTAAATTTCCAAAGCTTCATAAAAAATATGACCTCAAAATAATTTAACATAATTAGCTATCTGATATACGACACTGTAGGAGGATTATCTTCAAGTCCAGAAAGCAAAAAAATGGTATGTTAGTTTACGACATTTGAATGACTGAGGGGAAAATGCTGCTGGTGAATGATAATGTTGCTTCCAAATAGTTACAGGTCCTGTCTTATTACACCACAACATCACAACATGAGAGAAAGGGTTGGTTAGAGAGGGTTGTCCAGCTAGCACCGAGTGTTGGCACTGAGAGATACCCAAGTGTATAGAGAGGGCAAATGCTACTGTGCCTTTCATTCCTTTTATTGTGATGAATTTGCCCTTTAGTCTGACACGTAAACACAACTTTAATTCTTGTGAATTAATGTTGAGTCAAAGATTGTTGTTGTGCTCCCAGCTGAGAATCTGTGTAATGATGCTAGGTTGTAGCAGAGTTTAGCTCTGAAATAACAAGGCACTAAAAGCAATATAAATAGAGGTTAAAAATATCCCTGAGCATGCTTCTGTTCTGTCATTACGCTGCCCATTGATTGATGGCAGTATGCGTCATTCGTATCACTGTTTCTCTTCTCTTTTTTTTTGAATCCCTTCAGCTATTTCATGACAATATGTTAATTTCACATTCCAATTAAGAAGAAGTCACTCAGTGGAGGTGAAAGGAGGTTTAATGAGAAATTACTGGATATTTTCAGTGCTATCACACAAAATTCAAAGGCATCTTGACTAAAAATCAGCATTCAAGTCAATGAAAGTCATCCATTGCTGCAATGTAAACAAAAACATGGAAATCCTGTGACCCACCACATATTCCACTGTAGATTATTGATAGACTTATACTGATTGTGTGAGAGCTTCATAGGTTTAGAGACAAAACAGTTCACTTGAAATCTCCTGTACAAGTCACAACTATATCAGATAGACCACTGCCCACTAGGACAAACTGCAGGCAGTGATTTAGGAGATGGTGGGCACGTCTGCTTGCGTCCCTTTTGGCTTCTGTCTGTGCTGGACAAATTAAAGAATGTAATGCAACCAGTTACATCCAGAGCAGAGTGAGCTTTCTGCAGCAATTTAATCACTTTAATTCAATTCAGTTTTATTTTATTTATACAGCCTCTGTTCAGAAGAAGATGAGGATGGCATTTTGGGAACAGAAAAAACAGAAAGCATCACTGTCTACTCCTATTTGAGGCATGTATTGTGAAGGTGACTCAGAATAGCTAACATGCCTCTCTCTCCTCGCCTAACACTGGTTCCGACAGATTGCTGCTCCTCCCTGAGCCTGGTTCTGCCGCAGGTTTTCCCCTTTTAAAATGTACCTTTTTCCCATTGTCGCATGGGGTGGCTCATAAGAGGCTGTGTGATTGTTGGAGTTTTCTCTGTATTACTGTAGGGTCTTTGACACCACTTTCTTTGTCTTTTCTTGAGCCTCTCCAAAAGCTTCCTAACCTGGTCACCAGCAGGAGAGTACTCCTCAACAATGCTGTTCAGTCCTTGTCTTTCTCTCATATCATCAAATTTGGATTCTTACTCAGGAAGAGTAATCCTTACTCCCATGAGCGTCGTCTTTGAGCTGGAGTGGGTACTCTCAAGTATTATTTATCATTGTGCAGTCTTAAAATTGTGTAGTTCAATTCAAACCACGATATTGCCCTAAAACAAGTCGATTTGCTGGATGTGCTGGAAGTGAAATCCAGCAGCTTCCAAATAGAGGAAATCACGATATTCTCCTGGTAGAGCTTCTTATGCCACCACGACTCCTCTTAGCTCTGTTTGTGGACTTTGATTAATTAGGTTGTCACTAAAGGAAGTTTGAACATATCCCCGTGAATGACAAAAGCGTTGGATGAGACTTTCTACATGGACCTGATGGTTCGTGTGGAGACAGCCAGGAGAGAACACTAACCAGACTGCTCTGAGGGAACTGAAAGTTGTAGAGGAGTTGAGTTGCCACTAGTTGGGAAGCTTTTATTACACTTAGGTTAACACACGTTGTCATCAGCTCGTTTGAAATTGTTTTACTTCAGCTGTGTGTGTGAAGAAATGCCGGAAAAGGAGAAAGAGACAGCAACTGTAAATGACGGCAGTATGAAGTAACCTAATGAGTAATGACTCTCACTTTGAGCTGAAATTAAACTAGTGCAAATTAATCAGATGAATTGTTTTTTTTTTTTTGTTTGTTTGTTTTTTTAAATGACATCAGAAACAGCAGTATGCGACATTACGTGATGGCAGAGCTTCAGTTCATCCTTTGTCATTTTTTTTTTTTTTTTTTTTTTTTAATAAATAGGACAGGGGGAATGAATGAGAGAGAGAGGGGGAGAGAAAGAAAGAAAACCAAAGGGGAGAAGAGACGGTGAGAAGGGGGGGGAAGAGAGAGAAAAAAAAAAAAAAAAACAAAAAAAAAAAAAACTCCTGGGTCACCTGTATGGAGAAAAAAAACAAAAAAAAAAACAAACAAACAAAAACAAACAGAGGAGACAGCAAACAACAAAGAGCAACATAATAATAGAGAAAACAAAGCACCATCACAATAAACTAGCTAGTCATAGATATCAGTATTTACTAAGTAATAAACGATATTGTGCAGCACGCAAGATAGACAGCGCACAGTGTGCTTTGAGGTAGCAGCCAAGAAAGCTTTAGTCCGCGTCTGTGAATACCCATGTGTGCATACCTGTGTGGATCAGCATGCTTGCATTCCAAAGGTTTCTCCATGTAATGATCTGCTAGGGAGTGTGGGGGGGGCCACAGCCCCGTCCTCCAGGGTGTGAAGCGGGTATGGAGGAGATCAAAACTCCAGACATCCAGAGGCCCCCAGAACACAAGAGACCATGGAAGACCAACAGAGGGGCAGCCGCGCCACTGTCCCAGTAAGAGCTGAGGAGAGTCCCAGATGAGGGCTCGCCCAGCAGCCGCGGAGCAGAAGTCAGGGGGAGTTGCAGTGACGCGCCCGTGAGCTCCGCCGGCCCCCAGCTGCGCCTGAGTGACCGAGCCCTAGGCCGAGAGGCCGGGGGCACCCCACCTCCAAAGGGGCCCGAGCGAGCCCCAGGCCCCAGGCCCCGACAAGCGGCCGCCAAGGAGTGAGCCGGTGTGCACCCGGACGCCCACCCCCAGACACAAAGAACCACCAACACACCGACACCTGAGGGAGTCCGCCACCGGCAGGGGAAGTGGTGGTGGGTGGAGATAGGCCTCCAAACCTTGGAGGGCCTGAGGTGTCCCCAGAGAGGTGGCGTCTGATACCCAACCTGACATATAGACACAGACATACAGGCACACACAGACACAAACATCCATTCCCACCCTCATGCTCTCATATGCACTCACTCCACACTCAACCAACGTGGAGACAGACATAAAGAGACGCTGTACACACAATCACACTCCCCAAGCGTACTCTACAAACCGGGTCTAGGTACCCTTGCCCCTGGAGGGGGGAATTGCACCCAGACCCAGGTGGTGTTACCCTTTTCCCTGCGGTGGGGAGAGGCAGACCACCCCGACTCCGCAGCAGCAGGGAGGCCCCACACCCCAGACCGCAGTCGGACGGCCAACTCCTCCTACTAGCCCTCCCGCTCCAGCAGGCCGCAGAGAATGGGGGTGGGAGAAGACTCCAAACCTCCCTCCACCCGCTCATTGTAGTGTTGATGCATATGTGTTCTAAGGTGCAATTAAAACCCAGGAGGGCATGGAGCTACCTGCCAAGGAGCAGCAGGTAAGCGCATAGTCCCTCCTGCTAACCCTCAATGACTAAGTGTATTTAAAATTGAGAGGTGGGCAACGACGTCAGGGGTGAGGTATACACCCTGATGGTGATTTGGACTCCGTGATTGTGCCCACCCCCAAGATCCTATATGTATGTGTAATGAGAGTGTGAATAATGTGAATGTCTAAGTTGTGGGATAAAATTGAGGCAGAGGCAGCCAGAAGGGGACAGGGGGGGGGGCGGGGCGGGGGGGGGGGGGGGTAGCCTCCTCTGCACCCTGGTGACATACCCCCACTCCAAGGCCCTGCATGTGTGGGTGGTTGTGGAGGAGCGGGAAGAGGGAGGCAGCTGGAGATGGGGAGGGAAGGAAGGGAGGGGCAGGTAACCCCTCCCTGGGGCCAGCTCCCCCGCTGACCCCAGTAGGCACTCCCACCCTCCGCGACCCGCCAGGGAAGGGGGGCCCAGGCCCATCAGACCGGGGCCCAGTGCAGTAGCGCCCCCCGGCTCCACAGAGCCCTGGACAGTCCACCCAACCCCACCACAGAGAAAACTGCACCCACCCCACCAACCACACATCTTCCAGACTACATAAGACGGTAAACGCCCAGGCTGAGATCTTCCTCCACCTCTCCTGTATCTCCCCCTCCTGCAGAGAGTTCCTGAGAGAAGAAAGCTCCTGCAAGATGTGACCATCCCCCCCACCAGTTGAAGAGCCCCCCAGGCGGCTCGATGCACCGGCGGCACCCTGCTCCAGGGCCGGGCCCCCATGCACCCACCCGCCCACAACCCCGGCAACACACCAACCAGGACCCGAGCCCCCGAGGCCCGGCCCGGGCCCCAGCCCAGAGACGGAGCGCCCCCAAAACCTCACGCCCATCCCGGACCCACCCAGGGGCAGCCAGGTTGCCAGGCCAGTAACCCACGTCCGTCAGCACAAACCCTCCCCTAGCCCCGCTGCACGCAGCCGCGAGGAAACAGTCACCTGAGAGCCAACAGAGCCCTCAACCGGACGTGACCGCTACCCCGGGTTGAGCCCCCCAAGGAAGATGCCTCCGGGGAACCCCCCCGATCAGATGAATTGTGACAATACTTTTTAAAATTTCATTTGCATTCCAAATAAAGGGATGCATCACTTTTTCAAAGTGGGAAATACAGCTCAGTTTTCTTCTTTCTTTCTTTCCTTTGTTTTTTAAAGAAATGCAGACTACTTATTTAACAATAGTATTGAAAGCTACCCTGACCCAAGATATCAGTATTGTGTTGGAAATGGGAGTAGGTTGGTTGGTGTATGCCTAATTTTTCTTACAGTAGAGTAGTTTATTGATTTTTTTTAAAATGTTATTTGTTTTTCCTTCTTTGTATGTGTAACGGTGGACCCAGGAAATACCAGCCGGAGCGACTTTTGACAGTGCAGAACTTTTTATTAAGCTCGGGTTGTAGTGGACACATGTACTCCGCGCTCTCTTTCTCTGCTGTCACGTTCCTTCTCCGTCTGTCACTGCCAACACATAAAGAGACACAATCACTGTCAGATCCCAGCACACCTGTTCACCCCGCCCCTGCGCCGCCCCGGGAGCTCACTGCGTCACGCCTCCTCTGCAGCTGGCCAAGGACCACACCCACGCCACAGTATGTTTTTGTATTTTGAAAAGCACTTTATGTTGTTTTTTTATGTCCTCTATAAATAAAGTCGGATTGGATTAAAATGACTGGCTCTAAAATTGACTGAACAATCTTAGATGTAAACCTAAGGAAAATCAATATAACAGTTATTGAAGTCAATGAAATGGATGACTCATAACTTCCAAATATCTTTGTTTGTTTGACATTTGTGATCTTTCTTTAAGATAAATATCATTTACTATCAAATGTACTGTAACTGGATTCACACATTTTCAAAGGTGCCTTAAATGTGCAAATTGTTTTTGTTGCCAGTGTACATGTCATGGTCCCTGTGCCTCACCAGCTGATTCTGTATTAGGCAACATGTTTTCTCTCTCTCTCTCTCTCTCCTGCCGGGGCGATGCTCATTATGGGCTCCCGCCCCTGGCCCACGCACCTGCTGCCGATCGGGATAATCACAAGGCCGATTTAAGACAGCAGCACTGTGTCACTCGTCGCTGGATCGTTGAGTTATCAGCGTCAGTCGCTCAGTAGATTGCAAATAAGGATCTGTGAGTTCGTTCCGTCTGTTCGCCTCTAACTATTATCTCTGTGTACAGATCTATCCCGGACCTTTCCCTGCCTGCCTGTCATCCCGTGGACGAGTGAGTGGATGGTGTTTCCCCAGTGTGGGGAGTGAAGAGAGAGAGCCTTTGGAGGACGTCAGATTCCCGTCTTTTCCCTCACATACCCCGGAACCCTGGACCCCCCTCCCCTCCCTCCAGCACTTTGTAAATAGCATCACCTGGTGTCGTTGTGTAAATAAAATCTGTAAATCCTGTAAGGAGTCCCGGTCTGCGCCTGAGTCCGTTAACTGAAACCTGACAGTACAGTTCATGCCCAGAACTTAAATTTTCCATGCTGATGCATATACAGTAAGCTGAATAATGGATGCTTTATATGTGCAGTGTCTGTGTATTTGTGCTTGAGCTTGCATTTATGGTTTGTAAGTGCATGTGCATGCATATCTGTGTGTGTGTGTGTGTGTGTGTGTGTGTGTGTGTGTGTGTGTGTGTGTGTGTGGTTGGTCATGCAATGCTACGGATCATCAATAATATATCAGCTCTACTCTCATGCATTTAACACTTGGTTTCACTTGATTTACTCATCTGGCTCTTCAGCCACAGGGGGATGAAGTTATCATTAAAACATCTCCTTCTTTCTCTCTGTACTGGAAGAAAAAATAAAATCACCTTTAGTTTGTGTGCACGTAAGATGCTTTCAAGTGCAGCACTGAGTGTATGACCCCTGCATTTTGACAATGCTTGGAGTCCTATCTACAGTCAGCATAGGTACGTGTGTAAAACTGAGGAGAATAGACTTGAAGCATAAAAATAAGTTGTGATTTTCACGTGCGGCAAAAATATCCTGTTTAGATGACTGCATGTGATTCTACCTCAGGTTTGCGAAAGATGGAAAAACATCTCATCATGTGAATCATCCAAAAATCTTAGGACATATTAGCCTGGCGTGCAATACAGCTAAGCTACACAAATTAAAACCGGAGCCAGCTTTAATTAAATTTAAAATGTGGAGGCAAATTAAGTGTAATTATGTGGATGCTATGCAGATATACAATGTATTATATGGATTTATTTGTATATGAAAAAAAAGCAAATAAGGATGTGTGTGTGTGTGTGTGGGGGGGAGGCTTTACAAGTCATCTTTGGAACATCTAATATAACTGAGCCAGGAAGCTGTGCGCATTACTGCACAAACAGAATTGCTTTGGATGTCATGACTTGCTCTTCCCTAAACTTTCTTGCAGGTTAGAACAGTTCAAATGCCTCACACATGACTTACAAGCTGATAAGCTGTTTTCCATCTTTGGAGATGGCATTTTAAAGTAAACGTTGAACTCAGAAAAAGGTCTCATGAGGTTGTGTGGGGTTAATGTGCTCGCAAAACAGGCATCATGGTTTTCTGGCTAAAAAAAATCTAAAGTGAATATGTGTTCATCAGTCATTTGCGGGGAGATGTCTAACTTTCTCAGTCACGTCCAGTATAACCTACGGTATTTGAAATAGGTGCCTTACCCTCTCACGGAGCCTTACATGAGTACATTAATAGACATTTTCTTATCATGTATATAAAATAAGTCCAAGAATATTGATTCATAAAATGTGTGCAGGGCAAATTTTGTTCGTCCAGTGTGTCCATTAGTGTAACAGAGATCAACAGACCCTATCTGCAGTTTACATGTTCACATGCCCCAATTTCCCTATGCAGGGAAACATATGAACCTCCTGGTATAGCAGAGACTACAGCACTAAAGCAATAATGGAGGAGAATTTCCAAATGGAAAAACCAAAACTATAGTTTCCAAAGAGGAAACCAGGAAATGAAAATGTGTTTCCTTGGTTAAAGGACAGAAAGAAAAAAGAATCGAGGCATAGACAGAAATAATATAGATACAGAATATTAGATACACTCATTTAAAACTTGACAGCATAGTATATATGAAAAAAATTGGGGAACAAAGGTTCTGAACAAGACAGGTATAGAACAAGATGAGACTTTATGGATGTAAGAATCAGCATCTGTGGGACAATGGCCAGAAATTGATGGAATTCAAGCATTTTTGAATGTTGTTTTGGACAACTGTGCAAAAAATTTCTGATCATTATGCATATTAAAATAATTCAATTCAATTCAATTTTATTTGTATAGCGCCAAATCACAACAACAGTCGCCTCAAGTATATTGTAGCTTTATATTGTAAGGTGGACCCTACAATAATATACACAGAGAAAAACCCAACAATCACATGATTCCCTATGAGCAAGCACTTTGGCGACAGCAGGAAGGAAAAACTCCCTTTTAACAGGAAGAAACCTCCGGCAGAACCAGGCTCAGAGAGGGGCGGCCGTCTGCCGCGACCGGTTGGGGTGAAAGAAGGAGGACAGGATAAAAGACATGATGTTAAAGCATGTGTTTATATTCTCTAAGACAACCAAGGTTTCAACATTTTTGTGCATTTATGATCTGAAATTGTTGCTGAAATTAATCTGGGATTAATCATGGATTTGTGGCTGCAGTGCTTGTAGACCTAGTTTATGCAGAGATTTGTGCATGCCCCCCTAATGACAACACAAGGTAGTTTGAAAAGCACATACACACAGGAACACATTCGCGTAAATGACTGATTTATTAAAGTTTTTGCAAAGGCCTAACTTGTTCATGAGATGATTTATGCTTTATCTTGTCTGAATCATCATGCTAGTGTCATAAATTGTTGCAGCACTCATACTTATTTTATCCATAGCACCGCACAGTTCTCTCTCAATGTTTGGTTCTGTACATTTGTTTCTAATGGACAGTATACCTCTGTGTATTCATAATATCTTTGGATTCTTATGTCAATCAGCTATGCACTTTTTAATTCGGAGGTATTTTCAGCCAAATGTGTCATGAATCGCTGTGCGGCAGGCAGGAGTTGGACCCAAAATGCAGGACTCACAGACTCGGGGAGGTGAACTCAAAACACAGCTTTATTTTCTGGTAGAACAAACATACAAAACTAGACTAAACTGGGAAACCATAAACTAAGAACTCACAGGGAGACACAGGGAGATCCACACACAGCATGAGGGACGACGCGACACTGACTCAGAGAAACACAGGGTTTAAATACACTGGGAAGTAACGAGGGGAATGAGACACAGAAGGAGGGCACAGCTGGGAGAAATCAGGACTGACGAGACAAGCAAAGCAGGACGCATTCACATGAGACACGGACCATCAAAGTAAAACAGGAAGTATCACACAGAGACGCGAACTTGACACAGTGGAGACAGCAACTAAGAAATACAGAGACATAAACCATAAGGCAGAGGTCTAAGAACCAAAATACACAGGGAAATACTCAGCTGGGAACACAAGAGACTAGACTAGAGAGAGTAACAAAAAACCAACCATGAGAACATAATGCACAATGCAGAGTGACAGAAAACAAGAAACTCAAACATGCAAAGACACACAATTACACAGAACAGAGGGGACACAGAGAGACATGAAGGGCAAGGGATCAAAACTAGAAGCCATAGAATAAATCACACACAAGTACAATAATACAAAAATCACAAAGAACTAAAAACGCTGGGTCAGGAGACCCAGGACCGTGACAAAATGAGCTGGTTTCAAGTAAATTACTAGACATTACAGTCATTATTTTTTTTTCTATTCATATATTGGTTAATGCCTAATATAATCCAATTTTCTACAGCTTAAAGAGTCAAACTTAAGTCACAGCTAGCAGACTGGGATTTGTTCTTATTCTTGCTGGAGGAAAGAAAAGCAAAGCAAAAAGATAACAAAATAAAAGAACAGAAAGTGGAGAATGACAAATAACACAATAGAAAATAGATGACTTAAAGAGTACAGGAGAAAACAGATAACTGAGAGAATAAGAGAAGAGAATAGATGGTGTCTGGTCAAGGGGATAGGTAGAAGAGGCGGTGAATAGGTCTGTTTATGTGCAGCAGCATTAATCTCTGTCAGTCTGTTGGTCAATATTGTCTGTGGTCTCGACTGTTGGATGCCGGTGTAAATGATTGATATGGCAATAACCTGTTTGCCCAGGTGGCTTAAAGCAGTGGTGTTCACAGCAATATCGAATAAGCAGCACAAATGCACTGTCTTTAACAGTTTTAAAGCTTCTTGTGTGCACATGCAGATTGGGGAATACGCTCAGCATACCATTCACCGGTGGTGGTAAGGGTCCAGGGTGATGCTGAAAAAAGTGCTTTGGGAAGAAGCTGAGCTCCTTTAATGAAGGATTTATGGTCATGTGTTGATGGCGGTTTCTGTGAGACTGGGCAACAAGGACGGGGAGATTGTGACCCAAAGGCTACAGGGACACACATTCTTTGCAGTTTTTCAAAGAGACAATAAGAGCATGGGTTGAATCTGACTGCTGGTTCAAAATTTGGCTTTAAAAGGAAGAGGAGTGTGAAATGACAGGAAACAATGCAAATGTACCCATCAAAGATAATCAAAAGTACCTATGAGAAGCACAGACAATACCTGCAATGAAGTTAAAGTTAGAAATGTTTGGGTTAATTTTCTGTAAAGTTCTTTGTATATTAAAGTTGCAACTAGCTAAGCTCGACAACCAACAACAGCGCAAACACAAGTAGAATAGGCCCAGTTGTTGATTGTTCCGCTTAGTTTAGACACTGCCCCCCTGGTTTCAGTTCACAGCAACAAAATGTAGACAATGGTCTGGAACACCTACCAACTACCATTTCACAATAGTGCTGGGCACGTCGTTCCACTGCTCACACTCCTTTCAGAACGCACACTGCCGCTGAAGCTGTTTGGAAGTCCACCACAATGTCACCTTAGTTTTATTTTGTTTCCTCTCGTGTTTCTGAGTGTCTTCTTGTTTGTGCACTTTCTGTCTTTGTTGTTTTTCTGCCTTACTTTTAGTCACTTCCTGTTCTGTTGTAGTTTCCACATCTCCTTCTGTGTTTTTCTTTCCTTTCTTTTTCCTTTGCCCACTCTTTTAACTGTGTGATCGAACACACCTATGCCATATTATCCCGCGTTTCTTTTGTCTGTGTCTTCCCTCCGGTAATGTAAAATGATCGAGTGATCGGCTTCCCTAGTTTGGTTCATTTGTTTACCTGTTCAGGGTTTATTTGCTATTTTAGTCTTTGAATCTTAGGAAACCTGCGGCACTTTGTTGTTCCACCACATAAGTTTTAGCAAAGTTTCTTACTGTAACTACATGTCATCTGTCTCCCTTAGTGTCAGCAGCCAGGTACGTCTAAGAAGTTTATCATGCATGTCACACAGAGCTAACAAATTCTAATTTGTGCCACAAAGAATGTGAAATTCAAATAAATTAGTCTCTCTAGTCCCACTTTGCCTATTTTACCTGTTTGTCTTGGCAGACAGATACAGAAAACTCTCTGAAACAGTAAAAAAAATACTAGAATTTTGTCAGGTTGTAAACTTTTGAGCAATGGTACCATTGCTGACATTTCTCCTCATATAAAGCAGCATCTCCGAGGATTCAGAGAGTCCAGTTGCTTTGATTGAGAGCCGCCCTCCTTGCTCTAAACGACCTGCATCCGAATCAGGGCTGCAGGTCTACTGAGAGGCAGCAGGAGATAAGATGTAGTGCTGCTCCTGAGGCCTCAGCCCTTGGCAGCATCACTTTGACTTTTCTGATGCTGTCTTCACCTTCTCCACCTACCTCAGGGCCTCCGGTGCCTCCTGTTTCCAGTTGGTCAGCTTATCAGCCAGCACAGCTACCCCAGACTAGATACGCCTAGATAGATTAAAATTACTACTGAACATAGTCACCCATTGGTCAGTGGACTTCTGTTTCAGCTGTCTTGTTTTTTTTTTTTTTAAACCAGTCATCATCAGGGAGGGATGTAGACTGCACACTCATATGTCAATCAAAATGTATCCAGGCAGTAAAGAATACCCCAGCTTTGTTGTGTGTTTTACTCTAAATGCCAGCCCCTGCTAGCCAGATCAAAAAAGAAATAAACTTACTTTTTATGAGGACAAGTTTATGTTTTGAAAACTTTCAGCAATGGTGCAACCTGCATAATTTTATCCATGCTAAAATATTTTTTATAGCAGCGAGACACATAAACGTAGATTTTTTTTATCCTTTTATTTAAGAGTGTTGAAGAACAATAATACAAGGGAATATTGAGACTGTTATGCATTATATCACAGTATATACAAAGCATTTTCTAGTTGGCTCTTGCCTGCATGCTGTTTGTCTTAAAAAAGGGATGAGAGTAATCAGAATGCCCTTTGGAAGTGAACGCTCTCTGCTCTAGAATTGTAAGGTGTTACATATATATATACTTGGTGTGGTTATAAATGTTTTATGACACCTTTATTTCCTAAGCACGGATAGTTTAAATATGCTAATGTAATTTTATTCTACCAATCTTTTGACTGTGAGAGTGGCAGACTGGGAGACTGTGCTAAACCACCTTCCATTATATATTTCACAATGTGTGCCTATTAAAGGAGATCTATTGCTGGCAAGACACCATATGCAAGGACATTAATTATACAAGTCTTAGTCCCCAGTGCTCTCAAGTATTGAATTTTTTTAACCTTCTTTTGCCAATTTCTATTCAAGTTAGTTAAAAAAAAATCTTTGTATGAATTCTCATAATGCATCCAGACTGTGCTCATCTGCGGTAGATGGAACAAAGATGCAATAAGACTCTCTTAAGACGACACTTTCACACATTTCACTATAGCTCTTAACTTCTCCAGCTTTTGCTGCATGTGAGAACACAAACATCTAAATCAGGTCAGATCATACATTAAACTGACATTGCCATTGGTGTAATGTATGATCGCAAGCGCATGAGCTTGGATATTACCAGCAGTGAGACGGCAGTGACACAGACGCTCTCTTGTCAGTAAATGTTCAGAGTTCACGTATACAAACAAATTTAGAGAAAAAGGCTGTGTAACAATCTAACTGTCCTCTTCCTCATCCATACTGTAGAACCTGCAATAAATAGCTAATGTGGTTTATTTGTTACAAACAGTCGGTCTTTCGGAAAGAAAGCCCAATGCATTTTAAGTGGCTAATCTGCTGACAGAGCATGTGGCAGCAGAGGAAGGCAGGTAGTGCGAAACACTAAGTGACTTATTTAGTAGCAGTAATTTAATCCTTTTGCTTCTCATTTATTTGACGTGTTCATCCTTTTGTATTGTTCTCCAACATGAAAAAGAGAATGTATTACGAGTTGTTTTCTTTTGGTTGTTTTTTTTTTTCAAACTGATTAGCAGTGGCCCTACATGACATCTGAGTTTGCAAATTTAGTGAAAGAGACATCAGAACACCAACACATGACCGGTTAGCTGTTGTCCTTTAAGGTCAGTTTGTGCTGTTAGGGAACAAATAGCGTAGGTGGAATCATAAACCACACCTGAATGCTTTTACTGATATGAAGCAGAGGTAAATGACTTAATATACCATTCAGTTTTTTTCCAATAATGGCAAACGATAGCAGGTAAATGTGTGTGTGTTTTTGCACGATTGCAGTCATTATCTCACATGCTTGACTACCTGCGTGCCTTCCAACAGTTGCCATGCGAAAAGGAAATGGCATTTCTATTTCCCAGAAAAAGACATGCCTAAATTGTTGGAGTACATAAGCAAATGTATTGGGGATTTTTTTCTTGATGAGAAGAAAACCTTGTAGTCGGTATCTTTGTCTGATAGGAGATGGAAGAGAAGAAACCTTATAACCTAATCTTTGTGGGGATGAGAAGAGGAAGAGACACAAAATCCATTTCTTTGTACAGGATTTTTCTTCTTTTTTTTGACAAAGAACTCCTTACTTCAGTCAGAGAGCTCAGTTAATGTGTTTTAGAGAAAAAGCATTTCAGCTTGCCATAGAGGATAGTTATAGATTTCTCTCATTCAATGAGCATTCGTCCAAATAAAGTCGTGCTTGTTTATAATTTGCATTGTAAATTAATTCAAATTTACGATGTGCATGAATATGCACAGCCTTTTCATTTTCCAACCAAATGAGGACACTTTTGATTCCACGTCTTATAGCCAATTTAAGCCTCGTCTCTTGTTGTGGTTAAAAGGGTCATGTGGTTGTGGGATGTCTGCATAAAATGAGAGCCAAATGAGAAGTGGCGTGGCTGAGATTCTTGTAGCAGGAAAGCAGGTCAGGGCCAAGATGAACCACAAAACAAAACAAAACATAAAAACTCAAAACATTTCAATAATGTGCTCACAGTAAGAAGAGTGATTATTACAGTCAGTAATATGGACCAAACAACAACATGCTGCTACAAATTCCCAGCATACATGATATATTAACCTAAATGCTATTCCTACTTTCAGTTATTTAGGCATTAATCATATTTCTGATTTCCCTTATTATTAGCAGTATTATTAGGTGTGTGGTGGTTTTGGTGAGGATTCCACGAAAAGTATCACCAACCTTGAGTGCTTGATGTCACCAGCAGATAAAGTTGCAGTGATGTGGAGATGAAGTTTGCTTGTAAATATGAACTGCTATGAATTTTTATTTTATATTAATTACAGCATTTTATTACTGCAGCCATCATTTTTGCACTTGGCTCAAGAGATTAACCAGTATTGTGTGTACAGTCATGTGATATTATGCGTACAATGCTCAGGATTTGGCTGACATATTGAATGTAATTCAGTCAGTGGATGCTAGGGAAATATGTCTAGATGGCAGTGTTCCTGTAGGTGGCTTTTACTTTGAAGGCAAATGGTCCCTGTTTGCGGTTTGTGTTGCACTTTTCCTACTTGTTGTTCTGATGCAAACAAGTGCAACAATATGCTAGCGGCCAAGCAATCACAAGCAGGTTTTTGCCAACTAGCTGGGGAATACACATTTTTCCCTAGTGACATCTGGTTGCCAAGGGGTCACTGACCGGTCTCTAGGCCTGTGTGATTGGGGCCGTATTCACTTGGGCTCTATTCAAATGACTGATAAGTTGATGTTACGGGGTTAGTGACCACACGTCTGCACAATCTCAATGCAAATCCACCCCATATAGCAAAGAGATAAATGTAACTATAACAATAACAGATATATCAGTAACTTAATTTGTTGTATTTTATTTAGGTTTTTGCTTCTTTGCTCCAGGCCTGTTATTATTAACAGAACACTTAACCTTGTCACTAATCATATAATAGAAAGCAGCACGGATCCATCATGCATGGGTTACACTGCTGACAGGATGCTGATCAACAATGTAAAAGTTTGGGAGTGTCTTTTGCTTGGAGCTATTCCTCTTAGAGATAGTGAGCCATCTTTTATTTTGAATATTTGAAATCCACTGTATCTACAGTTAGGTCCATGTACTGTATATTTGGACACTGACACAAGTTTTGGTTCTTTGCTTGCATTTGGAGGATTTTGTTGTGAACTGCCAACATGTGATCAAAAGTACTTTCCGTACATGTGAAACAAGTCATCCTTAAGCTGTCAAAACAGAAAAAAAAATCTGAGAAATCTACACTTTGGTGCATCCTGAGAAAGAAAGAAAGCACTGGTGAACTCAGCAATGCAAAAAGACCTGGACGTCCACGGAAGACAACAGTGGTGGATGATCACAGAATCATTTCCATAGTGATGAGAAACCCCTTCACAACAGCCAACCAAGTAAACAACACTCTTCAGGAGATAGGCATATACAAGTTTACCATAAAGAAGAGACTGCATAAATGTAAATACAGAGGATTCATTGCAAGGTGCAAGCTACTAATAAGCCTCAAGAATAGAAAGACTAGATTGGAGTTTGCTAAACTTTGCCAGAATGATTGTAAAAAGAAAGTATGGAGAAGGCGTGGAACAGCTCACGATCCAAAGCATGCCACATCGTCTGTAAAACATAGTGGAGGCAGTGTGATGGCTTGGGCGTGCATGGCTGCTAGTGGCACTGGGACACTAGTGTTTACTGATGGTGTGACACAGGACAGAAGCACCCGAATGAATTCTGAGATGTTCAGAGACACACTGTCTGCTCAAATCCAGCTAAATGCAGTCAAATTTATTGGGCTGAGTTTCATAATACAGATAGATAATGAGCCAAAACATACAGTCAAAGGAACCCAGGAGTTTATTAAAGCAAAGAAGTGGAATATTCTTGAATAGCCAAGTCAGTCACCTGATATTGGCCCAACTGAGCATGCATTTCACCTGTTGAAGACTAAACTTCAGACGGAAAGGCCCACAAACAAACAGTAACTGAAAACCGCTGCAGTAAAGGCCTGGCAGAGCATTAAAAAGGAGGGAATCTAGCATCTAGTGATGTCCATGAGTTCAAGACTTTAGGCTGTCATTGTTAGAAAGGGTTTTCAACTAAGTATTAGAAATGAACATTTTATTTTTAGTTATTTAATTAGTGCAATTACTTTTGAGCCCGTGAAATGAAGGGAATGTGTTAAAAATGCTTTAGTTTCTCACATTTTAATGCAATCTTTTTGTTCAGCCCACTGAATTAAACCTGAAAGTCGGCACTTCAGCTGCATCTGAGTTGTTTCATTTAAAATTTATTGTGGTAATGTAGAGAACCAAAATTGGAAAAAAGTCTGTCCAAATATTTATGCACCTAACTGCATGTTACATTCTGCTTGCAGTCATAAAATGTGGAATAATCTTAGCAATATTTTAGCTAATATCAGTCTTCTAATGCTGAAAAGGTATGCATATTCAAAACACAAATATAGATATAACCACTGCCATTTCCTTTATTCTCTCCCTAAATTTGTTGTATTTTATTTATGTTTTACTTCTTTGCCCCAAGCCTGTTATTCTTCAATTTCTGGCCCATACATAATGGATGCTGTGTGAGTGAGTCAGGGTGGAGTTTGGCTCTGGGGCTTGTGGGCACTGCAGCGAGATAGAGTATGGGAAGGAAAGAGAGACATGGAGAGCGGCAGACTGACCAAGAGTCTGAGCCAAGCCTTGGCAACTAAGCAAAAAGAGAGATTATTTGCCTCATGAAAAGAAAATAAATCATGGTAGACGGTCGCAAAACCACTGTCAGGGACCTATGTCTGGCACAAAATAACATGAACGTCCACGAATAGTATAGAAAAATGGAATAAAACAAGAAGTATGCCTTTCTAATCAATGCTTATTATAACTGCCCTATTTCAGGATAAATATTATCTTCATCTTGTTTTCTTATTGAATGCCCTAAGGTACATTATGTAAAGCCATCATTAGAACCAGACATAGAGGAAGAGGTTTATTATGACAGGATCCCAATCAATCCCCCCTAGACTATGCTGCTATTTAGCTACTTGACTAGCAAACACTCTGAAAAGCCTAAATAAAAACTTTAGATGTACTTGGAAAAAATACCTATTGACAAGTGAGCTAACAATACTGATGTGACTAGAAATGGATTCTCCCTCAGTAGGGACTGAACATGTTTTTAGTGCAGCTTTGATTCACAGTACATTAGTTTGTCATTGGCAGCGTGTTCATAGACCACAAAAGCTACAGAACACAACAACCTGAGAACTTGGTAATGGATAAAAGTCTGTTGAGATACAAATTTTATGTCAAGTGTTGGCTGGGTTTGTCCAAATAACCATAGAAAATGAATTGACAATAGTCAGAATCAGAGCAGAACGCTAGGCACTCTAAATGGTGATGTTTTCACTTACTGTTGTGAGTACTGAAAGACCACAGAAAATGATAGACTGGAGTAACTGAGGACAAATCTATGACTAAACAAAACGGACTGAAATAAAGTCAGTGTTGGTGTCTACCTCTAAAAGGAATCAGACAACTACAGTTTGGGCTATATCAAGTCAGACATTGTCACTGCATGAATCTTCCTATTTATTAAATAAAAGCACTGCGTTGGCACAGTGATGTCAGAAATATGAATACCTACAGAAAATGCAGGGCCATCTGGCAAAAGAAGTTAAATATTGCTCAGCTTCAGAGGCTCCAACACAATGTGCTGCCATGCGCTACGTAGGCATATTTGATATATTCTATTTATCCTGCCATAACCTGCGACAGAAGAACAAGAAATAACACCCTGATAACTCTCCAGAGTTGTAAAGTCTTGACTCATAGTGTAAAAAAAAGACTTGTTCAGTCTTGTACAGTGTAGCTGAAAAGCTTTCAAAACTCATGAATCTAATACTTGAGCTGCCTGTGTCGTGTCGCTCACCTGTACCGAAAGTAACACACATACACTGATGGCACCATGTGTTTTTGCAACACAGTGCTGTTTTTGATCTGTATGGCTTTCTGTCTTTATCTCAGTTGGTTACAGTTTGCTCACACAATCACAAAGTACTCTTCACATTGTCACTAATCACTAGAGAGCGGCGAGGAGCCATCATGCATGGCTGACACTCTTAACAGGAGGCTGATCGACAGTCTGAAAGTTTGGGAGTGTCTTTAGCTCGGAGCTATTCCTCTTCCAGGTATTGATCGAGGGCAAGGCTAAAGCTGATAGCTGAGCTGCAACCAACTTGGGAGCTAACTCCCAGTGCTCCTGGTGCTGACAGGCCCAGACCAGCATCATTATTACAACACTAAGCATTGGCAGTCCTCTGCACTCTCCCCTCTTTCACCCCATGATAAACTACTGACGGGACTTGAGGCAGATAGGTTTTTCAGCATACATCAGCTCCAAAAAAGCACATCAATTATTCAACTTCACAGTGGCCTATTGTAATTACTTTGCATTGATAGGCTGCCAGCCATCACAACCATAAGTCAATGAAATAATCAGTGAGATGCAGAAACTGTACTCCTGCGGCATTGCCAATTGCTGCCTGATTAGGTCGCCCTTGTAGCCAGCAGGACACTAAGCCGCTGAGACAAAGCCTTTTTTTTTTTTAAAGGAAAGAACCATGCAAAACATTGTATGAAAGAATTGATAGATGATGCTACGCTTGTCCGGCATGTAAATGCTACTTCTTTTTCCTGGACATTCATTTTTAATGTAACCAAATCTCATTTGTAACTTGCTGGGCATCTTAATGCACTGCGCCTAGGAAAGAGCAGAATTAATGTAGCACATTCTGAGAGTAAGGGCAAGTAATCACAAGTCATCAACAGGCAGACAGACAAATAGACTCATGACATGCACACAGCAACACAGACACATAGACAAATTATAAAAAATAAAAAACACACCGAGTTCAGAAAGCAAATCAATGTCTCCCTGTTTACATTTCACATGACTATCTCCTTGCCTTCACTTTCACAAAGCCCCTGTAATCTCCATAGAATATAGATGGGTTGTTCACCAGTCGGAGCACGAGCTAGTCATAAGAGACAGCAAACAGGGAGTGAGGAGTAAAGAGAACAGAGAGCGAGAGAGAGAGAGAGAGAGAGTGACGAACTGTATGACATCCCCGTCTCACCTCCTCTGTTTTATCGGACAAGCAAATGCGCACTCAGTGGAGAGAGGGGGAGAAAGAAGAAAGGAAAAGAGAAAAGTGACTTACTTCTGAATGAGGGTGACGGCAGACAAAGAGGAGGTGCTCCTGTGCGTCTTTGTGAGCCTGATTGAGATGTAACAACCTCCACTGACACAGATGGAGAGAAAGAGACAAAGTGGGGGGGAAAGAAGGAGAGTGGTGAGAAGAGGAGATGAAGAGGACGACTGGAGGCTTGACTCAGAATGCTATCTTAGCTTTGTAGTGTACACTGTGGAAGTGTGTGTGTGTGTGTTGGTGATTTCTTGGATACACTTAATCAACTTGCACCCAAACCTTTTGTTCATTCAGCCTGCAATTTCCACCACATGCGTGCGAGCCCACATGAGTGCGTAGAAACACAAACACAACAGTCTTTCCAGCTGGTTAATACCACTCAGTCTTTCTACTCAGATAATACCATATTCTGCTGGCTTTTCCCCCTCCCTAAATACTGATTCATAGGCAAATAATGGAAGCATCTCAGCTCACAGCAGACAGGGAGTTTCAGTGTTTTGACGAGATAAGGAATTTGGGATCCATTCACACTAGAAACAGACTGAGACAAATCGATCCCCTCATTCTCTTGGTCACTTGTTTGTAAGTGAGAATAATGCTGAGAGCTGCCAGCTTAGTATGTGAAGATACATTCACAGATACCCAAACACTGTCATTATTGATAATTTTGCATCTAATTTTTTTGTGTCTGTGGTTTGTGGAACATCCTGCCCTTTGAGACAGACAGGAGGCTTCAGAGGACCGGACACTTTTGAAGCATGCAATTAGCCTTTCGCAAGATTATTGTTGTAGTAAATCTGGAGCAGTATTGACGGCAGGTGTGGAATTAGTGCTGTCCTGTTGTTTCCCATCACCACTGCTAGGGAAGCGCTTTCATAACAATCTTGGATCAAATTTTCGCTCCCAAATGACAAAAACTTCCAAACAAAGACTTCGGCTATGACTGCCGCCTGGCACAATATCATGAATGTTAAGGAAGCATGGGTGAATTTTATAGTCTGCCTGGATCCCAGCTTAGCGTGCCTTGCGTGTTCAGAATCCCCATGTTCTCTTCTGATTTTTAAAATGTCTATAAAGAAGTGCCTTAATGCAGACTTTCACTCCTTTTCCTTTTTTGGTTTTGTATTTCCAGTGTCGCACACTTCTTGTATACAGGTAGCTTTCCCCTGCCACACCCAAAGCAAGCAGGGTGAATCAGATAAATCTCCACTGATGACTCCTCTCCCTTCTTTCATCCACAAAATCTTTATTTGGGCTGTGGTCCACTTAAAGCACGGACACCGCTCAATAACAAGACCAATATTTTTCCACTGGGAGACTTGCGGCTTTATGGTGAGGTCCTAGCTGGTGATGAAACCTACCATAAACACACATGCACATGCACATGCAGAGAAAAGGCGAGGTACGAAATGCTAATTCAGACACACACAGACGCAGGGTGTAAATCCAGTCCTCATTGTGAATTCACCACGTTGGCTGTATTGTGCAGCAGTGAGCCTCTTTATTCAATTGAGCTGCCATCCATCCTAACTATGGCATTGAGAAGGCACGTACAGGGAGCTCCCACAGGAACCTTAGGCTCACTAAAATACACAAGGGCTGTTTGCATACACATCACCAGGCAGTGTTGAGTGACAAAAACCCATTAGGACTATAATGGTCTAATGTAGCTCTCTGGAGGGTCATTATTATCAGCTGAGGTATGCTAAAATTTCAGTTATAGAAGGTTGGGTGCTTGTGCGCATTTGTTGCTCTCTCTGAAGATATCTTTATAGCAGTATATGCCATTATGAACATACACTCAGTCTCTTATGTAAAAAGAAAGAAAAACAAAAAAAACTCTGCATTTTCAAATGATGGGGAAACGAAAAAACCCAAAACCAAACCAAAAAAGCAACTGAGGAAATTTATTTATTTAATGAAAAGGGATATGCCGCTCATATATTCGTATAGATAACACGCATTACAAGTGAAACAGCAAAAATATGTTTAATATCTGTGCTCTTTTGGCATAAAGGAGAGAAGTATTTATTGACCGCATGATCTGCATCAGCAGAATGGCTTTAATTTTGCACCTTTTCAGTGCCTCAGGTTTACCAGGTAAAATGCTATGATTAAAGTTTGTTTAGGTTTGCGAATGAAAAGGAGATTAAGGAGGGGGAATAGTTTAAATTGGCATTTCATCCATGTAAGCGGACCTGAAGCAACACAGGTACAACAACAGGCATTTGGTAAAGGTTAGGGGATGAAAAGCAGTAATGCTGTTTTGTGTTTTGTGATCCATACAGCAAGCTCTTCCGTCTGCAGAACTAAATATCATAGCCCAACTTCAGTATGTATTGAAATCAATACTCAGACTATAAAATTTTATTTGTGGATCAGATGTACTGTATATGTAAAACCTTATTCTGCAATGTAGTAGAAGATACTAGTCGATGTAATTGTCATATAAACGAGCTAGTGGAAAAATGCTTCTGTTGTATAAGCAAAACATAAAGTTTCTCAAGACTGTTCTGCAGAATCACATCCGATTACAGGTTTACCAAGATTTTTTATTTATTTTCCTTTTATATAGTGACCACAACTACTGTTTAAAATATATCGTTGAATCTTAGTGGTTGCCAAGAAGAAGCTGGCACTGACCGAACCTCTATTAAGCTTGTCAGAGAGAGAGGGCACATCAACGGCATCTTTTCTCTCGTCTGCCCACTGATGGAAAGTGAGAACTATAATTGGGATGATAGGTGTGAGAAGCACATGAGGTCCAGAGAGCATATGAGAGGTGTTTACGCTGCAAAGGTGGACTGTGGTAGAGCTGCAGCAAGGTGAGCCACGGTCTCTGGCCTCGGCTATTATCATGCTGAGTTATAGGCCTCCTCCTCCTCCACCAATCTGCAACTGTTACAATGCCAAGCCACGACACACAATCTTTCCTTATGCTCTACCTCTTGGCTTATGCGCGCTTGTTCGCTGTCTCTCACGTCCCTTCAGTTTCTCAAGTTTATTTCTGGAACCTTTCTCCATTTGTAGGAAAACAAGAAAAGTAATGAGATGGAAATTATGATTTTTTTTAAATTTTTTTAGCAAAGGGTGCGTGTGATTTACGAGGATCTGGAAGTAATAAGCAAGAGCTGATATCTCTGTGGGTAACCATTCTTCCAGGCCTCAATGAAAAGTGTGTTTAATCATGTATAGCCCAGTTTCAATGCCAAAAAGTGGTTATATATAAATCTTATATATAACATTGGGGGGGGGGGGACTAAATAATTTACAATTTCCTTTTTTTTTGTTCCTCACACAGTTTTGAACATCATTAATCCCCAAAGTTTTGTCTTGTGCCGCAAAAGTGTAGATCTTAAAATTGAAACAAATGTCTTTATAATGTCGAAGGAAGATAAAATTAGACAACGCTAGCAGTTTCAGACAATCACAGGGATAGACAATCCCCAAAATATTACGGAAAACTCCCAGAAAGCCGTTACTATATAACGTAGTCTAACCGAATGACCATACTTGAGTGACAAAGAGGCATCATTGCTCATGTGACCTTCATTTTGTTGCCGCCTGATAGTGCACTGTGCTGACATGCAGTGACTGGCAACAGTCTGACTCGACGAGCCCTGCTGTCTGTCACCCTCACCTCCTGCTGTGTAAGCCTCTGCGTGCACCCTGGGGGTGGGGGTTAGTAGACGGAGGTGGGGTGAGACAGACGGAGAGGGAGAGAGTGGAAGAAAGTGAGAGAGGGAGAATTAAGTTAGAGCAAATGGGACACCGGGCCATATCCATCTTCTCCATCCCCTTATGAATATGTAAACCAGACAGGTCAAGTAGGCATCAATGACTCTCCTCCCTCTGGAATTTCAGGCAAGAAGAGCCGAGGGTGGGAAGGAGCGCTCCCCCCTCGGTGCTCTCATCCAGTAATGGCTGCTCTCTCCGTCTTGATATAGATACCTGTGTGTGTCTGAGGGTTAAAATGGGAATCCTGTTCATAATTAACTGAATACAAATAAATGGTGGTTAAAAGTATTTTTTCACATTATATAAAGTCAGAGGAGAAAATGTATACAGCCTTTAACATTTGTTTGTTCTTTGCGGGGCGAAAAGGGTTTTTGGGCTTCTCTGTTTTCATCTTTCTCCCACATGCTGAGGGAGGACTTGAAAACCTTATTATTATGATCCCTGTGCTAAAACCACTCCCTTCTTGTTTCTTTGCGCCTGCCTTCCCTCTTCCACGCTGCCCTTGGCTGTATGTCTTTGAGAGAAACATTGGCACAGCATCAGTGACAGAGCATACCTCAACACAAGTTCTTTTGATGGTCTAAGGAGAGAAGGAAGCATTTGGTTTTATTTTATTTTGTCTCCATTTTTTTTAAACACATACCACACACACAGAGAATCCAGTGTGCTAGATCAAAGTGAGAGGTCAAACCTGGACCGTTCTTCATTGCTCTTATCGCTATCCCGGCCACGCTGTCTCTCAATCCCCCTTGACTGCTGTGTCATGTCATGGTGTGCAGACATCCTCTTTAGGTTTGCTAGTGCAGTGAACTGACACATTTTTTTAACCTCTCCCCACTAAATTCCACTGAGCAGCCTTTGGAAGTTCAAAACTTCCTGTACCAGTATTTCTACCAAAATCTCTCAAAATAGTACAACGTAGCTGATGTTCACCCACCGCCACCGCAGCTATTTTTATTAAAGTATAACTTCACAAATGACCCTTAATCCACTGAATATTTTTAGAAAAGAAAGAAAAATGTGTTGAACAAAATGCTGGGCAAGGGGCTGTGAGAGGGCAAGGACTGACAAATTGCAAGGAACCCATCCCACAGCAGTCTAGGTGCTGACTTTAGTGTGGAGGAGGAGCCGTTTATTATAAGGCCTGTGAATGCCTGAAGTTGTAGCTGTGGCAATACGAAAGAGAAGCTGTCGTAATGGAAGGACCGTCCTATGATCTGTCACTGTAGCCAAACTATATGAGTCTGAATGGGAAACAATATTATTAGACTAAAAATATTATCAGTACTCAGATCAATACTCAGATACTAATTAACGCTAATTAACACTAGAAATTACTGCTGGATGAGATACTCATTTGCAACAGGGCTATCTTGACCTCCTCAAGTTGACACACAACTTCACAGGCAGCAACAACAAAATTAGAAAATTCAGGGTTAACAACAATATATTTTACCATTTAAAATATCATTTTGTGAAAACGCTTGTGCATACTGATGGATTAAGCATTACAGAAGCATAAGAACTTAATTACTGATTACCAATAACAGACTTAAGAGAAAACATAAGGAACTATAATAACTTCACTTCTTACTTGTGACTCATATATTTTTAAGATATGAATTCATTTTTGTATTTCACTTAAAGTTACATTGTCAGTTTTGCATGACACTGAGAATATGTCTTCATTCTTTATGTTCTATAATGTTTAGTTTTTAAAAAATGTTGTTATATTTTTTTCTCTACACTATCCTTTTTTGTTGTAGTTATTGGAAAAATCTCCACTCAGATTACTGAAATGTCATCTTTCATCAAGCTAATGGAAATGTCCTGCTTAGCAGAATGGCCTTTGAGCCTATCAGTGCTCCTATAGAAGCTCAGAGCGTCAAGGTAATAATAGAGGGATCAGTGTCTTGTAAAAGTTAGCTTAATATAAACCACATCAGAATCAAGTATGTGACGTCTGCTGCTGCCTATCTATGTCCTGTGGAGGTCAAAAAACACATTTCGTTATTTTTCTCTCATCCTTTAATCCTCTTCTACCTGAAAAGGAGAGCTCTGACGGGGTCAGATTTGGGAAGGAAAAAGTGCGGGACAGATAGTGTGCATTCATGGCTTTTGGCAACATTGTCATCTTAATCCCTTGTCAGAGACTGAGCCTAGGTTTACACGCAGATTATAGCTCAAGACCAATTATTACCTGAGAGGCTGAAGGAGAAGCACAATGTCAGACCTTGGATCAGAATCATAATGTGAAAGGCTTGCAGTAACTTTAGCCACGAGCGGTCAGCATACGGTCAAAATAGTGGTGAGGTAGCAATGTGTCAGGTAGCGTTAGCTGAGACTTGCTGCTTTATTGTATAATAGCCAGTTCCATCATATCTGTCAATGCCACAGACACCTGCCAGTCACGAAGCCAGAATCCTCCCGCGTTTGTGTTCATTCTCTCCCATGTGCTCCTGTGTGTTTGCATAGCTGACAGAATTTGCGCATTATGTCCACACAACAGGTGACCTTTGTGTTCCTGCTGACAGTATTATTCCTGTGCTGTGTTTGGCTCTGACACCTCATGAAACGTAAATTGGATTGTAAGAAATTTCATAGAGCCACAGTTGGTAGAGAATACAAGTAGATGTCAGTAAGAGGGAGCCTCTTTTAAATTCTGCCATTCTGGCTGCCTTGATTCAAGGGTAATGTATGCGGAATCATGGCCAGCCTGGACACATGCAGAGAGAGGGGTCATCTCTGCCGCAGCATATCCAGAAGCACATTAAGTTGTTCTTTGTCAGACAGAAGTGATATTATTCGCTAAGTGTATTCATTCATTGTTCCTAGATTCTCATCTGAGCAATCAGCTAGTCACCGCTAATCAAGCAATCAAGTCTTTGCATGTATTAATTAGCCAATTACATATCATGAAATCCAACTAAAACTGCACAGGACTGAATTTCCTGTGTTATCTTTTTGCTGCCTCTATTTGTGCTCGTGAGTAAGCAAAAGGGTCTCCTACAAGAGGCCAAAAATAAATGCATTCAAGAGTGCCAAGACTAATCTGTGCCAATCAGCACACGCGCACACACTCTTTGAAGCTGTGACAATGGCAATGAATGAGTAGGGGGACTTTATAGCGATAGATTCTTTATACCTATTAGTCCTGAAATGAAATCACAACTGTACTTATGGAAAAACACTCCCAAAACCTTCAGAAAAGTTAAGTCTTCAAGTCTGGTATATTCAGCTTTGATTAAGTCTGCTGCTTGCAATGATTAGACCCGTGATATCACAAGGTTAGTCTTGTAGGATTTAATTTGAAAAAAACATCAGCTTTCCTTCACTTTCTTCTCCTGCGGTAAAAGAGAAGACATACACAAAAAAGACAGGAGGTCATTCACACACACAGAAAGAAAACAAAGAAAAGAAATGAATGGCACATTTGGCTTCACTGTGATATCTTTAGATAAATGACCCACATATTCAACACCAAGAAATCTGCCCTTAAGTCCTGGAAGTCCCCAGTACCCACATGTGATGGTCATCAAATAACATCAAGCAGGATCATCTAAACTGCACAGGTAATTTTCCAGCTGAAGATCTTGCTCAAATATTCTATAATTTATGCAGAAGCTATTGTTAAAATCATCAGATTTCCAATTTTGCCTAAGGATAACAGGTATCGTCATCTCAACTGCGGGTTTTATTTACTTATTATTTACTCTACTGGTACATCTCTACAAATAAAAAAATCCTGTGTAAAGAAAGATTACCTTTCAGTGTTGTGTGCATGTGAACACGTTCCAGCAATAGCTCTGAAACTGATGGCTAGCAGCTGAGACACCATCCTAAGGGTAATGTGGGCATACACAGAGACAGAAGTTCCACTGTTTACTGGTGCTATAGATCCTAGGCAATAATACTTTAGTAATAATGTAGATGGAGTCAGGTAGTCCAGCTCTTGCAGTGACTCCTGCGTAGCTGCAAGGGCTGCAAGCATAGACGGTAATGATTATGGAATTACCATGGCAGAGATTGTGATAGCTATTCTAATGATTTCATGTTACTGTAATTAGCATTACGAGAAGAACTGGTGGAGGAGGGGATTGGAAATTGAGTGAAAGGGAGGGAGTTGTTGCGAGCGAGAAAGTCTGAGAGTCGAGAACCAGGCAAAGACAGCGAGGAAGAGGAGGCAGTGAGTTTGTCAGAAAGGGAGATGGAGTGCAGAGAAGAAAAGAGATGGAGAGAGGGTGGCGGGTGGCGGGGGGAGACAAAAGAGATGGGAAGTGTAGGAGGATGTTCATTAGCTAAATGAGGATGAATTGTTAGCATGACTGTGGGCTGGTGAGGTTCAATTTCAGAGATGCTCATCTCACACAGAGAAAGAAGTCAGCCCCCTCACAGCCTGTCAGCTCCAAATCCAGTAGATGAACATCACCTCATCAACATTTTTCTCTCTCTGGCAACCTCGATAATGTTACATCTCAACTGAAAGCAAGGCTAAAATTACAGATTGCTGCATGGCTAACCATCAATTAACATATCAAAGGAAAGTGTAATCTAACATTCAGTCCTGTGACCATTCATTAACATTCCTTCCTAATCTGCAGAATGTAGTTGCTGCAAAATAAAGATATCTATATGTGTACCTGGATTTGATCTTTGTTTCGGTTTAGTTGTCTTATGGTTTGAATTTCTGTTTAGGTTTTCTTTTCCTGTGATTAAAGTTCAGATTATTTGTGCTTATTGCATTTTTAAATTCCTGATTTAATTTCCTTATTGCCCTAGCCTCCCTAGTGTTTCTTTATATTTTGTTCATTATGGGTTTCCTCATCTCTGCAGTAGTTGGGCTCTTTGTCATGTTTTCCTGTATTACTTTGAAAATTAGTTGTCTCTTGTGCCTTTTTTTGAGTTCTACTTCCCCCTGGTATTGTCCTGATTATGTTCAGCTGTGTCTCTTTCCCCTCCTTTTTCCTCTCCCCTGATTAGCCTTTTGTACATAAATAGTCCCATCCCTCCCTTTACTCTCTGTTTTAGCATCTGTGTATCTCCTCTCATGTGCTCCTTGTTTTGCCTGCTTGGGTCTTTGTTTTGGAGGTTGCTTTTGGATTTGATTTTGGACTTGGGTGTTTTATTCTGTCCACCATGAGTCTGCATTTGGTTGTACTTGTGAATCAAAACTGTAATACAGATGTCTATATGGGCCTATATAGTGATGTAGGCAGCTGTCTAGGTTTTGCAAATGTAAGAAACAAAAGCAACATGCTTTAGTCGAAAACTATTAAAAAGTAAAAGAGAGAGACTATAGGAATTATAGGGAAGAAATACACTCTACAGTGTAACTCCCAGATTAAGTCTACTCTATATGGATAATGCATATACAGTTTATAACATTTTGAAAATTTGAAGTTTTGAGAAGAAGTAAAAGAGCAAATCTGTAAGTGTAAGCTGTAAAATAGCTAAATAAATATTCATGTAGAGCCATGAAGGCATATGAGAGTTACACCATAAAATGATCACAGCAGAGTTTTATTCACAAACCAATCTCGTTTTTTCCCTTTAGTATTTAATGACCAACTGGCAAATGATCTGCAGTTGCACTTGGGCCCGTGTACACGTTTCTAGCCATATTTTCATGCGCACACGCTTTTGTCTTGCTGTAGTGTTTTAATTAGCACCTTATTGTGTGCTGCCAAAGCTGTGATAATATTAGATAATTCCTTTTCTCCCAGTGTCTGAGATTATTTCCCTAGTGAAATATTTAAAGAGGTGGATGAGTTATTAACTGAAGGTGGACATACATGCGAAACAAAGAAGGATGAACTATTTTTTGCAGTATAGTCCCCCCAGTAGGTGTGAGAGATACTGCTCTATAATACCACACTCCTGAGAGATGGTATTAAAAATTATAAAGTGGAAGTAGTCATTGGTCAATAGCCAAAGAAACGATAACATAGTACTGCAAACCACAATTCAATTGAATATTCAGTACCAGCTGTAACAGCTAAAATGAAAATGGAGGGGATTCATTCATTGTGTAAAAGTGCTTCTTCCATCTGTTCTATGAACAGCAAAATATAGTTTGGTATTTAGTTATGTGTTGTTTTCCATGTAATATATCGTTGCAGTGAAACATGGTAATAAAAAAAGAAGAGCATACATTTAGCCCAATAGTGCAGGTTTCTTCATCTCTCATTTCTCACTGTGAGCCATGGTAACCATTTAAAATGTTTAATACTCTAATTCCTGTTGAGTCACATAAAGCATTTGTCAGATCCTTGCTCCGTGTTTAGGATTAACGTAATCCAACCGTTATGAAAATTAAAGTTTGAAGCTTCATATGTTGCTCCTGTAACAAGTTTCTGCCACTTTATTTTCATGTCAGACTACCAAAGAAAAAAAAAAGCTTCCATTTTTTTCTCTCTCCTTGCCAATGAGTGAAGGGATGGTTTATTCATTTAATGAAAGAGCAGAGGATACTTGCGTGAGAGAGAGTTGAGGCAGTGAGTTAATCCTACTCTGTCTGTGTAACTACTGCTCCGGAGACCTCTATATGTCAGTTAGCATTATACAGTAAATACCTTCTTATGAAGCGGAGAGCTAAGCAGAGCAGACTTGTAAAATTTCAGCAGCTATAATAATGACCTGCATTAATGTTGTGCTAATTTGGTGCTTATCTAGTTCTTTGCCATCATGAAGCTCTTATTGCATGGTTTAATCCACAAACTCATGAGCGAAACTCAGGAGAAGTAAGCCTAAACTTGGACTAATTACTAACTGACATCTCTGGAGCCGGCTGCAGGTGTTGGATAACTAACTCATTACAGGGTGCTCTTTCTCTCATCGCCCCATATTAACAGACTCCCAGAGTGACTTAGCGTCCAGTGTTCTCCAGCATGTTCTTATATTTACTGTCTTGCATTCAGCTTGGTCTTCTTCTGGGTAATTGCCTCATCTGTGAATTGAATTCTTTTTTTTTTTTTTTGGTGTGTTCACATTTAATTGTAACTTTTAATTATTTTTCTGTTTGTTTTCACGGATGATTGCCAGTATTTGCTGCTGTCCAGTTTAAAAGGCAAGTAGACTCGATGACCTCTCTCTGTCCTTACCAAACCGTCTTAATGGGCAGTTTAGAACTTTAACACAGCAAACACACAAATGGAAACATATCATTTTGTAATTTTGTTCTACTTCAGCTTCCTGTGCCTACAAAATGTTAGGTGTATTATAATTATTACTTTGCATATCAAGTGTTTAAAATACACAGTATAAAGACGTGATCATTAAAATGTTTATCATTAACTGAAACTGTGCTTGGCTACTTGGCACTGCAGATTCAATGGTAGGTAGCCAAGCCATAGTTTTGAGAGACAACACCCAACTACAGTCATAAGATAGCAGTAAATACAGGATCAATGCAAATGCAAAATCTGGCTTAACTTGTCTGCCAAATGAACAAGGCCCCATTCACACAGCCTTAGAGACTAGTCGCAACCTCATTCTTTAAACAGTCGGTGTTCTAAAGTTTTAAAGAGTTCTAAAGAGGGCGCTGTACCAAAACGCTCCTTATGATTGGGTGCTGGAAGATTCCCAGAACTGCATGGAAGATGCTGACTTGTCTAGAAACAGTCGTCACATATTCTCCGACCTGTATTGAAACTTGAAACAGTATGGTGCAAAATGGAAATGGAGACTTTTCGAACTAAAAGTTATACTGCATCTTTCGCTAGTGACCAGAGCAATCACAATGAAGGTTTTGGTACAGCACCTCTTTGCTATCAGTTCAGGCATATTTATATGGAAGATGATGATGAATGAGTGGGGAAGTTATAACAATGGAGGCTATAGATATAGATAGAGGATATGTCTATTGCCTGCTATAGCATGAAGCATTATGTAAGCCTTTGTCAAATGATGGGAGGACAGTTCAGTTGAGTCTTAGGTGCTTAATGGTCAGAGTCCTGTACAATAGATGAGTTTAAAAATAAAGTCCCACATTGCTGTGCATTAGTGCAAGCTCAAATTTTAAGCACACAAACTCCCACACATTTGTGTATGCAATAAAAGCTTGAGTGCATGTATAATTTGTGCAGTATCGAGAAATATACGTTATATTTTAAAATATTTCTCATACATTTCTAATAAATTATAAAAAGCATCACTAAATATCAACTATATGTTACTATTAATTCAAGTTGAAATAAGCCATTTTAAACATAAAAGTTTGCTTTTTTGTATGTAAAGGGGATTTGATTGAACAAATAAGAACAAATAGTGGTATTACAAAACACATGCAGAGGGTTGATAACAGACAGTGATGCTAGGGAATGGATGAGATGGAGGCAGGTGATTCGCTGTGGGGACCCCTAAAAGGAGTGGCTGAAAGAAGAGGTAATACAAAGCAGATGCTAAGGCACCCTGCCTGCCCTAATTTCTCCACTTACAATAAACTGACATTGATACAAACTTTTCAAGTAATGTGTTTGGGCTCTGCATACTTTATACTTGGCAATGTATGCCAATCTAAGGCTCCATTACAAACTTTTTGCCTTGGGTTTGGTGCACTTCTGCCTATGTACATTGCTCTTACCACTAGAATCTGGATTTCAGGTTATTATTGCTGTTAACTGTCAAAAATTTTGTAAACGTGTTTGAGTGATTGCTGAAATTTGCAATGGATTACAAAGGATGTGTTACGTTTTCATAGATCGATTCACTGAAAGTCATGTAAATGCTAACCCAACATGTTTTCCCTATGTTTTTCTTCTCTTCACCATCCTCCTTGAACTCTTACTTAAACCGTATTAGAAACTTAATGGCTGTCATGGTCCTGGATCGGTGACCCAGTGTTTTGTATTATTAATAGCAGGGGTGTCCAAGTCCAGTCCTCGAGAGCTACTGTCCTGCAGCTTTTAGATGCATCCTTACTCCAACACAGCTGAATCAAATGGTTGGATTACCTCTTCAGCATGCCATCAAGTTTTGCAAGGTCTGATAACAAGCCGGCATTTGATTCAGGTTTTCTGGAACAAGGATGTGTCTAAAGGTTGCAGTACAATAGCTCTCGAGGACTGGACTTGGACACCCCTAATTAATAGTCTTTGCTGTCATTATTATTTAGAATTTCTAGTCTCTTGGTTTCTGTGGTTCCACGTTTAGTTACTCTTGTCTCCATGTCTCAGTGTCTAGTCTTGTCTCTGTTTTCATTCCTCCACACTGTAAAACCTAATAAGTTCACAGAACTCAAAAATTGTTGTGTAACAGATTACACAACAATTTTTTAGTGATGTTTTTAAAAGTTTTAAGTTTAACTAAAATAAAAATTATAGTTGCAGTTGCCTTAAATTACCTCAATGTTAACTCATAAATGTTGATATTCCTCAACTTATAATTAGGGAGTAATAAACTCAAAATGTTCAATATTTTTCAACTTAATTAAGGTGGGAAATACACTTAAAATATTTTACATATTGCAACTCATACGATGTGGGAAATAAACTCAAACTTTTTCATATTTTCTAACTTATAATATGGGAAATAACACTTAATCTTCAATATTTTTAAAATACTGTGGGAAATACACTTACAAATAATTCTAAACTGTTTGCCCAGTAAATTATAATCAGCTAAAAGTGTTAGAAAACATGAAAGTAACAACACTAACAATTTAACAACTTTTTATTAAACACAATGTGCTTTTAAAAAGGCACAAACAACAGAGCTCACTCATAAAAAAGTGCTTCATAAATAAAACAAGAGAAAAAGACTCCAAGGGTCTCCATCTCAATTCTAAAATTCAATAACATTTTCAGTATTAACAGCAATTGCAGCTATTAGAACATTGAGGCATTTAACACTTACTGTACCTTGACAGCTGCAGCTCACTTTCTTTTTTAAAAATACATTAAAAAAAAAAAAAACAGTACTGGTTTCCACTGCTGTACTTATAGGGAACAAACATCAAGGCAGTGCATTTACGTATTAGGCAACAGAACATTAAACATGAATAGTGAACTGAACAGTCATTCATCTTAAATGTGAGGTAGAAGAGGCAAATGATTAGGAAAAACAAACAAACAAAAAAGCTTCCTCAATACTCAGCTCAACAAGTAGTCCATTGTGAGTGATTCACTCATTGAACAAATCATTCTTCAGCATCAGTAGACGCCCTTTCAGTGGTTTGTTGTCCTCAAGGCACATCACAACCTTCTGGATAAATGTGAATGTAAGCTCAAGTTTCTTTGGGTATTGTAGGTCTAGTGCATAGATGTACCCAAAGAGCAGGAGAAATGACTCAGCCAGATTTGTGGGACCATTCACAAGTATTTCATCCTCAACGACGATGCAGATGCTTTCGGGACTGAAGAGGGCCGAATCAGTAGTGTCATCCGTGACAACTGTCAGCAGAGCCACAGGAGTGTCAGTGAGGTCTGGACCATCTGCTGACTGCAAAACAAAAATAATACAAGAACGAGTTCAGCCCCACAAGGACACAAATCATGCTATTGATTAGAGGTGTGAATCTTCATAAGTCACACGTTTCTTTTAGGATTATAATTAGGGCTGGGTATCGTCACTGATTTCTAGAATCGATTCAATTCCGATTCACAAGGTCCCGAATCGCTTCGATCCACGATTCGATTTAATTCTGGGAAATTTTGACAGTCAGAAATATAATTCAGATCAGTACATTTACATATTTTTGTATCAATAAAAAGGAAGCTGACACACGCAAGACTTTATCAAAGGTGTGAGCGTCACAGCAGATGCCTTTGTGTCAAAGTAGCTGAGAATAAAACACAGAAAAACATGAAGGTGATTTTCCTGGCCTGGGATTTTATAAAAATATTCTGCAGTACATCAAAAACGAAAGAAAACCATTAATCAACATATGAACATTACCTCTGACGTTACAGCGGTTTTATTAGAGACATGGCTAAGCGTTTTGCATTTTGAATAATTTTAAAAAGTTTAAATTTGTTCAGTATTGAACAGCAGAAATTAGGTTTTCTTTTCGGAAGAATGTAAAAGGGAAAAAAACAGCGGCCGACAGCGCTGTAAGCAACAGTAGAATAATGAAGAAAGGGAAACTGTTCTTGAAGTACAGAGAGAGAGAGAGAGAGAGAGAGAGAGAGAGAGAGAGAGAGAGAGAGAGAGAGAGAGAGAGAGAGAGAGAGAGAGAGAGAGAGATGGAAGCAAAACAGTAAAAGTCAGAGTGAATTCATGATGTTTATGTGAAGCGTTTGGATCTTCTTTTGCTGCTGGTTCGGTCAATATTGTTGGAGAGAGATCAAACTAACAGCTTTAGAATCAGCGCATAAAGGGCGTGAACACAAAGCGCGGACCCGCCGACAGATCAGAATCAGCGAGCTGTCGGCTTTCAGCCCCGACCGTGAGAAAGGCGACATCTAACTGATTCTGATCCGCGGGTCGCGCTGTGTGTTTACGTCTATGTGCAGAATCCGTGTACCTGCTCTCATTTACTGTCTTAACTGTTTGGTGGTTCTTGAAATTTTGTGAGATGTCACCTGAGATTCTGGCATTTCGGGCAAAATAAATTTATATTAAAAAATCGATTCAGGATTTTAATGAATCGATTTTACGTTTGCTTAGGCTGCTGCCCCCGCGACCTGGCTCCGGATAAAGCGGATGAAGATGGATGGATGGATTTTACGTTATCCAAGCCAGAATCGATTTTAATCGATGAATCGATTATAAAAACCCACCCCTAATTATAATGTCAACGATTTAATTTGATATTGCATTATCATGATGCATTACAATAATCTTAATTTGGGTTTGGTTTCAAAACATATGTTTAAATAAGTGTTTTCAATAATAAATATATGCCAAGATATTTGTTTTTGTTATTTATCAAACATTTCTCTGACCACAACATGGCACCTCCAAAAAAATAGAACACTTGAATTTTAAAAAGGGAGATAGATTATTATACAAAAAAAATCTGCAGATAAAAACTTTCAACTATTTTCATGTTTTCTGGTTTATGCGTAACAATCTTCTTGCAATCTTATTCAACAATAGTTGATATATGGGAGAAAACAAGTCAGATGAGGACTGTGTTGAACCTCCTTCCTGATATACACCCTGGTTCTCCTTGAGTTCTGAGCGATGTCATATGTTCGACTGAACAGCTAGGCAAAGGGGTTGATGCTGAGGCCAGTACACTTACATCACAAGTCCTGAATAACGTGGAGGCATCTTCACGCAGGTACACAGGAAGTGCAAGAAGGACGAGGGCCCGTCTTGTATTTACATCATGCTTGTTCCTAGATGAACATACAATATCTATTAGAATAGTATTTACACAAATGCAGAGTAAAAACAAAGTGTTGGATAGCCATGTTCTGATTGTCATTGTTATAGATCAGGGGTGTCCAAACTTTTTGTGTAACGGGCTAAACCTGTCAATCTTGAAGGGTAACCCAAAAAAATCTAAAAATTTTGAATAATTCAGGGCAAAATTCTCTAGTTTCTTTGTATTTATTTTTTATTTAAATTAGGACACAAATTATATAACTCACCCACTGACAACTGGTGAAATGTTGATTCTCTGTAGCGCTCCTTGCAGTCTCATATCTGTAAACAATATGTGCACAAAGACGACTTATTAATGTTCAAAAACATTTTTTGCACAGCACACACACGTAGTCAGCTGATCTCATCTTATGCAGATCTGCTCCTTGATCAAGTGACATTTGTCCAGATTTTTGGCACGAGTGACGTCGAATCAGCACAGCAGCTGGATGGCCCGATTTACATACCCAGCGCAGCTGATACTCACCACAATAATTTACTAAGATTATATGCACTCCTGTTATTAAGTCCAGTTCAGTCTGTTAATGTTAACCGTTTCAAACTAATGTTAATAGGTGTGTTGCTAAGCTTAATAACTTAAATAACAAACTTGAAATTTACCCGTCCTATTTTCCCTTTTATTGTTTTTTCTCTGTGCTGTAAATCTTCTATCTAAGAAGAAATCTGAGGCTCCTGTTCTGAAAATAAGCTACCAAAGCTTTTTCTGAATGAATCAATAAAGATCCATTTATGGAAAGCTGTGATGAAGGCAGTTTTGTCTTTAATTATATTCAACAATATAACATATTCGACCACTTTTAAGTGATTTTGTGATCTTTAATACACTAAAGTTAAGGTTATTTACCCAATTTCTAGTAAGTGGTCCTCAGTGAAAAAAGTTTGGACACCCCAGCCTTACAGGTTAGGGAGTATTTGTGATCCGCACAGTCTGCATCAATGATTTTTTCTTAGCCTGGGAGCAGAACGCGGCTCTTTATTTTCATTTCATTTCATTTATCTATCAAAGATCGATAGGGTCTGGCTTAAAGGTGTCAAGGAGGCGCCTCAGTCTGGCTGGCTGAGCCTTGTCGAATTAGCGCGAACAATTTAGCTGAACTTCTTTCGTAGCACCGAGTTCGACCAGTGTATAATGTTAGGCTGAATCAGGCGATGCGTTTTTCCGCAAGCCTTGACTTGTAGAGCTCGCTTAGTGGAATACCCCTCTAAACTGTTAAAAGGATTTCGAGATTATCTCACAACCACACATTTGAGACTACGAAAAAATACAAACATGTGTCTAATTACCATCATGATAACACACTCATGTTGTTTATTATTGTTCGCTTCATGCTAGCGCACACACACACACACACACACACACACACACACACACACACAGCTCAACAGCGTAAACTACTGACTGTGTAACACGGACACTTATTGAAATAAGTATACTCACAATACGCACGTGCATTACCGGCGAATACGACAACCGGTAGAAACGGACAGTGGAAAGTTTTAGTAGAAAGTTCAAATGCATGGAGGTAGAACTGCCACCGTCAACTTCCCGGGCAAGAATACAATGCATTATGGGAAATGTTGTCCCCCACGGAAAACCGCCAAAACGTTACACCATTCTAATTTGAAATAACATTACGTATTTGTCACATTCGAAAATTTCTAAAATTACAATTACTTGGATTCGAATTCATTTATAACAAACATTCACTGTGCACAAAGTACGAATATATTTCCAGTAAAAAATAAAAAAAAGAATGTTTATCGAAATTAAATTTAAACAAAACAAAAACACGTTAGACTTACCAAATTTATGGCAGTTGATGAAAAGAAATAAGGTGGTGGTCGTGGTGGGTTGAAGTTGGGGACTCTTAATCCACACGTCTGGCCAAATCTTCCCCGCATCAAGGTAAATTCAAGATGGCTGACTCAGCTTTCCTGAAGGAGCGACAAGACTCCACCCACCAGAACGTCACTAATATATGCTTCTTAAACTTTTTGAGCGTTCCAAACAAATTAGCTAAAAGATATTGAGCCCTATTCAATTAAAGCTGCATAAAAGCCAACAGAGCTCAATACTTTATAGTTTGCTTAACTACAAAACGACATTTGAGTGTTATGAGCTTATTAGTTATGAGCTAGGACAACTGTTAGGGATTACAGTGCAGTCTCCGTGGTAAACTCGCGTGTCTTGTTTGCACTGACATGCTTGCTCTTTTATTTTGATAGTCCTTGTACCATGTTCAGTATATTGAGTTTTCCCCTTCCCCTTTGTCTGGTTATGTGTGATTAATTCCAGCTGTGCTCTCCTCCGTTGTCTCATTCCCTCTTTATGCCTCTCTGTATTTAAGCCCTGTGGCTTCCTCTGTTTGTTGCTGGTTCATTTGCATTTCATCCTCTGCGTTTTCTGTGTTCCAGAGTCCATGGCCCTGATCTCTGAGTTTCATGTTCAGGCCCTCGTCTCAGGTTCTTGTTCTCTTTATACTTGTTCCCAGTGTTTCCCAGTTTAGGTTTTTGTTACTTTTTTGCAGTCTCCCGTAACCATTTGTTTTTGGTGTTTTTTGCAGCCCAAAATGAAGACTTTTTGTTAAATCTCTGTGTCTGCATTTGGGTCCACATCCTCTCCTCTCTACACCGTCTGCCTCATCGTGACAATGGCTAACTCACACCCTTGGGTCAGACCATATCTACAATGAAGGAACTTAATATATTATTTATTACAGAGGTATAACACTTTGTAGTAATTTAATTACCTGATCTTTATAGACAAGACGATGCTTATACTATGATTTCATATAGGTTAGTCACAAATCTGCTGTGTTAATCTCCAAAATGAAGTTTAAGATCTTTAATAGGAAAAGCATATGTCAAAATAATCCTGTTGTACAAAATCAAGTCATAGCAGATTGTCCTGGATCAATCTGGTGTGAGATTTAATCCACAGGCATTCCTCGCCTGCCACAGAGCTGTGATAATCCCATATCAGACCACGGCTTTCCTAACACATGGCCCTTTTCTACATGATGACAAACAAATACAACGGCCTGAGCATGTGTCAAGGTGATTCAATGTCATGATTCCAAAATGGATTGGCTAAACCAATTAGGCACTGAAAAATAAAAGCAGATGATAAGAAAAAATATTATTATATCCTTTTCAAATAGTTTTTCTTCCTCGTCCTTAGTATGTTGACATGAGAAAAGTAAACGGCTGTGCAGCATTCAACACACGATAACAAATAATCTCCCCCACTGTTCGGCTGCACTCCTCTGGTATCTCACCGTGCTCAGTATTCAAAGCATGAACAGCTTTAGATTACCACTCTTTCTGCATGTGTGTGCAGGGAGGGGAGGGTGTAACTGCCCTTTTCATTGGCCCTTATTGGTAATCAAGCAACATGAAGATCTCTCTGCCTGCAGAAGAGGAAAATGGCTGACTCCGCTGGCCCTCGACCCAGCCTCAGTTTCACACTGTGATTTATGTGACTTATTAGCGGGCCCCCACTGACAGGGCCCATCATCTGAATTATAACTAAGGATTAGGCCCCAGGCTAATGATAGGACCGGGAGGGGGAATCGACCATGTGTTTGGCTGTGGTGTGTTTCCTGTAAACCAGATTACAGGGAACATGCAATGCTGCTCAAATGTGGGAGACGAGCCCGCACAAAAAAATCATGTCTATAAGCACACATGAAGATTAAACGCAGACTGACACACACATACATACCAGCGTTAAACCATCCTATAAGTAAGGGGTTTGCAGCTGTGTAGCTTAGATTATGAATCTGTATTAACCTTGCCAACCAATCAGCTCACTGTTAGCGTGGCTAAAGCACACAAACACACAGATGAGTGCAGATGGACTCACAGTACTTTAAAGCCTGAATGTCGGTGACACGCCGGAAATTCTCATTTGGGTCAATAGTTGGGTAGACATGGCTCGAGGCACTTTTTCATAGTTACTCATTTTTACCGTCGTGGAGTAATGGCACAGTTTGACATGGCCTCTGGCATTAAGACAATCCAATAACAGTACAGCAACCTGACGGATATTGTTTCATTTATAAGAAAACATCACATCTGCTCCCTCCTAGGGAAGACTTTAATTCGGATTGTGTGTGTGTGTGTGTGTGTGTGTGTTCCGTGTCCCAAATGTTACACACCGGAAACAGCAGAAATCACCGGAATCCCTTCTGACAGCTCGCAACCCTGTCATCTAATAAGTAGAATCAATACACCCCAGGTCTGTTATGGACAATATGCGTGTGTTCCCTTTCACGGTCAAACAATATTATAGATGCAGTTCCATTAAGCCATTACCGGTTCAAGGGCAGGGTTCGTAGAATCAATAAGAGTTGAACACATGGCGTTACCCCATAAAGAAGGTGATTCAGGGAAACTACCTTTCCTCTGTCTGTTGTATTTGTCACTTAATAGCAGAATTTGAACCTCTTTCTGGATTGATTTTTTTGGTCCCCCTTCAAATATGTTTCATCCTCGGGGCTCTGATGCAATCCCGCTGTGATATTTGTTACTGTAATGTGTAAAGGATTTCTTGGACTGCAGCAGTGAACGAGGCCTTTTGATTACCAACAGGACCACTAATACGAATCCCTGTTGAACTAAGCAGCGGCGTTGAAGTTGAATCTCCAAGCATGGATCAAAGAAGCCTCTTCCGCCTCCTCCTCCTCCTCCTCCTCCTCCTTCTCCTCCTCCCATTTCCTCCCACTATTTGTGGTAGTCTAATGCTTCTTTGCCCTGCATTTTAACACTGCTGTAATTGGACTTGTTGTTTGTTTGTAGTTTCCCTTGTTTGTTTAGATTATGTTTGAAGCCTGGCTTAATTAAAAAGCGTCCTTGCTGTCAGAACGTCAGAGCATGTGGAAATTTTTTTAGAGAACATCCGTTGTTGAGGAGGAGAAGGGAGGAGGGTTCAGAATAATAAGTAAAGAAATGAAAGTCTATGGAGAAGTGTTATTTTAGCAGGTGACACATGTAGAGTGAAAGATAATGCAAATAAAGTAATTTAATGTGGGTTTTTTTTGTTTTTGTTTCTCTATCCTAATTAAAGTTATAATGCTGTTAAGAGCCACAAACAATTATCAAAACTTTTGCCGCTAACCTTGAATTTTTTTTTTTTTTTTTTTTAGGGTAAACGGAAACCTCGAAAACTAATTTGGTAAGTTTTGGCCTTTACTGAGTCATTTCCACCCATTTGAGCAAATCGAAGTATAATTGTCACGTTTCAATTCTGCCAACTATTGTGGGACTCTGAAGTGTTCATGATTGAGTCTGGAGAACATAAAGGAAGTTACCAGACCATGCAGGCTAAATATAACATTCGGAGGGTGGTTTTTCCTTAGCGTTCATACGCTTACATTTGGCTTTTCTGAGGGGTGTAATGACTTTGCTATGCAGTTTGTATATGCATGGAGGAAATCTGTTGACAGATGGGAGAACGACCGAGCCAGGCCTGTCCTGTGAGATGGAGAAAAGTCTGATGACTCGTTTAGAAATTTCCCAAATGGGTTCCAGACTGAATCACTGGTCTTGTTTAATGGCTATTGATGTTATTATTGTGGATGACTATTAGATCTTGCTGTGCCACTTGAGAGGAATTAGGGAAGAGTAATTTACCAACAAACAGTATGGGCGTGGCAACTCATTTTAAACACAGACCCCATCGTGCTTTTGCTCTGGTAAATGCAGCGTTATATATTTTCTTCTTCTTCATGAGGTAACAATTTTGATTCTTTATTCTGTGAGCACGCGATGCACTGCGGAGCTTTGATCTTTCCACTGCACACATCTGTAAGGGCAAACTAGGCCACATCTTTGTTCTGTGCCAGCGCTTTTGCACCCCTCTCCACTAACCCTCATTCTTGCCAGGCACTAATGTAGATGGTCTGCCTGTGATAGATTACATACTGCAAGCCTGGACGCTGCCAAACACCTACCCTGAGCTAAGTGCAGCAGTCGTGTGAGGGACTGTGTTTCCCTGCATTGTATCACAGGAATTTGTACATTTGAACAATGTCATACTGAAAATCAAATAAACATCACTGTGCCAAATGTATCTCTCAGCCACACCTTATTCTAATAGGTTAAGACAGTTGATCGGCTGGTTAGGGCCAGCTGTCTAGGAAATTATTTTGGCATGTATTTTTCCACTGCTGTGTCCTCCCTCTGTCCTGCAGTCCAATCAATAAAGGCTTTCACAGGGCCATCTGTGTGTGTGTGCGTATGCACAACATTTGTGTGTGTCAGGGAGGGTGCAAGAGAGATTATGTGAGCAAAGTTAAATAAGAGTGTTTTGTTTTGCCTTTTTCAATTTATGATATTTTTCTATTATGAGTTTGAATTTGGATATTTGGATTTCTGCGTATCCATTCTTAGCTGTTTTACGTGTGCACCTGCAGGAGGCTCTCACATTTTAGTTGTCGCAGATGCTGATTACAGTTATACATGCAGTTATGAAAATGATTTTCAAAACATGTTTGAATTTCATGGTGTATTTCCCACTTTTTTGACTGCTTCCAAATCACATAGTTTTATAAACTACATCTGTTTACCTTTGACTGGCACTGCAGTCTGCAACACTTATCCGTGGCAGAAGAGAGTGTTAGCAACACATGGCAGGTGAGGGTGTCGTTTTTGGGTTCATGTTGGCGCCCGTAATATGAACCAAACTTGTCATTAAATGTACCTGCTATGGCTCGACAAGTTGGCGAACCCTGAAGCCGCTTTTCACATTGAACCACGTTGACCCTCCTCGTAGAGTAAGATCCTTATCCTGGCACTGCTGGTTTGAATGTCAGTGGTGACGCTGAAGACTGAAATGTACAACAATAGACTGTTGATGGGCTTTTTCATGACATTTGTGAGCTTTGTTTGGGCAGTTTCCTAATGTTTTTACAGCTGGGAGTCTCATACTATGGTTCCGTAGAAGATGCTGAAATATGCTATATTCTTATTTATAAGTCTATTCTTGGTTTACTGCCACTACACTTGCTGATTTGTATTCATCAGAAGAGTTTGGGAGTTTTGTGGTCCCGAGATTCATTCTTTCTCTTCAAAGTTCGCTCTGAAATTAGAAAAAGAGCATTCAAATTTGCAGCTCCTCTCTTGTGCAATCATCTACAGAATCATCTCAAGCTTAAGGACAACCTCACTGAATTAACTTCAAGTGATTTTAAATGATTTGGATACAGTTACTTCATGCCTGAACACTATTATGGATGATTCTGGTTATAGCCAATTACTTTTATTAAGGTATTTCGTCTTTATTGACACTGAAGTTTAAAAATATTGGTTCTTTCTGTATTTTATTTTAATATTTACTGCCCATATTCAACTAGTATGTAGATTTGGATGTGTGTGTGTGTGTGTGTGTGTGTGTGTGTGTGTGTGTGTGTGTGTGTGTGTGTGTGTGTGTGTGTGTGTGTGACACTTTTTCAGACTTATTTTTTTTATTTTTTCCCTCAAGAGTCGTATTTTTTCCTGCCTAAATAAAGGTAAAAAAAATGAACAAAATAAGAAAAATAATTTCTCTTCAGTTATGTTGTTAAGCTCCTTCAACTTTGTACTATGTCAGTCATTATTAAAATCATCGTAATCCCTGTCATCTAATAAAGTAGAATCAATACAGCCCCAGTCTGTATGTGTGTGTTCCCTTTGAAAGTCTAACAATATTGTAGATGCAATTCCATTAAGCCATTACCAGTTCAAGGACATGGTTACTAGGATCAATAAGAGCTGAGTTGAACACGTATCATTACTGGGTAAAGGGATTTCAGGGAAACTACCTTTCCTCTGTCTGCTGTATTTGTTACTTAATAGCAGAATTTGAACCTCAGTTTCAACAGATTTTTTTGGTCCCTCTTCAAAAATGTTGTGCCTTTTTCTCATAACTTCTAAATGATCTCAAGTCTTTGTGTAACTGGCAGTCACCCCCTATTGGCCATTTAAAAAGATGCAGTTTTAAGACACTTATTAAGATCAGGTTAGCTTTATTTTTCAGACTCGTAAGCTGTGGCTGTCTGTCATAAGCTTATAATGGCAGCTTCGTGTCCTCTGTTTATCATCCATAGGTGATAAAATTAAAGAAGGGGATTTACCAGACCCTCAATAAGACCCCTCACAAACAGCAGTCTCTGGCATAAATTGTTGGTTCTAACCTATACATTATCCTAATTAACAGTTTAATTGCTAATCAACTCAACAATAGGGTGCCTATATCCTGGAGCAAAATGGGGCAGAGTTTGTAGAGAGGCAAGGAACTAGGAAAGGAAAGACTAGGCTGTGCAGAGTGGAAGCCTATCAAGATGACTCAAAATCACTTATTTAGAGAATTTCTGAGCCCGATGTCTTTCTCTTCTCTCACCACTTTCACCTCCGCAGCAGCATCTCCAAACACCAATTAGGGAATAACCTGGGCAGAGTGAGGATGCTCTAATGCATACGGCAAATATTGTGTGCACTCCGCTCCTCTTTCTATCATGTTCAAAGCCATTAGGGACAGTATGTAAAAATTAATTATGTCTGAATGACAGAATGATTGATGATAAATTAAGCTATGTTAAATATCCCATATCTGAAAATGGCTTAATGGTGAGCACTTCCATAGAGAGACAGACTTTACAGTACTCTGTTGAAATGCATTTTGGTGTTAATATTAACGATTTTTAGATTGAGAGTGTCTCAGCATGGCTGTTTAAATGTTTTAAATTGTCCTAAACTTTAGTACTTACACAGATAAACTATTTGAGACCTCATCATTTAAATAAAGAAGAACAATGTTAAAATTGTCTCATTAGGGCTGAATTTTTAAATATATGCTGATTAACACCTATTATTCAAAAGACTTCATTGTATTTTTTTAAATCCCAGAGTTAATATAACGTCTTCTTCTTCTTTTGGCTGCACCACTTAGGGGTCACCACAGTGACTTGCTCTATCTCTAACATCCTTTTTCGTCACATCAACCCTCTGCATGTCCTCCTTCACTAGATCCATAAATCTCTGTGGTCATCCTCTTTTCCTGCTGCCTGGCAGCTCCTTCAACCAATATATCCACTATCCCACCTCTGCATACGTATATATGCACATCTCACCCTTGCCTCTCCAACTTTGTCTTTAAACCGCTCACCGAGCCGTCCCTCTGATATACTTATTTCTAATCCCGTCCATCCCGCTCATTCCCAGTGAAAATCATGTTCAGCTCTGCCTCCTGTCTTATTTTCAGAGCCACCATCTCCAATCCATACATCATAGCAGGTCTCCATCGTGTAAACCTTCCCTTTCAGTCTTGCTGCTATCCTTCTGTCACAAATCATCCGAGACACTCATCTCCACCCACTCTCCTCCTTACCTCTCTTGTTTCTTGTCCATTTCTTTGGACTGTCTCAGGTATTTAAACGTATTCATTTTCACTACCTCTGCCCCTTGCATCTTCATATTTCCACCTGTCTTCCTTTTATTCACACACGTATGTCTTGCTTCTGCTGACCTTCATCCCTCTTTTTTTTCTTAGTGCATACCTCCACCTTTCCAGGCTCTCTTCTACTTGCTCCCAAACTGTCATGGTCCTGGATGGCTGACCCAGTCGAGTTTATTGTCATTATATTCTAGTTTCCTCTGATTTTGTATTAGTTCTTAGGGTTTGGTTCTTGTGGTTAGTGTTTTATTATTCCTACCTGTGTTCTTCCCCCTGTGCTCTGTTCGTGTCCCTGAGTTTGTGTTGTAGAACAGTTTGTGAATTTCCTGTTTTACTTTGAAGGTCTGTGTCTCGTCGTGTCTAATTAGCTTCAGCTGTGTTCCCCTCTGGTGTGTCATTGCCTCGTTACCTTGTGTGTATATAGTGTGTGCCTGCCTGTGTTCGTTGTCTCTCCGTCTGTGTTATTTGGTATTACTCCGCGTCGCTCTGCCCTGCATTCTCATGTCATCTTCACGTATCATCCCCGTGTCCTTATGTTTTTAGGTTTGTTTATTAGTTTTTCACAGCCTAGGTTTTAGTAGCTCCCTAGTCCTTATTTCATGTTTTTGTAACTTTGCGGTCAGTGTAAATAAACGCTCACTCGCACACCAGCCAGTACCTGCATTTTGGGTCCTTTTCTCACAACACCACACGACTGCAACCCCAGCCATGACACAAACATGCAGACTGTCAATAACATTTATTATTATTGTCATATATTGACTTATTATTACAATAGCACAGCCACTTGATAGCTGTAAAAATATGACTGACTGCATCCTTTCCCTTCATGACCTTCCTTGAGAAAGGAATGTCCTCCATGTCTCTCTGGCATAAGTGTGCTTCTGCTCCATGTTGGCTTCAATCTTTGTCTATTTACCTCCCCTTGCAGAGAGGAATGGTCCACTTCTATTCCGCTACCTCCTATTGTTTCCTGCAGATAATGTGTGAAATAAGCTCACAAATAAAATGGATAAATTGAAAAAAATAATTGCTAACACCTCAGTAATAGAGAGCTAGTTGATTGCATCTCTATTTAATTAGATTTCCTACTTGAATCTTTTTTCAGCCACTATTGTTGAAGTGTAACTGCACAGTATTTTAGACTTTCACTCCATTCATGTCACTTTTTATTTGAACAACCATTTCCTGCACATAGTTGTGGGAAATAGAGTTTTGGGATCTCAAGGCACAAGTCTGAGAAAATAAGTTTGCTATGGCACGAGACATTTATATAAAGCGCCGTAATTTTAGCACTAGCTGCTTATGAGGTACTCTGTGCTTCAGCATCAATGGATCCTCATGTCCGTTGTTGCACAGTTGCTTGTCTTCTGTCTTTACGCCGCCAGACACTCCACTAATTGTATGTTGGACCTAAAAGAAATGTGGAATTGAAATCTCCTGTATTTTGGAGTATGCAAACAGGTCGTCTTTTGCACAAATTTGAACCTCAGTGTGGTTTCAGAAAGGATGTGAAGAAACCCAATCATGTCAACAGCAACAGCAGGCCGCTAAAAACTCAGTGCTGCAGTCCAATGTGGGCGAAGTTCTAAAACCAAGCAACAACCATGCTGTGCTGAGATTGGTTTTTAATTAATACTGGTTAAAAACTAAACAAACCATACAAACAAAAATACAGCTATAACATATCAGTTTATATTTTTGTTAAGAACCACATTTGCAGCATTTCCCCTGACACATCTCTTCCATGCACAGAGGTCCATTATTTATCTTTTTGGAGATACTGGCAGTTTTTGCAGGCCTGTTGTACTTCCTGGATCACATTTTGGACCATTAGAGTTCACTTATTTTCACTCTGAAATAGCGCATTAATATAAAAACCTTCCCCCCCAAACAAACACTGCAAATTAGTCCCTGACCCTGTCCTTGTCTCACCCTGACATGAAGAAAACACAGCACTATTGCAAAAATGAGTGATGAATGATTTTTGAATTACCAGAGGCGTCAGGTATTTTCATTGGGCTTTTACCTGCACTGTGATAAGAAATTAGTGTCTGACTTTAATGTTTCCTCTCACAAAATATGAACCTGAAAAATGAAATTGAAATGGGATTTTTTTTAAGCTTCAACAGTTATTAACCAGAAAGAAAAAAACAAGACTTTTTGCCTCTACCCATCAGTTATGGTGACATGGGTGAAATTAGTGAGCAGGACCGACACACACCTTGTATGAAAGTATTCGGGTACCATTTAAACATTTCTCATATTAAAGTCAGTATTAAGGAGTCATTGAGTAAATGTGTTATAAACCACTGTAAAACGTTTAAAACGGCATGATTCCTTGGTTTGCCCTTCTGTGTTTTCTGAGGCAAGGTCGTGATGTGATTGTAAAACATCCCAAGGTCATCAGAGCGCCCCAGTCCCCAAGGCTTTGCTCCCCATCTGGCCAGGCAAAAATCAAACATCCTGTTTAGCAAGAAAAAGAAAAAAAATGTCAATTTCTCTGTTGATTCAATTAAGGGAAAAGGAGCATGTGAGATAAAGCGAGTGTTATTTATCATGGCTAAGGTAACACTCAATATTGAGCTATGTTAATTAGAATTCTGTAGCTAAAACCAACGTCTATGGGAAGCAGTGCTTCCACAAATAGTTTCTACCTACCAAGATCAATTGATCTGAAGGAAGCTGTACTCTGGATTTCTTAGTAGTGCATGGCTGGTGAGACTAAATCCCCAATAGAGTAACAGCTTGATTAATATCAGTTGTAGAAGAACTATTATAGCTGCAAAGATAGCAATATCAACCATGAACTTTGCACATTTTTCAGTATTTTAGTGTACACATATTTCAGTACAGAGTACACATTTATTGTAGTAAAACTACACAATTTAAAGAAAAAAAAGACTATTAAACAAAAAAATTCAAGTAAGAGCTTGCACTTTCTTTTTTGCATTTTACAAGTTGCTATCTTTTTTATTATTATGTATTTATTTTATTTTATTTTCAGTTGTTACAGATGGGACAGATATGACTGGGGGATAGGACAGGGAGAAGGAAAGAATGAAAGAAAGAGAGGGAGAGAAAGACAAAATAGAGGGGAGAAGCGACAGTGAGAAAGGAGAGAAGAGAAAAAAAAGAAAAGCAAACAAACAAGCAAACAAAAAAGAAAAAAACACCTGGATCACCTGTCGAGAGAAGAAGAAAAACCAGAAGAGAAAACAAACAAAAAAGAACAACATAATAAATACAACACCATCACAATAAACTAGCTAACAGTACTACAAAATATTTTATGTTATTGTGCAGCAATAATAAATACTAAATATATGTGCTTTGAGGTAGCAGCCAAGAAAGGTGTAGTTTGTGTCTGTGAACACCTGTGTGTACACCTGTGTGCACACCTTTGTGGATCAGCACGCTTGTGTTCAAAAGGTTTCTCCATGTAACGATCTGCTAGGGAGTGTGGGGAGCCATGGCCCCGTCCCCCAGGGCATGAAGCGGGTATGGAGGAGATCCAGGCCCCAGACATCCAGAGGGCCCAGAGTACGAGGATCCAAGAAGGACCACCAAAGGGGCAACCGTGCCACGCTCCTGGAACGAGCTGAGGAGAGCCCCAGACGAGGGGTCACCCAGCAGCCACGGAGCAGAGGCCAGAGGGGGTTGCAGTGATGTGCTCGCGGGCTCTGCCGGCAGCCAGCTGTGCCAAAGAGGACCGAGCCCCAGGCCCAGAGGCCTGAGGAATGGGCCCAGCCGGGCCACAGGCGCCAGGCCCCGCCAAGCGGCCACCAGGAGTGAGCTGGTACATACATGAGCGCCCAGCCCCAGACACCAAGAACCACCAACGCACCAACATCGGAGGGCATCAGCCACCGGCAGGGAGTGTGGTGAGGGGAGATAGGCCTCCATACCTCGGGGACCCTGAGGTGTTCCCAGAGACCCGACCTGACATGTAGGCACAGACGAACAGGTGCACGCAGACACAAACATGCATTCCCACCCCCATATACACATAAGCAATTCACCCAACGTGGAGACAGACAGAAATAGACGCTGTACACACATTCACACTTCCCAAACATACTCTATATCCCAGGTCCAGGTACACTTGCCCCTACTTTTGCTTGCACTTTTGACAATTAGGGCCCCAGGTTTTCTACGGTACAGCCTGATTTTTTTTATGTTGATGCAACTTTTTTTAATAGGTGAGATTCATCACATGCATTATTACTTACATACAGTACAGCCTGCATTTTAACAGTAATGTGTGAACATTGATGCAACTTAGTGCAGAGTGTAGTAAAGACAGAAAACTCTGTGGAAAAATCATCCAGTGGCCACTCTATTAGCCTTTGAAAGTAAACATTCGAATTTAAATGAAGAGACTTTCCAGACATCTACACTAAGTAAGAAGAAGAGCTGAGACAAGTGTTGCCAATTAGATCTAATAGCAGAAGCCCAAAGGTTGCCTTTTACTTTCAAGTTCTTCGCAAGTTGTCTTTTCATCAGTCGTCATATTTTTTTGTTCCATTTACCTCGATCTGCTTGGACTGACTCGCTTTTTTGGAGCCAGCCACAAGTGGCCACCAGAGGGGAACGGCAGTTTTTTGGCATCTTGGTGTTGGCTTCATTTTTCAGCTCCAGAGGTCTAACATGCTGATTAAATCTATCCTAATTTAAAAAAAAATGTTGGCTCTCATATTTAGGAAGTCAAATCGGGTTAACAAATCCAAAGAAGCTACAGGTGATCAGACAAGAGACAGATACAAGCAGGTAGCAGGCAACAGACCGTATGCAGTGGCAGCTTGGCAACATAATCTGTCTGGCAAAGACTCTGAAAGCCATATATTCACTGGGACTGAGGAGACAACACTGGAAGACAGGTGAATGTGTCAGCTGACCTCTACAGGAGAGAGAAGTATCTAAATATAAATAGAGGGTAAATAAAACTGGTCAGAATATGGAAAATCCCAAAAGATGAACATTTGAAGTAGAAAGAGAAAGATGGAAGACACTGAAAATAGACAAAGCACGAGGTGTCCATTGGCAATGGTGCCTCGATACACCAGGTGTGGTTTTATTGGAAAACACTCATGCTTGGAAGAGTGGCAAAGATTCAACAAGGAAGAATGAATGCTGGTCTAAACAGCAAAGAAATCAGTCATGAGTCTCTTTTGGGATCACTGTGTGCCTCTTTTATTCAGCTGTTGTTTTCTGTTACTTTCACTCATATTGTAGGTATTTAATCACCAAAACAACCCAGTATTATATAAGTAACAGCAGATATCCCCAATTTCAACATCTAAGGTACATGAGCACAGGAGTCCCCCCCACCTTCTATTCAAATGTTACACACACACACACACACACACACACACACACACACACACACACACACACACACACACACACACACACACACACACACACACACACACACACACGCACACACTATACCTAGAGCACTCAAATGATAAAGCAAGAACTCCTGAGATCAAATATCTGACTGTGACGGGGTGACGGCTTGATGGACAGGGTCTTGAATAGACTGAGAAACAGATATAAGTAGTGACTGGCCTCAGGCTCAGGTTCAGATGTAGAAAGTTAGAAGCAAAAACTGTCTCAGTCTCAGAGAGAGGGGCTGGCTAAATCACGGAAACTGATATATACTGAGGCTCATGCTCAGACTCAGACAGAGATGCCAGAATAGACTGGTTATGAGGCACAGGAAGTCTCTGACAGAACGACAGAGCCAGGCTCAGACAGTGACAGATAGTGGCCGCTTTGCGCGCCAACACAGACACAACAAACTTCAGTGGTATGAAGACAGATATAGCTGAGCTCTTCAGAATTATAAAGAACTAAGTAAAATATACCTTTTATATGGTGGTATGCTTAAATCTGCAGTTATTTCACTAATTCTATTAAATCTATTAGGTATATGTATGTATGCAAAGTGAAATTTACTCTTTCCAGCTGTTATTAAAGTAAATGTTGGCTTATGCAAATATGATTACTGCACTTCTTGCTCATTACGCTTCTCTATCCTGGTCCCATTTTGGCATGTGTTACCTTGGTTTAGCTTTTGATTTTAAGTATTAGACAGGAAAATGGGGAGAGAGAGAACGGGAAGACACACAGCAAAGGGTCAAAGGTCACACTCAAACCCAGGCTGCTGTATTTTAGCCATGTGGTGTACGATCAGCTGCTTACTCAGATAGCTACTGCATTAGTTCTGTTGTCCCTTTTGGGTTCTTCTGAACTTTCTTTCTTTTTTTTTTTGATCAAAGCAGTTTCATCTGACATGTTTCCTTTAGTTAACCAAGCCAGGATGGCCTCAGGCACAACCTGACAAATATCCATCCAAATACGCTGAAAACAAGCTTATATCAGCCTGAAACCTGAAAAGTGCGCATGCGCCAACCAGCGTGCAGCCTGTTACAGTCGCTCCTGCTTTTCTCTTAGTTTAGCTCTTTTTTCTTACGTATTCTTTTTTTTTCTGACTTGTATTTTCCTCCGTTTTCTATCTCTTACTCAATCATGTGGATTGAGAGAGTTTTTGTTCTTCTGGTGGCCGTGGAACTGTTACTTTTATCATGGAACGGGACCGCGGCACATCTCCTACACGCACGGACTGTTTACTCCAGAGATCAGCTGATCGCCCTGATGCCGGCCGGCTCGCTGGCCAGGCCCGCAGAAGTGCCCGCAGAAGTACCAGCTGAAATTTGGAGGAAAACACATCGGGGATGCAGAGGTCAAGGACAGAAGAGAAGAAAAAAGGTGACGGTGAGACAGCGGAGGCTCGAAGCGAGGAGGAGGTTTAAACCGTGTCTGCCGTCTATCGTGATGGGAAATGTGCGATCGTTGGCAATTAAAATCGACGAGCTCTCAGCACTGGTACGGAGTCAGAGGGAATACCGAGAGTGTAGCCTGATGTGTTTCACCGAATCATGGCTGCACCAGGTCATTCCCGATGAGAATGCTTCCGTGGAAGGCTTCCACACTGTTCGGGCGGACAGGGACAGCATCGCTAGCGGTAAGCGTAAAGGAGGTGGGCTTGCTGTTTTAGTTAACAACCGGTGGTGTAACCCTGCCAACATAACAATCAAAGAAAGGATTTGTTGCCCGGACACTGAACTGTGTGCTGTTGGACTCAGGCCGTATTATTTACCCAGGGAATTCTCTCACGTCATCTTGGTGGCTGTTTATGTTCCCCCCTCTGCTAACCCCACAGCTGCATGTGACACTATCCACTCTGCCATAGCTCGGCTACAGACTCAGCACCCGAGTGCCTTTATTGTGATCTCGGGTGACTTCAACCATGTATCACTGGACAATACACTACCAACATTCAAACAATATGTGGACTGTCCCACCAGGGGAGAGAAAACTTTAGACTTACTGTATGCTAACGTCAAGGATGCATACAGCTCCTCCTCCCTCCCCCCACTTGGTAGGTCAGATCATAACCTGATTCACCTCACCCCCCGCTATGTGCCAATTGTGAGGAGGGAACCTGTGACCACCAGGACTGTTAGGAGGTGGTCAGAGGAGGCAATAGCGGAACTACAGGGCTGTTTCGAGGTGACCGACTGGGAAACACTCTGTGAGCCTCACGCCGAGGACATCAATGGGCTTACTGAGTGTATCACAGGCTACATAACTTTCTGCACCGACTCCATTGTTCCAGCTCAGACTGTTCATTGTTACCCAAATAACAAGCCGTGGGTGACTAAGGACATCAAAGCCCTCCTCAACAACAAGAAGAGGGCTTTCAGAGGGGGCAACAAAGAGGAGGTGAGGAAGGTCCAGGTGTTACTAAAGGACAAGATCAGAGAGGCTAAGGACAATTACAGGAGGAAGCTGGAGTGGAAACTCCAGCAGAACAGCATGAGAGAGGTGTGGAGGGGCATGAAGACCATCACTGGATTCAGGCCAACCAACAGCAGGGGAGCTGAGGGAGGTGAGAATAGAGCCGACGAGTTGAATCTGTTTTTCAATAGATTCGACACCACAGTGTCTGCTCCCACCCCCACAACCTCACCTGCAGTCAGCCTGGAATCCAGAGCCACACCACTGTGCCAGCCTCTCTCTTCACATGTTGCCTCCTGTGAGATTCCTGACACCCCTCCCCCACCCATCACCTTCACTCAATACCAGGTTGAGATGCAAATGAGGAGACTTCACTCAGGCAAGTCTGCTGGACCAGACGGAGTGAGTCCCCTTGTCCTCAAGACCTGTGCCCCCCAGCTGTGTGGAGTCTTTCATAAACTGTTTATGCTGAGTCTGAGTCTGCAGAGGGTCCCGGTGATGTGGAAGACATCATGCCTCGTCCCTGTACCAAAGACGCCTCGTCCCAGTGGCCCCCAGGATTACAGGCCCGTGGCACTGACCTCCCACATCATGAAGACCCTGGAAAGGCTCATCCTGGACCAGCTGCGACCCATAGTAAGACCACATCTGGATCCCCTTCAGTTCGCTTATCAGCCTCGTCTCGGAACAGAGGACGCCATCATCTACCTGCTCAATCGTGTCTACACCCATCTGGACCAGCCGGCGAGCACTGTGAGGGTCATGTTTTTTGACTTTTCCAGTGCTTTCAACACCATCAGGCCGACCCTCCTGGGTGATAAGTTAGCAGCGATGCAGGTGGATGCTTCTCTGGTGTCCTGGATTGTTGATTACCTGACAGGAAGACCACAATATGTACGTCTCCCACAGTGTGTGTCTGACAAGGTGATTAGCAACACAGGGGCACCACAGGGGACTGTCCTCTCCCCCTTCCTCTTCACCCTCTACACCACAGACTTCAGCCACTGCACAGAGACCTGCCATCTTCAGAAGTTTTCTGATGACTCTGCGGTGGTTGGATGCATCAGCAGGGATGATGAGACAGAGTACCGGGCTGTGGTCGACTCCTTTGTCACGTGGTGTGAGCAGAATCATCTGCAGCTCAACGTGGCAAAGACTAAGGAACTGATCGTGGACTTCAGGAAGACCAGGAAACACTTGACCCCTGTTTCAATCCAGGGGGTCAGTGTTGACATTGTGGAGGACTATAAATACCTTGGAGTACACATTGACAATAAACTGGACTGGGCTAAAAACACCACAGCACTTTACAGGAAGGGCCAGAGTCGTCTCTATTTTTTGAGGCGACTGAGGTCCTTCAACATCTGCCAGAAAATGCTGAGGATTTTCTATGAGTCTGTGGTGGCCAGTGCGATCCTCTATGCTGTTGCATGCTGGGGGAGCAGGCTGAGGGTCGCAGATGCCAACAGACTTAATAAACTGATCCGTAAGGCCAGCAATGTTGTGGGGATGGAGCTGGACTCCCTCAAGGTGGTGTCGGAGAGGCGGATGCTGTCCAAGATAAAGACAATGTTGGATAACACCTCCCACCCACTCCATGACATGTTGGTCAGTCACAGGAGCTCGTTCAGTGAGAGACTGAGATTACCGAAAAGCACCACTGAACGACACAGGAAATCATTCCTGCCTGTGGCCATCTCCCTGTACAACGCATCCACTTAACACACTGTTTGCTGCTACAACTACACATGTTTCTTTTCCAAATATTTATTTATAAGTGACTTATGTATGTATGTATGTATGTATATATATGTATATATTGTACTATTCTTAGTTAGCATATTGTCTGTCTTGTCTTAATGTTGGTTTAAAATGGAGCACTGTAACAAAAAATAATTTCCCCCAGGGATCAATAAAGTATTCTGATTCTGATTCTGATTCTGATGTGGATACTGTCATAGGAAGAAAAAAAAAATGAAAACAGTGATTGATACCCGGGTAATCCATTCCATCATTCCACCCTAATATTGTGGAAAACATAAATAACTGTATACTTTTGAAATTGCCTCCCTTCAACACTCGAGATGACTGACTTGTTCCTCCATGTGTTATTATTGTACACTGACATGTTGCAGACATTAATAACAAATGCCTGTGATTATTAACTCATTCACTGCCAGGGTTTTTGAGCATTTTTACTCATTTTTGAAGAGCCACAGAAAACTGTGTGTTATGATCATATAAACGCTGAACCTACCAAAATGAAGAACAGACTCTCTTCTTCCATCCAAAAAAAAAAAGCTTGTTTCTACCATTTTCCATTCTTTAGTAATCAGCTGTAGAAGAGAGGTGGGTTCCACCAAAAATGCCTGTTTTGACCACAAAAAGGGAGAAAACGAGCTTTTTGTGAAAAATACATTTCAAGCAGTCTGATGTTCACTGACAAGCTGCCCGAGGTTGTATTCTAGCCCCTCCCATTGGAAACGTAATTGACGTCTATAGACGTCAATGGCAGTGAATGAGTTAAGCTGGAGCCTTGCATAGAAGCCTAGCATGGATCACACGCATGTAATAGTTTTTGTGAATAATTAATCCGGTATGCTGCACTCCTCAGGATAATAAATATTAACAGTTCATCTGAAGTGCTGTTAGGGACCAGTAGTATCTGCAGCAAAGCTGAATAATTACTCACCTTCTGAAATGTCTGCAGAATCACTCAACCGTTAGCATATTCCCCGTCTGCATGTTCTGTGTACATTTATTACCAGTGACACGCGCATATACATAAACAGTAGTTAATCCTGAAGCCAACTGAGTGATCTGTCTTGACTTTGTGTTGTGGGGAAAATGGAGTTTTGTGTTCTTCAGGCAGGAGCGCTCACTCACTGCTGCCCCCGTGTCTCCCGGGCTCACTTTCTAACCACTGCCGCGAAAACACATCAATCAACTCTCATGGCCCGACACTTAGATGGACATGGAATATTGATATGGCTTCTACAATGTGAAGCATGAATATGATCTCTGCCACCTATCAGCCTTTCTTTGCAGCTGCTTTACATAGAGCCACTGAAGTACCGGTAGATGTGTGCATCGGGTGTTTATTTAAAGGTAACTTTTGTGCACAGAAATGCAAGTTAGCAACAGACCGACTGTATTCAAGGCGCAGGAAGTCTTTATAGTAAAAGCTTTAATGCTAAGTGGAAATAACCCGATGTCTATGATACCTTTAATTTGAGCTTATGTTTGCTTTTCACATATTTCTTTTTTGTTCTTACTGTTAACCAGATAATAACTGGACATAGAGGGCTGCCTCCAGTGGTGCTGGTCAAAGTATGGCTATCTCATACAAATGTGCGTCACAGTTACACAATTAACTGGCGAATGGAAACTCTTCTCTCCAGACAGCTTCTCATTACCCGCCGCGTGTACTTCAAGCACGTCGTCAGTCTTTGCAACTGGGAAAAAAACAAAAGCGTCATTGTCATCATAAATAACCCCTTTTCTCTTTTTGACCATTATCTTTTTTCACCTGGCAGTGCTCGTGCCTTCTGCAGCACTCCATGCATAGAGATTTACTGCTTTATATATCATTTAATAAACCATTTAAATCAGCTCCCCTTATGTGCATGCAGAGGCAGAATGGTTTTTGTGGATTTATTTCTCCAAATATATGCAGGACGACAGAGATCTTGTCGCAGAAATATAAGCTGACTTGTGTGGGAATATTTACCAGGCGGCTGTGTGTTCAGCATGTTGGCGTAGCTGAACTGAAGAACCAACAATGTGCTGAAAGTGGAATATGTATTAATTTGTTATTAGTCTTAAACGAGAAAAATCCAGTGCAACTGATATTGTCAGTGCCCTTTATACCAGTAACTTAATACAAATAAAGTGCTTGGCAATGAAATACAATGCATGCAAACACACCAAATCTCATGCCAGAAAATACTGTTTTGAATTGTAGAATGGCTACTGCCTGTCTCACTCTTCAAAATGATTTAAAGTGGAGAACATTTCCTCGTTTGCCTGACAGCCAAAATGGATCCTGTCCAAAAAGTGTGGTTCCTTCCACCTCCCTAAGCAGTGAATAAGAAAGAGTTTGCAAAGTTCAAACAATGTGCTTCGGGTGATAGCACAGCAGTTAAAGAGACAAAAATCTGATATATTTTGTACATAGAGAAATCCATCATATTTCTCAGGGGGGCAAGAAGATTTTTAAGGCAATGCAATCACCTGTTCTGTACTGTTCCAAAAAATAGTAATGTCAAAGTATCTTACTGTATATTTTACAGTTTTGTAATGTCTTTCAAGAATATCATTAAATTTACATAAGTAGACTGTGATTTTACATGTCAAAGGTAAAATAACATAACATCACTGTAAATATAGTAAAATACAATTTACTTGTTTTTTAAAATTTTTTTGTACATATGCATATTTAGATTGTAAAAATACATTCAGAAATGTATCCTAATTTCGCAAAAATTCGTCTGTTATGTGAGAGAATGATCTGTTAAATTCAAATGTAATACTATGGAAAAATATATAAAATGATTGAAAATTAATGAGAATAATCAATACATAAAGGAGTATTTGAATTATAATTTTGCTGATAATTTCATGTCATCTAGGTCTGATTCAATAATTCAGAGGTAACAAGTGAAAATATAATTAATAGGAATAAAAACTAAAAAAAACATATAAAACATTGCACAGCCACGCTGTGCTAATTATATATTTCAAAAAATAAATGTGGCGGTAAGAATTGTAATTAATATAAATCTCAAAGTATTCACAACATTCCTGAACAGAAATAGGCCTCTGCACCTGGGAAGAGGGTGTGGCCATGAAAACAATGTGACATGCCATTGGATGTTGGGACACATAATAACATGACGCTAAGCATCGGCCAATGAATGTGAACTAGCAACCACAAGGTCGCGGGTATGGCTGTACTGTAGGAAAAAATCCTAATATAAAAGTATTTTACTGTGCATGTTACAGTTTTGTTCTGTTCTTCTAGAATATCATTAAAGTTACGTAAATAGACTGTGATTTCACATTTCAAAAGTAAATTAACGTTAAATCACTGTAATGTAATAAAACATAATTTTCATGATTATTAAATGTATCTGTCCGTACATATGCATATTTAGATTGTTAAAATACATTCGCAAATGTATCATGATCTCACAAATATCTGTCCGTTATTTGAAAGATTGAACTGTTGAATTCAAATGTAATGCTATGGAAAAGTATATAACATGATCCCTATAAGCTTGTGTTACATAACATAAGTATTATTATCGTTGCTGTTTAGGGCGATCGTGGCTCAAGAGTTGGCAGTTCGCCTTGTGATCCGAAGGTTGCCGGTTCGATCCCCGGCTCTTACACTCTTGGTCGTTGTGTCCGTGGTCAAGACTCTTCACCTACTGGTGATGGGCTGATGGTGCGATATGGCAGCCTCCCCTCTGTCAGTCTGTCCCAGGGCATGTAATCCATTATTATTTAAACCAACTGTTAACTATATATTTCTGTACATTTATGTATTATGATTCATATTGCCACATTCATTGACCTTGTTTATAGGTAATTTCATTGTTTGATCACGTTAAAATGTTCCTAATTTAATGTCTAAAAGCACTTGAAAATGGCAGAATCCCATGTAAAATTAGCGCAACAAACTGTATTGTCATTGTCATGTCAGTATCATAAAGATGGCAACAGTGATGGCAACTGCTCATCTCGAAACTTAAAACCAGGACTACAAACCAGCGTCAGGTGACGTCACATTAGCGCCATCCATCTTCAATACTGTCTATGCTCTGATTAGGAAAATTAACATGACATTTAATGTTACACATTTACTGATTTGAGTGTTTACCATTAGCATATGGTATGGTTGGGACTGTTGCTATATTTTGGTCGTCTGTATTGCTGAGATTTAAATTTCACTGAGCCAAACTTGTTGAACCAACAACAGTAAGAAAATGCTGTCGAGCAGTCAAGGCTGATCGAGTGAGACAATCTGTATCCTCGCTTGTTCTGAAAACAGGGGATGATGCTAAGGAAAGAAAGATGAGGGGAGATGAAGGGATGGACACAGTAAAGGCTCGCACAACTGTTAGTGGTCACAGCCCAGTGCACACATCCGTCTGGTTTCCTTTAGGCTTGACCTGTGTATGAGCGCTGTCTATCTCTTAAAATATGAACATCACTTGACAAACACACAAACAATGCATTCAGTCACGAGTGCACACAAATCTACCTGTCCTGCAAATGCAGACAGGTGTGCAGACACAGTCAACAAGATTTTAACACAGCTCTTTCACGCACACATGCAAGGCTGCCACCTGGGAAGCAGATTTGACAGACACATCCGGTAAGTTAGTTGTGGCGCAGGTGCTTCCTGCTGCTAAAGCAGTAAAAATCCTTGCATGTTCCCTCAAAATCTCCCCTCTCTTTTTCCAACCATTCAAACAAGTTTGTGTTCATACTGGCAGAGTTTTAGCTACATCAATGCACAATCTAATCGATTGAATCAATTGCGTGATCGATAGAAATACAAGAGCTTAAATATTATGTTTAGTATATTAAACAAAAATGTTGGACTGCTTTCTTGCAGGCCCAATATCTCTAAATTTAGTAACACATCTCAGAGTGATGCTGAAAAACTAGTTAATGCATTTATTACTTCTAGGCTTGACAAATGTAATTCATTATTTTCAGGTTGTCCTAAAACCTCCCTGAAAAGCCTGTAGTAGTCCAAAAGGGCAGGGATAGCTCAGTAGGTAGAGTGGTGGCCCCATGATCGGAAGGTCGGGGGTTCAACTCCACTGAATGGCTACTCTGAGGTACCCCTGAGCAAGGTACCGTCCCTACACACTGCTCCCCGGGCGCTGCATTGGTGGCTGCCCACTGCTTCACTGGGTGAATGGGTTAAATGCAGAGGAACTATTTCCCTATGGGGACTAACACGCACACTTTACAAAATGGTGCAACGAGTGTACTGACAGGGGCTAGAAAGAGAGAGCATATTTCTCCCATAGTGGCTTCTCTTCATTGGCTTCCTGTTAAATCCAGAATTGAATTCAATAGTTCTTCTGCTGACATACAAGGCCCCATCTTATCATAGTACCATATCACCCTAATCGAGCACACTGCTCTCACCCTATCGAACACGATAATATTTAAATTACAATATACAATATTTAAAAGTAGAATGGGAGGCAGAGCCTTCAGCTTCCAGCCTCTCTTCTGTGAAACCAGCTCCCAGTTTGGATTCAGGAGACAGACACCATCTCTACTTTTGAGATCAGGCTTAAAACTTTCCTTTCCATAAAGCATATAGTTAGGGTTGGATCAGGTGACCCTGAAGTCTCCCGTAATGCACTGAGCATTTCTTCTTCACTCACGTTTTTTCACTCTCTATGTGCTAACACACGACTCTGTGTTTAATAATTAGTTATTATTAATCTCTGGCTCTCTTTCACAGCGTGTCTTTTGTCTTTTATATTTCCCATCTTCCAAAACCGGTCCCGGCAGTTGGCCTCTCCTCCCTGAGCCTGATCAGGTCATCTGATTGTTGGGGTTTGCTCTTTATTATTGTAGTGTCTTTATCTTACAGTATAAAGTGCTTTGAGATGACTGTTGTTATTTGGCGCTATATGAGAAAATAGTACGTTTTTGAAATTCATATGCAGATATCTAAATTACAAGGCATTGTTTTTTTTATCTTTAACTACTAAAAGTAATCTAACGATATGCTTAGAACATATAAGTAGCTTTGGCCTGGTTTCCGTAAAAGGGTCACGAAAAGGTCTAATATCTAACATTATGGTAAATGTGAAGAATAAATATCTTCATATACAGAAGAGTGATTCTCGCCCTGTAGCACTGCACATTATTGCTGATGCGTTACCAGTTGCAGTGCAAGACAGATTGGCCTAGCAAGACAATGTCTCACCACATGATCAATATCTATCTCTGTCTCCCTGTAAAATGAAAGAAAAAAAAGACAATCTTCTGCTAATGTATCTCCTTTATTACTCGTATTTATCACCAAGTGAGATGAGAAAGAAAAGGAGGGCGGGTGGCAACAGCCTGGTGTGTTGAATATGAACATAGTGAGTCACACATAACAGCCTGTCAGCTACAAACAGGGCAACCGAGCTATCTCCCACCATATGTGGAAGTGTGTTTCTCTATGAATATGATAAAACAGACCAGATTTTCAACCTCAGTCATGTATCTGCATTGTGATTCCTGCTTTAGGAGTTCTGCGTTCCCCTGCAGCCTTTCTCGACTGCTGCTTTAATTTTTGATGAATCTCGTAATAGCTGGAGCAGAATATATTGAGGAAGTGGCCTTTGTGTGCAGGGCGACAGGCATGTTGGAAGGAGGGCGCCGCACCATATGTTCCAAAGTGGAGATCAAATTGGCTTTGTCTTAAACGGAGAGAAATGTGCGAGAGTCCTGGAGGGAAGAAGAAGCGAAAAGAGTGGGGGGAGAACAACCCTCCCCCCTCATTTCCTCATCACCTCCAACAAAGCAAGGTATTAAAGAAACACCTGTGGTTTGAGTGATGAGAAATTCAGAGCTTTCCCTCTTCTTCCTCTCACCATAGACTCCCTCATCGCCCTCCCTCCAATCCCACTGCTGCTGCATCCCTTGCTGGCCTGGGGCATAATCTCTTCCCCAGACAAAAAAAAGAAAAAAATGAAAAGAAGAGATGCTGACATGTAATAAAGCAGGACTGATTCTGTTTGGGGCTGAGGCTGGCCGTGGTTGCTGCTGGAGCCTGGCTTGTTTCCTGCTTTTGGGTTGCAGAATGCTAAGAGAGCTGCTGGATATTTCAACTGTAGAAAGATGAGATTACTTGCTAACAGATGCCTGCTAATGAAGTGTCGACAGGCTGGGTGAAGGGGCCACGCAAAGCTACTGTAGGAGACATGATTGAAGGGGGACGGACAAATTTGATGGAGAGAGGACTGATGGAAGCAAAGGGTGTTTGTGTGTGTGTGTGCACGTATATGTGCATGTGAGTTTTTGCAAGCTTCTGTTCTCCAAACCTCAGAACTTGCGCTGCACTCCATCACCAGGGGAACAGATAGCTTTTAGCAAGATACCCTGAGGTGGAAAAGACTGCTCAGCCTTCCTCTTTTTTCCTGCTCTCTCCTCTTTGATCTTTCTCCTTCGAAGCATTTTGTTTTTCTCTGGTAACCCAATGACACTTCCTTTTTTTTGCAAGGCAAGTATGAATTGAAATAAATTTCTCTCTCTGCTTATGCTGCTCCTGTGGACATAAACCTTTTCTATCCCGAGCAGTCAGTGCTGTCATTGAAACATATTACCTCTGTTTCCTACCCTGCACACACAGGAAGTGCTGAATTTTCAAGGCTGGAAATGAATAGCAGGGATCATTTCACGTTGGCAGTTTTTTTTTTTTTTTTAACTTATCAGCCTTGTTTACCATTTCTATTGTTTCCCACAGCGAGCAGATCTGAGCTGGATGGCAAACATCAGAGACAAACCTAGTGGGTGATGAAACACAAGGACACACACAATGCGGCGTTGAGGAGGCAGGGTTGTGTGGTCTAGCGAGCTGTCTGAAAGAAAAGGTGAGGGATTTTTCTTCGTAATGAGAAAGGATGGATCCACTGAAGTGGGGTGGCTGGTGGGAGATGCAGGAGTGGGATTTGAAAAGGCGAGAAGGCACAGTGTTAGTACCCTGGACTGGCACATTTGCCAAAGAGCAGCTGCTTTTGAACTCTCCACCTGCCTGCCTAGATTGCTCACACTCTAGTCTTACATACAAACAGGAGGCTCATCACCCACCAGAAGGTCAGCTCCCACACTGTCTCCCTCTGCTCCCTTTGTTCTTGGGAAATGAGGACCTAAGATCTTCTGCCTCCTCCTTTGTTAGTGAACAAATGTACCAAGAAACAGCCATTTTTGTGAGCAGGCACTGCCTCCTACTGCTCCAGATTACAGCTCATTAGCAGTAGCGGCAGAGAGACAGCCCACACCATGGCTCCCCTCTGATTCCCTCATTGTTTCCTATGATTCTGAAGCAGCATGCCACAGTGACAAAAATGCTGGAAGTTGTGAGGCTTATGAGGTTGGATAGCAGACAAAGACAGCAGCGAGGCACTTCACAGTTTGTCAGCTGATGTGATGAAATATTTGAGGGATGAAATGGCACAGGGCAGGAAATATAACGGCAGGGGGAGATGTTTCATGAATGACAAACTGACCTTCAGGTAGATGTCAAGGCCAGGAAAATGCTGAGGGTTACGAGGAGGTGTCGGGGGTGATGTAAATGGTCCAAAAGTTGAATAGGCTACAGCCTGTTGGCTCCTTTGGCAGTTCAGCTCTTGTGCATCTGCTTTAGTCTGTCTTTGTCTTTTGTTTGCAAGAATAAAACACGTTAAGAGCGCTTCTCTCAAACTGTCAGCTGTGCCAGGCAGTGCGTGGTAATTGCCATTGAAGGGCTTTGTGTTTCTGCACATTCACATTCATTATCTGTTTTCTCCTTCCTTCCTGTTTCACAGAAACTGGTGGAACTTGAGCACATCCCTCGAATGTTCCAGTCTCCTCGCTATCCTTGGAAAAGTTTTTGGCGAAGTTGTAAAAGGAAGCAGATGCCAGATGTGCACGCCATATGCTGGGGGTCTTAAATTAAGCCCTTTTCACTGGTTTGGTTTTTATTCTTTTTTGATGTGTAAAGTCTTGTAAATGTTCCTCTCTATTAGGTCACAGCAATCAACTCGAAATGAACTTGACTGTAGTTGGATGAGACAATACTGCATGAAATGAGTAAGATAAGATAAGATAAGATAACCTTTATTAGTCCCACACGTGGGAAATTTGTTTTGTCACAGCAGGAAGTGGACAGTGCAAAAGTTATGACGCAAAAATTAGAATACAATAAGAATAAATACAGTACACAGCTGTACAGAATAGAATAAAATAATATACTATATACAGTAGAATAAAATAGAATAAAAATATACAATAAGATAAAAATAGAATACGAATGCTATATACAACTGAGTAAAAATACAACGATGCCAGAAAAGATTATTGCACTTAGTGTTATTGCACATGTGTGGATGTGTGTGTTTGTTCAGTTAAAGTCTTTGTTGTGGAGTCTGACAGCAGTGGGGAGGAAAGACCTGCGAAATCTCTCCGTCCCACACCGTGGGTGCCGCAGTCTCCCACTGAAGGAGCTGCTCAGTGCTGTCACAGTCTGCTGCATGGGGTGGGAGATGTTGTCCAACAGGGATGACAGCTTAGCCGCCATTCTCCTGTCACTCACCACCTCCACTGGGTCCAGAGGGCATCCTAGAACAGAGCTGGCCCTTCGGATCACCCTGTTCAGTCTCTTCCTGTCCCCAGCAGAGATGCTGCCGCCCCAGCAGACCACACCATAAAAGATAGCAGAAGCCACCACAGAGTCATAGAAGGTCTTCAGGAGTGGGCCCTCCACTCCAAACGACCTGAGTCTCCGCAGCAGGTACAGCCTGCTCTGCCCTTTCCTGTAGAGGGCGTCTGAGTTATGAGTCCAGTCCAGTCTGTTAGTAGTAGTAATGTAGTTCAGTGTTAATTCAATACAACTATTCATGTTAAACTCAAACTCATCAGTGAAAGATTTCTAGCACTGGTTTGCTTAATTCTGCCAAAAAAAAAGTAAAGCAATAAATCAGAGGCTGGAACTTTATAGATTAAAAACAAGATTATGGTGAGCGAGAATCGACTGCTCAGATTGGGTTCAATTTATATCTACTGCTTGTCGTCAGAGGAGTAGGCCTGAATCTACGCACGCGTGGATGTTTTACATCCCCTTCTGTCCACTGTGGCTCCTTCACTCGGGATAAGGCAGGGCGATAACAGTCTTGTAGGCAGTGGGGAATAATGCAAAAACAAACAAAACAAAAACCCGCACAAAACGTCTGGCAACGCTGCCTGAAGCTCCTCTCCTTCTGCTCTCCGTATCCCAAAATGACTTCTGACCCTGTAGTCAGAGGTCATTTGGGGTCATCTTGGAGAAGGAACCTCTGACAGGCCCTTTACCAAAATCTGGAATGTAAAGCATGTAATGCATCATTGCTAAGATCCTGAGATTCAGTGTTATCAGGCGTAAAACCGACCTAAGCATTTAATTGCAATATAAGGATTGTCTTGTCAGTACATTTGACTTAAATGTGTTGCAGACTACTTTCTTTATAAAGCAGATTGTAGCGCTTTGATTATATATGAATGTATATAAGAGTACAGAAAGAGATGGATAATAAACATTTTAATTGTACTGGTGAAAAGTACAAATAAATCTTCAGGATGTGTGATTTCAATTTCTGTGTCCACAGAGAGCCCGGGATATGAAATATGCTGCCTGTGTCTCTGCCCTGTGGGTCACATTCATCTGTTAAAGGATGAATTATTTTTTTTCTCCTTCATCTCTTTTGTTTGGGTCTGCACTCGGGATAGGCTGACCACTATTACAGCACACAGCCACAGCTCAGTTGACCCTCAGTTGCGGTCAACCCATTTTCGACCCGAGTGTTACAGCCTGCCTAATGCTGCGCTCATGAACCAAAACAATTCCACTTAATTCGTTTCTTTCATAGTTGAAAAAACTTGTAGGGCTTCATGTCGCTGCAAGGTCGGATAATAAAAATCAGAACAGAAGACCTTCAACAAGATCGAGGCAGCTTCAATCAAGAAGCTTTCGATGGCAGCCGTTCACTCTATAACTTTTGTATTTTCTTGACTGGTAATCCTGTTGGAAAACGTGCCGGCCATATAGCTGCTCAGAGCTCTGGTTCCACACCTACCCCATTCCCATCCATGACGTCCTGCAGCCTGCTCTATGTGCCACCGTGCCGTTGAGACTCACTCGGTCACAATCTCGACAGCTCCCATCTAAACAATGCTGTCGTCATTTGTCAACCCCCCCACCCCCACCCCCTATCCGTCTCTTCTCCCTGCATGTGCGGGAGGAGCAGAGTGGGGCTGATGCTGAGGTGTGATAGGTCCCTGTCATGGCCTGTGCATTTGGGCGCACGCGCGTAGGCACGCGCAGTGCGGTTGATGGAGATGGATGCCCTGTGCATTTGAGCATTCAGAGAGAGTGAGTGTGTGTGACAGACAGTCAATCAGCCTGTGATGAGAGGTAATCGCACAGTGGACAGATCAATTAGTTATTTTCTCAGGAGGCAAACAGAAGAAAAACACCACTGTTCTCCAGGTAAGTGATTTGCATTTCACTCCTCTTTCATCTCTCTCATCCTTCTTGTATATTTATCTTTCTGTTTTCTCCCGTCTCCCCCATTCCTCCCTTCTGTGTGCCTCCTTCAGTACCTCTCCACTCTGAATTTGGCTGTTTGGATGTTTATCTCTGCTCATTTCTCCTCCTGCCCCTCTCATAGGGAGGGAGGTGGAGATCCAGCTGATCAAGGCTGAGTAATGGTGTATGAGCTCAGCCCTGTGAGCGATGAGAGCTCCACTTGGCTGGATCATTTATACCGGGCCTTGCAGAGAACAAACATGTATCTCAAAGCCATCAGAGACACTCCAAGGCTGGACTAAGTGTGATTACAGACAACTAAACTGCAAGAACAAGCTTTGACTACCTGAAGTGCAAAACTCAACTTTTCTCCTGCTTCACTTTTTTGATGAGAGCGAGCTTGAAACATGTGACGTTACATGGATGAAAACTCATGCACTTAAAAAGCTCAGTTTTCTTATGTTCTCTTGTTTTTTGGCTGCTCATTCAGCCAGTGTCAGCTCACATCAGCAGCTTGAATTGTTGGATTTAGAATTGCTGCATGTAGGTCATGTCTTGTTTTGTTTTTTGGGTTTTTTTTGTGTGTTTACTAGCTGTAGCAGCGGACATTCCCTGAGGTTGCAGAAATGTGGTACAGTCTCAGATCTTGCTGGAGATCGCTCCGTCCTTCACACCCACTTAGAGTCAGATTCAGTCAGTCCTTGTCAGAGTAATTTTACGCAACATTTTTTATTTACAGGGGTACCGCTCTGCTGAGTATCACAAAAAACAAAGTTAAAAACATAAACTTTTTTGTTTAGAAAGTGATGCAACCACTGCTGCCCTTCTCTTTGTGTCCATGCTCAAATTAAAACCTTGTTGTATGCACATATTCATACATACATACAGCCAATAGCTTTTCACGAGTACAAAGAAAACTGTTCTGTCTCATTTCACAGTTAACTACCACACATCAGTCTATGTCCTCTTGCGTCAGCTGGCGTCGCTCAGACATCTTCAGTCCTTCGGGGCTGGTCCAGCATGCTCCATTCCTGTTTCCAGTCCTTCTTCTTCTTCTTCTGTGTGCTGACAGGACCACCTGGTGCTGCTGCTGGTTGCCAGATTTTGGATTATCCTGCATAACAATGGGCTAAAGGACTGTTTGGATCAGTTCCACTCTCGAGCTGCCAGGGACCGCTCTGCCTCTTGCTCTTCAGTGACAGTGGCTGTCCTCCCTACCGTGCACACATGGATGCATGGCCACCGTGGGATGATACCCCCCACCCCCTACCCCACCGCCATCATCCACCCAACCACACACGCACATACACATAAACACACACACACATTCAAAAGGTTAATTAATGTGTCCATGTGTTTATGGCCATCCAGCAGTCTACAAGGGAGTCTGTGAGAGATTTGTGTACACATAAAAAATATGCACTAACGTTGCTAAGCTCACACATGACACCATTTGCACACTTGACAAGAGCGCTGAGAGACACAGGTGATTTCATGCGATAGAAATAATAAAATGAAAAAAAAAGCTGGCAATAAAACCTGTCCTAAAATAATAAAAGCCTAATTTCACTACTGTGTTGTCTAAATAAGTGAATGCAAATATGCCTGTGACTGTTTCTGTGCAAATATGGGTGCTGTTTTTGTATAAAAAATTAAACAAACTGGATTTGATGGTTGTCTTTTCTCACACAGTGCTGTATACTGTACACTATATAAACGCTGTGACATCTCCTCAGCCTGAAGTGACACTGGCATATATGGTTTTAGGCATCCAAGCGGACTGTTACTGTATGATAGTCTAAAACAATATTTCTGAGATGGAACAGGCTCTAAGATCACACTACAACTGTCAGAGTCATGACCCAACTGGAATAGACTGAAGCCCATGAAATAGAACCAGCCTCTCACCGCCTGAACTGCGAACTAAATCTGTCACTCAAACTGCGAATGAAGACTCGAGAAAGTTAAGAGGAAAGAAGAGGAAAGAGATAACTGAACAAAGGTGAGAGGTTCCTGGAAACAGGATAAAGAACAACACTCAAAAAACAGATTCAGGTCCTCCTTTCAAAGAACACATGCAAATTATGTTAGTTGTTCACAAATGCAATTAAAAAATACCAAATTAATTTGATTTTCTTTGTGTAAACCTAAAATTATTCAAAACCAGCAGAGGCTGATTCTGAACACAAAATGAATGAGTTTGTTGGGGCACTGGGGGTAGGAGGAGTACATTTTTGCACTTAAGTATTTGTAAACTCAAAGAAATAAATTCAAGCCCCTCTTTAAGCTTAAACATTATTTTTAATCTCATTCAACGCAAATGTAGCACTCCAGCGTTACTGCAATTATTATTCGTGTGGTGAACCTAAATTATTTTCTCTCAAAGCAGTCTTTGTCACAAGAAGACAAAGTTACTGAGTTACACAACGGTCCGCCTTCTTTGAAAATTTTGCGCTCTTTCAGGATCACCTAAATGAATGCAGCTGCTCTTCGCCTCTCTGTACTTTTTGGATAAAACTACACCTTCAGGTAAGGTAACATATTATTTTTTCATATATCCAATTGTGTATTTCTTTATCAGCTAAATCTATGGCAATGCTATTTATCATAGAAGCTTGTAACAGTTGTTTTTTGAACTTTTGGTGGTGCTACCATTCTCTTCTCTGCTTGAATACTTTTTTTTTTTTGACAATATAGCCAGGTCTTTTCAAAAGTGCCTTGTTTTAGAGGAGAAATTGTGTAGCTGCCAACTTTTAAGTCGGAGCGTGTGCTAGCTTATTAGCAGCTAGCCATTGTGCTCAATGAAAGATGATGTCCTATAGCTAACTTCTTTCTTACTGTTTTCTTTTTATAATCTAAAAATATGGTATTCTGTGTTTATTATCATATAATGCCATTTTCTAGTAGAAAGTATCGTTTTGAGGTGTCTTTAAAAGCACTACATAGTTTACTGAGGGTGCTACCAAAAGCGAACCATGTGGCCGGAAGAGTAACTGCAGGCAGCACAATGCGCACTCCCATGACGTTCAAACCTATTTATTATTATAAAAGATTTCGGCTACGTCCACACTTACACAGGTATTTTTGAAAACGGAGATTTTCCGTTTTCGTTTTAAAAAATAATCCCGTCCACAGGTAAACGCAAAAATGAAGGAAAACGCTGCTAGGAACATGCCAAAGCAACAGGTGGCGATATATTCCTAAACTCAGCTAAAAACAGTTTAGGTCTTGACAAACTTCACTGATGGTTCAAATGTTTAGCAACTTTCAGTGTGTTGATTCAGCAGTCTGTATTTAAACTTCTAGTTTATTATATTTATGTATGTTTTATTTCCAGGTGAATGCAGAGTTCCTTCAGATCACTACAAAACCCCTGCAGGCGAAGTTCTTGGCTCAGCTGGACAATTTAACAGACAAGCTGATGCAAATTTTTCAGGGGAGCAAAGGAGCAAAGGGCCAAAAGATCAAGGATATCATGGCGATCAGTAGTTTGGTCGGTGATAAACCCATCAATTAAATGCAATCAATCAATTCCATTTTTTTCACCCTTTTTTTCCCACCCTTGCATTAGTATGATGACATCGACATAAAGAGGGAGCATACTCTTAAAAGCCTGGTGATCTACTTTAATGAAGATCCAGACCTACTGTTCAAGGAGTATCTGGTACGCTTATCACACTTTCTTTTCTAGATTCAATTTGAGTTAGGTTCATCGCACACAAAATCCTCATATATTCAAAAGAGACAATATAATTGTGAAATATGTATTATTCTTAATAGTCATTGTTGAAACTTGCACTGGAGAGCACTTTTTAAGGGGACAGTTTCAGCAAAAATTCAATTGTTCATTCTTTTGGTGCTGCCATGTAGGTATCTACTGCCTCTATAAACAGTAAATGTGGACAAAACATTCATCCATTTTCTGTCAGTGTTTCAATTCAGTTTATTTATATAGCGGTATATCACAACAACAGTCATCTCAAGGCACTTCAGAAAGTAAACACTCCAGTGGAGTTCAGTTTATTATGCCAATTAGTAAAAAGTCTTCATTATAAGGAACACAGCAGATTGCATCAAGACACTAACTAGTGTCACTGCCATTACAGCAATCTCCTGGTTTCAGGAATAATGTGCA